>NC_062213.1:140567656-140873490 GCF_902686445.1 Sciurus carolinensis | reverse complement strand
AAAAAGTTTCAGATATTCCATGAAATTAGGACCATTTCAAATGACTGTACCCTGCCCCCCCACTCCTCACCCCCCATACTGGAGATTAATCCACGGGAACTGCTTAACCAGTGAGACTTATCCTGTCTTTTTTTTTTTTTTTTTTTTGTGGTGCTGGGGATCGAACCCAGGGCTATCCCGTCTTTTTTTGAGACAGGATCTCTCTAAGTTGCTTAGGGCCTTGCTAAATTGCTGAGGCTGGTTTTGAACTTGTGATCCTCCTGCCTCAGCATCCCAAGCCACTGAGATTATAGGTGTGTACTACCACCATTTCATTCTTTTTGTTATTCATTCATTCAACACCATTTCATTCTTTTGGTTATTCAGTCATTCATTATTCATCCAATAATTGTTTTCTGAATGCTTACTATTATTTATCAGACATTTGCATTGGCCACAGTACGAACAAGAAAGCAGAATTTTTGTACTTTGGTCAGCTCACAATCAGAGCTATAAAGACTTAAAAGAGTTACCTTACATTTCACAGGCAGGATGTGCAAGTGGGTAGATGTGAGGGTGCAGGGCTATGTTAGACAAAACCACAAAAAAGTGCTTTTTTGTTAAAACCACTTATATGAAGCAATACTGATGAAATGTATTAAAACATTTTATAGTGTGGAATGGATTAAATATTTCAACTGACAGGGACAAAACAGAGATATCATGCTTTACTTTTTTCATGCTAATTTTACCTCCTGTAGAGGATCATAAGTTTTTTTAATAGGCCAGCAATATGTCTGTCTTCATTCAATAAACAAATACTATTATTAAAAATAGCTCCTATTTGTCCTTTTCTGATTCCTTGGGTTTTAGACATGGTAGGCACTAAATAAATACTTGTTGATCGAAGACCGTCTTTGATCTCAGGTTGGTGACCAGGTTTACACACATGGAAGGATCATTGCACAAATGCAGCTCTTCCTCCTGCTGTTTTTCAGGACATACAGAAACATTCTTGAATGTGCAATGACACTTTGGTTTAGTAGTAGTGTCTTTTGGATCAAAAAGTTTCTGCAGGGTGCCATAGAAGTTTCTGTTTCTCTGTAGCTAATGTTTGTGTTCACCAGAGACTCTGTTGGAACACAGCCAACCAAATGGGATTGGCTAGTAAAAGCTTTTGTGGGTGAGTATATTGGAAACAAGTCTCAAGACCATTTGCTGGCAAAACCTCAGCAAAAGGAAATTTCACCAACATAAGTTAAAGTAAAGGTTTGATTTGAAAGAGTCAGGAAGGGCAGAAAAGATAAAGTTCTTAACGAAGTATGTAACATTCCATATTCTTTACTGGTAAAATAAAAGTAAACTTTTCTGGTCATTGCATAAACCACTCCTCAGTTCTTCTGGTAGAAACAGATGCTTCTGGTAGACAGTCATTCTTCAAAGATCTCATGCTCCAAGCAATAGCACTGGAGTACAGAAGATTAAGGATTATGCAGAGCTTTGGTGAGCCCATTGGTTCCTTCCCTGTGATTAAAAGTGGGGTCACACAAGGAAACTTCGAAACCAAACTAAATAAAAACACTATTTCCAAACAATATAAACTAGAACTTACAGGATCTGATGTTAAGTGAATAGTATTCATTGCTTTGACTCAAGAATCAGAAATTTCTCTATATTTATAATCTTCAAATTACTTACAACTTATTCAGGGATCTTGCTAAAGACGAACATTCACACGATGTGTAATTTTCTCTTCAACTTTTAATTTCTCTGGATACAGAAGAAAAGCTTTGGTCTTTTAATTGAGCAATTATTATTTCTTAAGTGAATATGAAGTTTAAGAATAGTGCCAAAATCTCCCTTTCATCCAGAGAACAAGTCTAACATAGGCAGTGCATAAGCACTCTCTGGCAGCACCCCAGCCCTAGGTGGAAGAGCCAATCAGGACTGAAAAGGGAACACATTCTTCACCTCCAGTCACTCCCTGGCATCTACTGCGCTCCTGAACTAATGCCAACTAGGTCCGATTTACATGTCTCCTTGGAGGTTTTAGATAACTCTTCACTAAGAACTGTTTGTTTTTCTCATTTAGACTGTTTCTCCAGAGTAGGATTTGCAAGCTTGCTGCTAAATACGCTGTTAGCAGATCATTGCTCGTTTTCGCACTGACATAAAGCACTGGTATTTGAAAAAATCATTAAGAAGTGACTCATTTTACCTCCCAGATCTAAGTTTGTGGAGGGGTTCTAATACATCTTCTACACTGTGGTCGCAGGACTCCAGAAACAGAAAATAAAGAGTTCATATGCAAACATTCATACAAAATGCCCACACAGGGAACTTGCTGCTTCGTGGCTTGTGCCATTATTTAAGCAATTCCAATTAAGTTTTTCTTTGCAGAGAGCTGGAATCCATTTCTCTAGAACTTCTATCACTTGTCTTAGTTTTCTAACATTCTCCCTGTTTCTTTTCATGAGAAGATCTTCAAACATTTGAAAATAGGTTCAGTGCTTCCTCTCAAGGTATAGGTTTTACTTTTAATTTAAACACCTCTTATTCCCTCAGCTTCTCCTGAGGTTATATACCTTCCAAACTTTATCATTAATGAGAAGTTGGTTTTGCAATAACTGCATTTTGAACATAGTTATTGCTAATACTGAGATCAATTAAAGTTAAAAATATATAAAATTTAGCTGGGCATGGTGAAACATGCCTGTAAACCCAGGAACTCAGGAGGTAGATGCAGGAGGATCAAAAGTTCAAGGTCAGCCTGGACAACTTAGCAAGACCCTATTTCAAAAAAAATAAAAATAATAAAGGGGGCTGGGCATGTAACAGTGGTAGAGTGACTAGGTTCAATTCCCACTACTGGAAATATATATACATTTAAATACAAGTCATGCGTATATAGTGTGTATATATATTTATGCAAGTACATATGTATTTATATATATATATACACACAAATATATACACACACAAATATATACACTCTATACGCATGACTTATATTTTAAATAATCTTTTTTATACTTGATTAAGTTTTGATTGCTACTGTCTTTAATACATACAATGCAATACAGAAATTGCTTTTGAGATATCAGACTGGTAAATTCAGCTACGGAAAGCATCTTTTTGGTGCCTCCATTAATGGAAATTTTACTAGACAGTACTAAGTGGTGTTTGAAAAAAATGTTAAAATATTACTTTTAGCTATCGATATGAAACTTCTCACCAGAGAAGCATCACAACATCAAGACAAAATGTTCATTATCTAAATAAAAGTTTTAGCAGACACTAAAATTGTTAGGAATGTCTTAGATCACTTGGCTACAAAATTAGTTTTTTAAAAAATTTATTAGACAATACCAAATTATAATATAGTAACCATTTGCAAAATTCCAAGCATTTATGAAAATATAATTAACTAACACTTAAAATCAGAATGGAAAACGCTTCAAGCTGGGCACAGTAGCACATCCCTGTAATCCCAGAGGCTCAGGAGACTGAGGCAGGAGTATCCACAAATTCAAAGTCAGCCTCAGCAACTTAGCAAGGTCCTAACAACTTAGAGAGACCTGTTTCAAAATAAACACAAAAAGGGCTGGAGATGTGGCTCAGTGGCTAAGCGCCCCTGGTTTCAATCCCTAGTGACAAAAAGAAAAAAAATTAAAGGCCCTTCCAATATTCCTTGTATGTTTACATAAATGATCCCTTATATGCCAAAGTTTATCTAGTCCTCTGCAAAATGCTAAAGTGATGATTCATCCAACAATGTAGATGGTTAATAGTCGACCAAACAACATCAACAATTTAATGCATCATGCTCTCACTTCTCATTAAAATTGTTATATTACTGAAGCTTGACCAAAGTTTTGTTCATGCTTAGCCCTCCATTTAAATTTGATATTCTACATTTCTCTTCCTATGTTAGATTTTGCTTTGTCTTTAATTATTTTCCTTCTTTCTCTTACTTGTATTCAAGAAATAAGAAAATGATTTTGTCAGTCCAAAGTATGCTCAGATAAAAGGCAAATAATTCAAGGGACTTGTTGAAGAGGGTTGACATTTGAACGTGAGAGGCTGTTTCTTTTATTCATCATTCTCCTACTGAGGTTAGTTGATACTTGATAGTGACTGACTGGAGTGTTTCCAATAGTTTGAAAAAAAAAAAAAAAACCTTCTAAAAAAAGGAATGGTGGCAAAATAACATTAAAAAAAAAAAAAAAAAAAAAAGAGCTGGGTATGGTGGCACATGTTTTTAATCCCAACTACTTGGGAAGCCAAGGTAAGAGATCGAAAATTCAAGGACAGTCTGAGCAAATTAGGGGGACCCTGTCTCAAAAAATAAAATAAAAATGCTGGGGATGTAGCTCAGGGGTAGAGCACTTGCCTAACATGCCTGAGACCCTGGGTTCCATCCCCAGCATAAAGGGGTATTGGGATTAAAACCAATGAGGTAGAATAGTCCAAACATATATTCCAATCAAGTCTTACACTTGCCCAATAGTTACAAGTCTCTCTGAAAATATTTATATGTGTGGGTTGAGGCAAGTTGCCTATTCATTTGTAAAAGGTGTTATCAGATTCATCAGGACTTGGTTGTGAATTTGACTACACAGTTTTGGCTCATAGAAAAATGAGGAGGAAATATCTGATTAAAGTATGCATTGCTGCGGAGGCAACTGAATGTTGCCATAGCAATTGAGATGAAATGTGCAAGAAGTGAGATAATTAAATCTAACCCCTTTAGTAGTTTTGACAGTCAATGCACTGCCAATAGGAAAAGTTATCTACAGTATTAAGATAAAACACATTCCACATGGAAAGTCCCCTTACTAGTATTTTGTTGTTCTTTTTCTAAATACATTGCTTTAGGTGTCTAATTTGAATGTTCTCTTTTAATAATCAATGCAGTTTTGACCTTGGTCTGCAACTGCCTAGAATTTCTGGTTTATTGTATCATGTGAGCACACATCTATAAAATATATCCATTTTGTCCCTTCTAATTCTTAGAAAAAAATACACTAAATTTTAGCCAAAGCTGTAACATTTGAGCATAGAATTCAATAATATCTAGAACGTGCTGCCCTCTTCAGGAGCTGCTGCTTAAAAATGCATTTTTTTTTTTTTTAGCAGCTTAGAAACCATAACTATGAGCAGTAATATCAAAAGTTCTATTAATAATTGTTCATAAATAAGTACCAAATATGATAATGAATTTCTAAATTTAAATTTTCCTATTAAAAGTTTGCACTAAAAATAAATAATACAAAATTTTGAAATAAATTATGAGTATTTACGATTAAATACAAAACAATAATTTCCTTAAAAGAACTACTTTCATAGGGAGAATTCTTGAATCATTACAGAATCTTGGATTTCCATATTTTTTGCTGTTCAAATGTTTAAATGTGTCTAATAAAATACTTTCTATGTGAAAATCTAAGTAGGATACTCTTTAAGTTCTAATTTTGCTATCCAGTCAATGGTTTTTAAAAATTTGTGAACATTAGTGTTGTAGTTTGAAATTTTATTTTTTATTTACAGAAATATTATAATTTTAAGAATAATTATTTAAAACACACATTAGAACATAACTTCTATTCAAAGTTATTTTACTAGAAAAAATATTCTAAGGTCTAAGACATTATTATCTGGAAAATTTAAGCAAATTCCCTTTATGCATATGTTATCTACTAAAAGTTACTTAGCCATTATGTAATTTTGGCAAACAGATAAAAACTCAGGGTATTTTTTTTAGATTATGATACTTTAAAAAAAGGAGGAACAGAAAATAACCAATGTCTTATAACATTAATTATTAAGCATTTTTTCTTACATAACAAGTCTCCTTATAACTACTGAGACAAAGAAGTTATTTGCACTAATTAGTAAAAATGAAAGTAAATGTTTATTTAAAATTTTAAAGAACACAATAAATTCAAGACTATTTTCAAAATACAATTTTGTTCTAATTCTTATGTGACATAACTAGAAACTTGGAGTTAATTGACAAGAAAAAGAAAAAAAAAACATGCAAATAAATAATTCCTTCTTATGAAAAACAGGATCTTGGAATTCAAATTTTGTTTCTCAGCTTCTACTTCTGATTTTCAGGTCAAGATTCCAGACAAAAAATTTATTTACATTAAAGTGGATATAATGATCATTAATATTGACTTTAGGAAACTAAAATGCCTCCAATTTTCCCTGAAAGAATTTTAGGTGTAGCTGTCCCATCTGTATCAATGAAAAATTCAACTAGATGAAAGGGCAGTGAAGGGAAAGACACTGACAATTTTTTCTTAATCCTATAATATTTGTTTTGCAGAATATAAAATGTCTTATTCTGTATTTGAAAGTACTTATCATAACAATTGCTTAATCCTAAGGTAGCTCTGTCCAAGGGCATGTAATAAATGTTCAAGAATTCTTAGGACACTGATTTGTGTTTTCTGCAATAGATATACTCCATTTTTGTTTTGCTCTTGAAGCATTGCATTTGGCAGTTAGGATCCCTGTGGATGGTGGTATAATAAATAATAATATTTTCTTTGCTTTCCAGGGTATTTATGGCACAATGATAAATTTCATCTTTCCCAGAATGGTAAGTAAAGAACTCTTTCTATATTTGATAGTATTGAAAACAAACAAGAAAAAGTGAACTGGAATAAAAAAAGTAGAGTATCATTTACTAAACATATTGAATGATCTGATAATTACAAGGCAGCTTATACTTTTGCAAAGAAACCAATGGTACATTCAAATCCTGGAAACATTCCCTAGTCCTCACAAAATATTCAGCAGGTTCTTCAAAGGGAATGTAAGGTTTTGCTTTCTCTACTGGATTGCAAGTGAACATAGTATATTCCACATTTTGTTTCCTGGGTAATTTATTTTAACATATATAGAGATATAGAAATAAATGTGGTTTACATTCCATGAGAAGAAAGAGAAAGCTTATCTGTGATACATGTCAAGAGTAGATCAGAGTCTTTTGGAATTTTTGCTGCTACATAAAAACCGATTGTAATTTATCTTTGACCAGGGCTGTGCACATCAGTGAACTTAAAAATATTTATTTTCTAGAAGCATATATCATAACAATTCCTAGGCAAGTTAGCTATTGTCTGATTTTGTTTAAATACATAATTTGTTGAATTTATTTTATGCTATTATGACATAAAGGTAATACTTAGTTTTAGTTTTGATCATAATCTCTTTACGATCCAAATTACAATAAAAATGAATCTTGCTGAATAGGAAAGGTCAGTGTAAAATATTTCTCAGCAAGTTATTACTGTATCTGATATAGACCCACCACCACCACCACTACCACCTCCAGTGGTTCTTGGAAACTTTCTATAAAAAGAAGGAATTTCTTTTTGGGGTATTTGGGGATTGAATCCAGGACCTCAGACATGCTAGACAAACCCTATACCACTGACCTACATCCTCAGCCCAGAAATTTCTCACTATAGAAAAATATTGCTTTGAAATCAACCAAACATCACCAAGTGTTATATTAGAGAAAAAGCAGAGCGAAAGAAAAAAAAAAAGTAATATGTTGTGTGTTTGTTTATGCAGGGGGGAAAAAGAGTTGGTATTATATTGTTCACATAGAAAAAAACTCAAATGGTACACCAAAAAGTGGGAATATGAGTAATTGAATCTTCTTCCTTCTTCATTTTCTGAATTTCCTGTAATAAATGTCTTATTTTTTAATCAGAACAAAAGCATTATTTAAATAACAAATTATTCAAAAAGTATGTTGATTATTAAGTAAATATGTATATGTAGAATTGAGGAATACTGCTTTGGGCCAATACTGCTTTGTGCCAAAACAATCTTACATAATTTAAAAAAACAAAAAACAAAAAAACCTTCCACCTAATCCCAGGGAAAATCTAAAAACATAGGTGAAGATTAATTGGGTAAAAACTATATTTTTAAAAAAAGTATTAAGAGGGAGAAAAAAAGCTATCATTTCAAAAAATTGATTCTGGGTAAAAATGTGTATCTATAGTTCATCAGCATGGAAATTAGATCTTTGGGTTCACATTAACTTTTAGTATGTTATAATTTGGCATTATATTTACTTTTTTTTTCCCACAAGAAAGAAGGATCTAACTAGGAAAAGGTAAAAGTAAAAGGTGAAATTTTAAAAATTAGTTTATTGTTTAAGTCAGTAAACGACCTATTTAACACTAAGAGAAAACGTCCATATAAAATGTGCTATGTAATTTACCCATCTTAAGTCATTGTTGGGTCAAGTGTAGTGGTAGAGCACTTGCCTAGCATGTGCAAGGTCCCGGGTTCAATCCCCAACACAGCAAAAAAATGAAACCATAAGTCCGTTGTTGTGGCCCATTCCTATAATCCTGCTACTTGGAAAGCTGAGGTAGGGGGATCACAAGTTCCAGGCCTGCCTGGGCAATTTAGCAAGACTCTGTCTCAAAATAAAATAAAAAGAGGGCTGTGGGTTGCACACAGGGAAAAACAAAAAAACAAAAAACTTACTATACATTGTATAAAACAACATGGTAAGAGATAAGGAGTCACCAGAATGAAAAAGTGTTAATGAGTTAAGGCGTAAATTTCAATCATTTGTAAAATTTCCTTAAGTGAAAGTCTCATCCAAATTATATTGTGTAAATAGGACTTACAGAGTCATTCTATATTACTACTTTTAAAATGCATCTGAAAATGCAACCCGATTGCATTTTCCCCTGATCGGGAATGAGATGGCATTATAAATTGTGTTCAGACAAAAATCAAGCATGAACCTTTCCTAAAGAATGGGAAACCAAAATCACACCAATTTATATATGGAAATACGTATTTCCATATATTTTTACTGCCAGACTTTTAATGGGAAATATTGGGGATTCAAATACTTAAATTCACAATTTCCTTTTTTGCATATATTTTATAAAATCTTCAGTATAGCTGATATATCATGATATTTTAGAAAGAAATAAAATTAGCTTCCTCATCTATAACCAGGACTACTGCAAGGTAAGGCAACAAATTATTAGATAAATAAAGTGATCACTGGACCTATTTCTTTCTGATAAGCTAAGTGTATAACTTTAAGCAAGCAAAATTTTAAGTTATTATGTGAAATGAATTAAAATGTAAATATGTACTTTATTGACATTTGTCTATTAAAACTGAACTTTAAAACAGAATAACCTTCAGCATTCCAATTTTTTCTAAAAGATTAACGGTAAATATTAAGTATTAAATTAAAGAGCCAGGCATGGTGGCACATCCTATAATCCCAACGGCTCAGCTTGGGAGGCTGAGGCAGGAGGATCCCAAATTCAAGGCCAGCCTCAGCAATTTAGTGAAGCCCTCAGCAACTTGTAGAGACCCTGTCTCAGAATAAAACATAAAGAAAGGCCTGGGGATGTGACTCAGTGGTTAAGCGCCCCTGGGTTCAATCCCTGATACCAAAAATAAAATAAAATAAAGAAAATTTTACAAGGTTGTTAATCTGTATTTTAACAAAATAGATCTTCCCTCTAATTTCTTTTTGAACCACATCCCCAGCCCTATTTTGTATTATTTAGAGACAGAGTCTCACTGAGTTGCTTAGCACCTTGCTATTGCTAAGGCTGGCTTTGAACTCTGGATCCTCCTGCCTCAGCCTCTTGCTTCCCCCTCATTTCTAATTCTGGCTGTGCTTAGTGAACAAAGGTTGAATGTGCATTTCTGTGAACAGTCTAGTCTTCATCCAACATTAATAAAATGTGCTTTATTTTTGAGAATGTTAATAAAATTTTATTACATTCTCTCATTAATAACAAAAGTTCCACACTGTAGTCAACTATAGCCAATGGCCATTTTGTCATTTGTCCTTTAAAATTCCATGACTGTTTCCAACCTTGATAGGTCAGCTGATAGTAACATAAAGCATTGCTAACTGGCCAACAGGTTGATAACTTCCAAGATTTCGAGAATAAGCAGACGAAACAGTCATCTCCTTTACCTTCAATTAAAATTGCATGCAATTATTCTTGTAGATTATAGGTCTCTTTTGGGATTTCCAAATTCATATAAGTTTTTGGTTCATTTCACAGGAATAATATTCATCTTAATTAGCAAAAAACAATTGATGGGCTTTATACAAGAGGGAGTTCACTCTGTGCACTGAGTACTGCCACTAGATTATCTTTTTTTTTTTTTTAAAGGCCCTGTTTAAAGCTGTTGACTACAGCCAGGCCTGGTGGTACACACCCATGAATCAGGAAGTGGAGGTGGGAGGATCACAGGTTTTAAGCCATTCTCGGCAACCTGATGAGAGTGTCTCAAAAATAAAAAAGGGGATGTAGCTCAGTGGTAGAGCATCCCTGGGTTGAAAACAAGTACACGAAGAAAAAAAATAATAATAAAATAAAAAATATATGTGTGTGTGTGTGTGTGTGTGTGTAGTCAAAGCATTGTATTACATTATCGGTTAGTAACCATGCTTTTGAACACAGGATGTCTTGAGTGGTTAGCCTATTTTGTTTTAACTTCCTAACTCTCCTAAGCAAAATCCTAATTTGCCTTCTGAAATAATTTATTACCATTTCATACTGGTTTAACTAAATAAATAAAAATCATGTTAAATTGATAAAAGAATATTTCTGCTCTGTTATTTAATTCTAGTATATAATTTCTAGGGTTAAAATATTTCCTTCAAAAATTTTTAATATTTAATAACTACAAAATAAAATGTATACAGGGTATGGTGGCCCATGCCTACAATCCCAGCAACTCAGAGGCTAAGGCAGGAGGATTTCAAGTTTGAGGCGAGCCTCAGCAATTTAGTAAGGTCCTAAGTAACTTAGTGAGATCCTGTGTCAAAGTAAAAAATAAAAAGGACTTGGGATGTGACTCACTGGAAGAGCACCCCTCAGATCAAAACCAATACTACTACTACTAATAATTTCTAGTACATATGCAAGAATTAAATCACATATCTGTGTGCCAACAGTTTAAGAAAGAAAACAACACTAAAATGGTCCTTTTAAGTCCTCTGTGTGCCCTTAAATGATTCTTTAACCCTCTTCTTCAGTCAGAGCTAAACATTATCCTAAATTTTTTCCGTTCTTTTCTTTTCTTTATAATTTTACATCAAATATTTGTATCCCAAAATATACAATTGTTTGGTTTAAATGTTTTGCAACAGCAAGACGTAAGTGAAACATTCGTCTTTGATTTTCCTGCTTAACACTAGATTCTTGAATTTCAACCCTCCGCAGCATATTGCTATAATTCATTAGTTTACATTGTTGTATAGTATTTTATTGTATGATATGATTCTTTTGCCTTAACATTTGGGGGATATCTGGATTGCTTCCAGTTTTTTTTTTTTTTTTTTTTTTTTTTTTACTATTACACACAGAACTTCTAATGACCATTCTTATATAGGTAAACATAGATATGTATAAAAATATCTTCAGGACTGTTTTTTAACTGGAGGTGAGTTTGTCACTTAGGGAATATAGGGCAATATCTGCCAGCATTTTTTCTTGTTATAATGGGGATATGCTACTCAATATCCTAGTTAATATTCAATATCTTGTATGAGACATTTAGGACATCCTAAAAGGCATAGGACAGTCCCTATAACAGAATCTGCCTAATATACTAATACTGTGAATTTGAGAGGCCCTCCTCTAGGATAACTGCTTAAAAATGAAATTGCTGAATATGAGAGAATGAAAAATTTCAAATTTATTACATAATTCCTAACTGATGTACAAAGAACTGATTTTATACTCCTACCAGGTATAAGATAAACATCCAGTTGTTTTGTATTCTTGATGGCATCTAATAATATTAGAAATTAAATTTTTTTATTAATTTGGTGAATGTGAAATAATTCCTCATAGTTTTAATTTCTAATTCCTAATTCCTTAATTACTAATGAGATTGAGCATGTTTTCTTATTTTATTGACAATTAGGGTTTTCTGTTCTGTGAGGTACATGTTAATAGCCCATTTTTTAAAAATTAAATTGTCTTCTACTGATTGACTTTTAACTAATAATATCTATACTAACCTTTTTTTTTTTTAATTTGTGGGACAAATGACTTAATTGCTTAGGGCCTTGCTAAATTGCTCAGGCTTGCTTTAAACTTGTGATCCTCCTGCCTTAGCCTCAGAGTTGCTGGGATTATAGGCATGTGCCACCATGCTCAGCTCTGTATTTTGCTTTTTATATTGAAGCATTTAATCAATTTGAAGTTCATTCTCATTTACAGTTTGAGGGAGAAAGAAGGTTTTCAAAATAGAAACTATAGTTGGCATTATGTATTGAATAGTTTGTGCATTCCCCAGTGACCTTCAAAGTTAGACTTGCCATAAATCAAATTTCCGTATATTTATGATCTAATGTTTTATCTAATTTTATTC
Organism: Sciurus carolinensis; assembly: GCF_902686445.1. Lineage (NCBI taxonomy): Eukaryota > Metazoa > Chordata > Mammalia > Rodentia > Sciuridae > Sciurus > Sciurus carolinensis. The sequence goes on along the minus strand of NC_062213.1, from coordinate 140,861,100 downwards.
TCTTGGTGGATTTGTCTATCCTTTTGCCAATATCACAATACCTGAACTATAATTTTATAATCATTTGAAGTATCTGGGAAGTTCTTCTATCTCATTCTTCACAGGAGTACCTTGGTTTCTATGGTCTTTTTCTCTTCCACTCAAATCTCCGAAGCAGCTTATCACTGCTTCCTCCCCACCACACAAAATTCAGATAAAATTTGTTAGCATCTAAGATCAATTCGAAGGCAAATAATATCTTTATTATGACCTCTAGTGTTCCAATCCAAAAACATGGTCTACTTTTGTATTTACTTAGATTTTCTTTCAAAAAGGTTTGATTCCCCACATAAATTTGGTAGATTTATCCCTAAATAGTTTTTTATAAAACATTTTGTTATATGCTTTAATGATTTGTTAAAAATTATAGTTTCTAGTATTTGTTTCTGTACATAAACAATTAATTTTCCTATTTTAGTCTCTATCCAGCAAACTTTCTAAATTTTCTTCTTAATTTGCCTAATTAGTTTGTATTTTCTATGGGATTTCTCTTAAAAACTATCATATCTTCTGTTTAATTTGTTTCATTGCTTTTTTCCAGTCTTTATATTTTCTCTCTCTCTCTCTTTTTTTTTTTCTGCATGCTCCACTAACCGGACCTCTCTCCAGTATTGTATAGAAATGATCACAGATAACTTTTTCTTTTCCTAATTTTTGAAAGTAAATGTTTTGAACAATTCACATTGAAATAACAGGGATTTTGTAGATATCCTTTATCAACTTAGGAATTTTCCTTTTATTTTAATTTTGTTTTGAGTTTTTATCTTTAATGAATGTTGAATTTTACCAAATGGTTTTACTACACTGCCTTGGAGGATAATATCATTTTTCTCACAAAAGGCTGCTAAGCACTAAAACTTCTTTCACCTTAAGGACATTTACTGAATGGGGTAAACATGCATTTTGGTTTCAATGTCCTTGCTGGCAAAGGGGGAAAGTCATAAAACCTAGTACTTAGTTCTGTGATCCAAAATGTATAAACCATTGTCCATATACCTAATCTGCAAACACACCCATCCCATGAAGGAAAGCAAATAAAATTATAAGTCTTAAGTGTGTGACTAAAGAAGAAAAAAAAATCATGATCCTAAATGCCAGAATACAAACAAGCAACAACAAAAGAATTCAGTTTAAACTGGCACCCAGTAGTGCCTTTTGGGTCCAAAGACAATCCCCTCCAGAGAGTCCAGCTTTATCCCATCTCTCTAAGACTTCCCACAGATAAAAGTCCATGAGGGTAAGAGCACAGTCAGAACACACAAACACACTGAGGGGAAAGGGGGACAAGAATTAACTAAAGAAAGATAAAAAGAACAATCAGTCATAAGGACTTCACATGTTGGAATTCTTTCATTCTTATTTACTGTTTTCTTTTTTTTAAATTCTCAATCCTTGTTGCACATGAAACTGTTTTAAAATATTTTATTTTTTTAGCATTTAATGTCATCTTAATTAACAGATAAATACTTCTTCGGAATAAAGTTAGAAATTCATAATATAGTCAAATTTAACCTGTATACTAAACCTAGTTACCAAAATAGGAATTTTCTGTTTAAACAAACAAGTAACATAATACTGTGTTACATTTAAAAATAGTAAAACATATACCAGCTCAATGGTATACACCTAAAAACCACCTCTGGAAGCTGAGGCAGGAGGATCACAAGTATGAGACCAGTTGAGTCAATTTAGCAAGATTTTATTTTATCAAAAATAAAATAAGAAGGGCTGGGGATGTATCTCAGAGACAGAGCACTTGCCTAGCAGGTACAAGGCCCTTGGTTCTATCCCTAGCATGGCTAACCATACCCCTACCCCAAAATCATATATATGTGTATAGTAAACTGTATTTTGATGACTATTATAATAGAACCTTTGTTCAAACTTTAATATTTTTGTAAACAGAAACCATTTACCTATTCAAAATGATGAGTTGAATACATTACAAATTATTAGAATCTGCTTTATTTTTGTGGTACATTTTTCACCCAAAATCTCTGTGACTTTTAAATATTTTCATATTTGTGATCTGAAAAATTTTCAGAAAGAAACTGTATCCTGACATGACTCCAAACCCCTCATTGCTATCACAGTGGCCAAAGCTGAGCTAATCGTAATCTGTGTCTGTAATTTTTAAAACTGGAATTAGGGGACAGAAAACAGGCAAAGGAAGAATATGTGAGCTGATGGGTCTCGAGGAAAGCTAATTCTGACCCTTAATTCCAATTATTAAACTTCTAAGAGGTCTACGAACCAGTAAATTGCCTTCGTTGAAGCTTGAGTTGAACTTCTGTAACTTACAACCAAAATGGTCCTGAGAGCTACAGATATATAAAGAAAATAAAATTCTGTGATGGTTTCCCTGCATGCCCAAACTCACAGAAGGCAATGAAGGAATAACACCTATAGTACCTTTTCCACCACAAGAGGAAGGACTAGGAAGAACTGGGTCAGTACTTTTACTAAAGCCCTGCCTTGACCAGAATGCACACTCTGATGTATTCCAGAGGCAGCTCAGAGTAAGGAGTGCCCCAAATTATTTCTATGCCAAGATTCAAGGCACCAGCATTTTTTTTTTTTTTTTTTTTTTGTGGTGCTGGGGGTTGAACCCAGAGCCTTGTGCTTGTGAGGCAGGCACTCGACAACTGAGCTATATCCCCAGCCCATGCACCAGCATTTTGATAATTAAATTTCTGGTACCTAGAGAGACTCCATCGAGAAGATCTTCCTGGATGCAATATTTTTTACTTTCTACTTGAGTTTTCCTATGGTCTTAATGAAAAAGGAAGGGACTGAAGTTTAAGAGACGAAAGTAGCAATTTTTTTTCTTTTTTTGTTTTTGATATTGGGGATTTAACCCAGCAGTGCTTTCACTGGTGAGGTATTTCCCCATTTTTGCAAACTGTCTCACTAAGATGCTTAGGGCTTCAATAAATTGCTGAAGCTGGCCTCAAATTTGTGATCCTCCTGACTCAGCTTGCCAAATTGCTGAGAGTACAAATGTGTGCCACTGCATGTTAGGTACCTGCTGGTCTATTTCGATTGATTTCTAGTTGGGGAGTATGGGCTGAGTTGTGTCCATCCAATTCATATGTTGCTTGATGTCTTAAGCCCCAGAACTCCAAAACATAACTGTATTTGGAGACAGGGTCTTTGAAGAGTGTAGTAAAAATGACTGGTATCCTCATAAGAAAAGGAGGTGAGGACCCAGAGGAAGATGACCTGAACACAAAAGAAGACTGCCACCTATAAGCCAAGGAGGAGAGGGGCCTCAGGAAAAACAACACTGCTAGTATCTCTATTTTGAACTTCTAGACTTTAATACTGGTAGAAAAAATAGATTTCTGTTGCTTAAGCTACCCAGTCTATGGTATTTGTTATGGTAGCCCTAAGCAGAGGAAAACATTGTTATATAATGTCCTTACTTACTGTTAGTCAATCATCAAGGTCGGTCAAGTCTATCCATAGAATTTCTTTCCAACATCTTCTGTTCTCATTATTACTTTTTAGTTTAGACTGTATTTTTCTTACTTGAAATATTCTAGTAATGGTTAACTTCTCTTCATTCTGATAAAGGGATTCATAGTCATGCTAGGGAAACCCACTGGATTGCAAGCTGGTTCAGAGCAAAATCTGCTCTTCACTATCTACTTATCTCCCCTGTGTGGTCCAGGGTTCCCAAGCATGGCTGTGTATCAGAATTTTGGGTGACATTTTTAAATGATGGATTTTTTTAAAACTCCCACATCATATCTATTGAATCAGAATACACAAGCATGTGAGCTAGAAAGTTTATTTTTAATATGTTCCCAAGTTGACCTTGTGAATACTGTTGTTACTTTTTTCTCTTTTTCCCTCATCTTATTAATAATCATGTGACAATTTCTCCCAAACTTTTTACCTTCATGTTTTGTCATATAGTCTTACTGAGCCATTCAATATAAAAAATATTTGGTGTTTTTTTGTTTTGTTTTGTTTTGTTTTTGCGGGGTTTTTTAAAGTAATATATTTAGTTATGCTTTGTTGAAGTAAAATAGTGATTCTTTTATATTGATGATGCATTTCAATAATTTTCTTCTTGAGGTTGTATGTCCTTTGTAGGTTATGTTATGCCCATCTCCTGAGAAGCTACAAAAATGTCATTAGGATGCTTTAATACATAAAAGCATCCTAACAAAACAAATGAAGCCTATCCAGTTTGTTCCCTGTAAAACTGCTAAGTAGATTTCAGCGTTAAAATGTCCTCTTCATCACTATTTCCAACTATGTGAAGAGCATTTGGGAAAATATGGCACAATATTTAATTTCTTATAATTATTTTCTGACCTGGCCCTATTAATATTGATAAAAGTTATATGGCAGGACCACAGGTAAAAGTAATGTAGAGTTCACCTTGGAAAAGGAGGAGGGAATGTCTCAAATTTGTCTGGTCCCCTATATTGTAAATTCAACTTATACACATCATTTAACAAAAATTGACAATTTTCTCCCCTGACAAGAAAAAATCAAACTTTTCTTACTCTAATTAAAAAATATCTCCAACACTGAAGCCGTGGGTCTTGGTTTCTACTAAGATAGTAAAGCATGATTCTAGCAAGGGATAACAAATAATTAACAATCCTTAAAGTAGACTTTGCCATGGTTTGTGTGTGAAATCAAAGGTGGTCCTTTTGACCATACTTGGATAAGAAGACAAAAGCTTGTTGAACATATCTAGCCAAACTGATAGACTCAATGAATATTGCTTTGTGTCTACTATATCAAGCATTACATACAATCTAGGGAGATTAAAAAAAAACATTTTTTCCTGCTTTCTTGGAGTTTTCAGTTTAGATAATAGAAATCCTTGTTTGGGGAGACGGAGGAGAGGGACACTTACCTGAACCTGGAATGGCAGCAGAAGTAGAGTATATAAGAGGAGGTCATGCTCAAAAGACACTTCCTAAAGGGAAGACACGTCCTTGGGTGTCAATAGTCAGGGTCAGCTGGGACTTCAGTGAACCAATGATCATGACAGCTTTCAGTTCAGTCTTTGCTGTCCATGCACACTTCATAAAAGGCTGGTTCTGAAACCAAATATTATCTGTACACTACTTTCCTCTTCTGCATGTTTCATGTGTTCATTAAACAAATATCTTATTAAATGTATTTATAACTGGGGAGATAGCTCAGTCGGTAGAGTGCTTGCCTTGTAAGCACAAAGCCCTGGGTTCGATCCCCAGCACCTAAAAAAAAAAAAAAAAAAAAAAAAAAATGTATTTATAACATAAGGTCCCTTAAGCAGACTGAAAGGTCCACAGTATGAAGTGATATATTAGCCAACAATAATTAAATATTAGTGTTTCCAGACTTGTGTTTGCATCTCCAGGGACAGTAAACTCACTATTTCTTCTATTGAGGTATTCTTTCTTTGAAAAATTCTGACTGTAAGTGGTTCTGTTTTTAAACTAAAATATGCCTCATAATCCCTTAATGCATCTTTATTCAATCTCTTTGGGGCATTTGTAACAAAACTAATCCCTCTTCCATAGAGTTATACATTTTTTTTTTCTTTACTCAAAAAATGTAGGAGAGATTTTTATGAAGTTAGGATAGGCTTAGGAAAGATTTGGAAAATTAAGCGAAGTAGATAAAGAAGAAAATAATTATTTTCCCAGTACTTATTCTTAACATTTCTTTTCTTTTCTTTTCTTTCTTTTTTTTTTTTTGTGGTGCTGGGGATCCAACTCATGGCCTTATGCTTGCAAGCAAGAGCTCTACCAACTGAGCTATCTCCTTAGCCCTATTCTAAACGTTTTGATATTTCTATTTCTAGTCTTTTTCTTACATAGTATTTTTATTCTGTTATTTTATATGATTTTATCATCATATATGCAAATGTACACATATGCCTATACATTACATAATTTGTTTTTTATTTAGTAGGAGAAATCCACGATAGAGAATAAGTGAGCAGGTATTGGAGAGACAGACCTCCATTCAAATTTAAGCATTATCATTTGCTAGTATTTATTTCCTTATATATATTATTTAAACTCTTTAACTCTCAATTGTCTACTTATAACATTAAAATTATCTAGACTGTCTTGAGGTTGGGGCTAGCATTAGCAAGTGTAAAATAGTTAACGTTGTGTCTACAAAATACTAAGTTTTGAGTAATGATTAAAATTATGTATATACTATTCAGATACAAATACAAGAACTTTCAAGTTCTAAATCTTGAATTCTTATAACCTTTGCATCCCATCTTCCTTAAATGTTACTCCTAGATGTAATCTAAACAATTAAAAGCAGAATTAGATTATGTTCTCTCTCTTTTTTTTTTCTTTTCTTTTTCTTTTCTTTTCTTTTTCTTTTTTGCGGTACTAGGGATCAGACCCAAGCCCTCACACATACTCAGCAAGAACTCTTCTACAAAGCTGCATCCCCAGACCTCTCCATTACTGTATTCTTATTTTTGTTTATTTATTTGTACAGGGGCATGAGTGCAGCAGTGCTTTACCACTGAGCTACATCCCCAGTCCTTTTGATTTTTTTATTTGCTAAGTTGTTGAGGGTCTCACTAAGTTGCTGAGGCTGGCCTTGAACTTGGATCCTCCTGCCTCAGCCTCCCAAGTGACTGGGATTACAGGTGTGCAATACGATGCCTGGATCCATTATTTTATTTGTATTCTAAATGTATTAAGGCAGTCTAAACTATTCCTGTTTCATGGTGGGTGGCTGTTTTTGCAACCATGTTATTCCACTGATTTATAGCCAAGTAAATCTCCATGAGTATTGTTGCTAAGTCATACCTCTTTCAAAGCAAAGTTGGGCGGTTGGTGTTTTGGCACTAAGGCAGGATCTCATAATTATTCCCACCAAATGATATATTATTAGATTTTGTCCATGTTTTAGTTATTTTTGCATCCTGATTTTATAATCCAAAGCCTTCCTTATCTTATGAAGCCTGTTTTTAATAAGTCATGCCTTCTGATAGCTTTATCTCACTCATTGATAAATATGTTCACATCAGACATTGATAAATATGTTCATTGCCATTGGGGGCAATCACTCAATCACTTATCAGAACACAATAATATATCCTTGAACCTACATTTCTCCATCTGATTCACAAAGATATAAAGGAAGACTGAGTTCCTTGCTGTATCCATTACCCTGATACGAAGGTTTACTAACTCTAACAGAAAAGAATGTATAAAATTGGGCTAAATCACTTATCCTTTTTAAACATATATGTTTGCCTAATAACCACTATTTTAAATAGCTCAAAACATCTTATAAATATAATGTAGACTATCTACGCCCACTCCACCCCTGCTCCCCCGCCAAGCAACATCAAGTTTAAGGATCTAAAGTTTGCAGATTCTGGCATTTTTTAAATATAAGGCATTTCTGTCCTATGCCTCTTCCACTCTTCCCCACCCCACCACCAATTTTTAAAAGTAATCAGTTAAACATTCCATGATATCATTTAAGGTCCCTGGTAATAATTCATAGAGATCAAGAGACATGTTTGCCCCTAGACCAGTCAGGTTCTCCAAGTACAGTGTGTAAGTTAAGTGCTTGACCCTGTACCTAAATATCTTGGGTCAGGTCCTAGCTCTACACTTTTGTAGTTGAATGGTCCTGGGCAAATTATTCAACCCTATAATAATGCATGCTTTATAGTGTTGTGATGATTAAAAGCTTGAGTGCATGTAAATACTTAGTGTTTGATACCTACTAGGTCCTCAATAAATTTCTCTGCCTTATATCCTTTTTTCTATTTGTCTTTCAACGTCTAATGGTCTTGACTTCATTGAACACATATTTGTTGGGTCCTACAGATACAGTAGTGAACAAATTAATGTCCCCGACACATTCCAATGCAAAAGAGAGAAAATACTTACATCTGTAAAATAATGGCAGCCAGTGATTTGCATATGCAAAGTCAGAATGCCTGTAATCCCAGTGACTCAGGGAGCTGTAATGCAAGAGGATCACAAGTTCAAGGCTAGCTGGGAAATTTAATGAGACCCTGACTCAAAATAAAAAAAAGGGCTGGGGATGTAGAGCACCCTACCCCTAGATTTGACCTCCAGTAAATCCTCCCTCACACCCCTCAAAAAGAAAAGTCTAGAGGTCAGAGAGTTGTTTTTTGTTTTGTTTTGTTTTTGTTTTTTCCTTTGGTTCTGGGGATAGGTCCCAGTGCCTCACATATGTTAGGCAAGTGCTCTACCATTGAGCAATATCCCCAGCTCCAAGAACTATTTTTAAAAGGGTGGTCAAGGTAATCTATGAAGAGGTGACATGTGAGCAGAGATATGAATGAATCAACAGGGAAGAAACCTAAAAGATTAAGAGGTTTTGCTTTCTTTTTCATGAATGAATTTTATATCTTTAACTTAAAAAAAAATGGGCCTATTCCTTTATTGATCTTTCCTCTTATTTCATGCTAAGGAAAAGCATTTTTGGTTCTTTTCAGCATCTTTCATAAGTCCCAGCTCATTTTGTGCTTTAGTGTTGCTGAATTTTTATAGGTCTATGCTACCTTCATATATTTATGCCTGATTATGTGTCCCCTTTTACCATCTTTTGCACATGCTGTTTTAAATTCAGAGCCTGTCAGTAAGTCCCTGTGCAGCACACTGGTTTCTTTAGTTTCCTCCCCATTTTCTTGCTCATTAGAATCATTTGTGTTTGCATAGGCAGAACACTGCTTAAATCAAACTCTAAGAGCGCATGGTTGCTTTTCCCCAAGGTTCCAATCATTTCCATTTTACCTACTGGTTTCTGTCAGAATTGGGTCCTAAGCAGGAGTTCCCCTTAATGCTTACTCTGCCTTCTGGGAAATGAAATTATCAGCAAGGCCAGTCAAGAAATTGTCAGTGTTTTACTTTCTGAGAAATGAAAGTTTCTGCAGATTCTTGGAGACTAAAATCCCTAACACTAAGATATGTTGCTGTCCCGTCAATTTTGTGGTCTGCCGTAGAAAAGAATCTCTCGTTCTCCTTCTGGCCAGAAAGTCTGTAACACAGTCACATAATGCTATTTCATCTCTGTGTTTCTTATTTTATATTCTAGATTTTTCTCTAGTGTTCCTCCACCCACAGGTTCTTGCATTTACACCTAGGGTCATAGCTTCTAAGTAGCAAGGCCAAGTCACCTACCTTCCAATTGACTGGTTTAATTATAATTAAGCTTGATTTAATTATACTTTTGCTCATAAGTAAATTGTGGCCTAAAAAACATTATTTCACTTGCTTAAAGGTTTTGGGGATTTTATCACAATTGCTCAACAACCCCACCTATCCACCCGCCCACCCACACACACCCCGTAGGCAAGAAAATTTCATCCCTACCCTGTTACTTTCTATGAGTACCCCAGGGATTTACTTCCACTTGCGTGAAATGGAAATAATAATATTTGCCCTTCTACCTCTCAGGGATGTTGTGAGAAGGGAAATAGATTATTATGATAATATTTTAATGAATCAATATTTAGTATATGGTGGACTTTATTCCTTCTAATTTAAGTGATTTCCATTTTAAATTTTTGTCATTGTTGTGAAAGACGCTGGGGCCTTTCAGTTGAAATGTGATTACTTCGTTTTAATTTTACAACAATTTGCAGGTTATATCCCCCCAGATGAAAAAGCCAAGGTTTTAGCATTCCTGAGAACAGGGAGGTAATCCTCGCTGCTTCTCTCCAGGGATGCATGACAATACATCCTCTTAACCTTTCAGATTTTAGTTTTCTCATCTGTTAGAGGAAGAACATCCCTTTCTCTTAGAGCTGTGAGAATTGATACAGAAAGGCACACTATCAGTGGTTGTTTTTGTTCTACTTATTTTTTCTTTTATCCTCCTCTCTTACTCTATGAGCTTTTTGATGGCAGACAGTAGTTATTTGTCTTCGTATTCCTAGAGTCTTGCACTCAATAGCTACACAGTGTGTTTGTTGAATGAATTATTTACCAAGGTGAACAATGTGGAGTGGGTCTAAGGGTGGCAGCATGTTGTAGGTCAATGTTTTTCCAACTGTACTCTTAAGAGCCAATATTGAGTTTTGTAAAGATGCTGCAGGAGTTGCAGAAGTGATGGGGATGTAGCTGGGGGTGAATTCTGCTCCCTATTTTGCTCTAATCAGAGTCAACGTAGTTGGTTCTCATTAATATATTGCGTTGCTATGTAAGATTGCTTTTAGAGGAACAGCTAAGAGAAAGGTGAAACAAGAAATGTAACTGGACAGAATGTAGGCTTTAAAAGGAGTCTGAAAGATGAAGTTACAAATACTTTTGTTTTTTACTGTTAGGCACCTTAACCTTTCCATCTCACGTTTTCCTTATTTATCATAGAACTGATAATAGAACTGATAGCATTTCGGGTTGGTTGGAGATGGACAGGCAGATACTACGAGCACACCTGCTATTTCCCAATGTATCTAGCCAAGGATACAAAACTTGGATCCAGGCAGCTGCATGAATCAGGAGCAGGTGCATGCAGGCACAGCATACCTGGCTTGACTTTCCTCCTCCTTGGGTCCCTATGGGCCACACAGCTGCCAGAGAAACCACTGCCAGGGTGGAAAAACATGATTTTTTAAAAAAATCAAACGCACTCTCTGGAAGAGTTTAATACCATGTCCTAGACACTTCCACATAAAGAAATGTTTAAAAACAAAGGGCTCTCCCAGCTCTAGATCCAAACTGTCACAGGAAGGAATGAATACCTCCTGTAGGCAGGATGGGGAGGAACAGGCAGAGTCAGAGGTAGGGGTCCCAGTGTGTTTCTCTTTTCATCTCCCAGTGTTCCCATCTCCCTGGAGAGCTATTTTGAGTTAATTTTTCTTTTACTTTTTTTCCCCCCAGGGGGAACTGAACCCAAGGCCTCGTGCATGCTAGGCAAGCACTCTAAAACTGAGCTACATCTCTATTCCTGGAGATTTATTTTGAAGATTAAAGTTGGGGTAATACTAAAATATTTAATAATGCATAAATGGTTGGGCATGGGCACCAATAGATCAGAACAGATGCTGGTCATAAACCACCAGGAAGCCCTGCCAGTGCATGCCAGCTGAATGCCAGCCCTAAAATAAAGTAACATTAAAATGTCCTCACAATATTTGACACATAGATGGTACTTGATTAATGTTCATCCCCTATCCTGCTTTCCTCTTCCTCTTGAATTAAATCCAGTAAAAACACAAAATGGCATCTCCAAGAAGAGTTAACTCCATGTAACAAAGAAGTCAAGTTTCTTATTTTATTTGTACAATATATTAGAGGGGATAATTTCTACTGTGTTCTACAGTGAAATGGATATATATTTAAAAAATTAATGTCAGGGTTGGGGATGTAGCTCAATGGTAGAGTGATTGCCTAGTATGCTCAAGTCCCTGGGTTTAATGCCCAACACTGAAAAGAAAAAAATAATGTGAACTCATCCCTGAACTGTAACCAAGCTGCTAACTAGTTATGCATCCTAGCTATACCCAGTGGGCTTGTTTCTCTCCTCTGATTTATTTTCCCTGCAAGAAAGGGATTCCTGGAATTAATGGTGGAAATGGGGGACCTCTGTTCCTTAAACATCTGGGTTTTTCTCCCTCCTCTTCCAAGACATTGTAATGCCCTCTTTCCTAAGAAGAACCTTTGCCAGCAGAATGAGTCTTTGGAAGCATGTGTAGGATTTCTTAGGTAATTTAGCTTAAAAAAAAAATTGAATTAACCTTCGGAGAGTTTTATTGGGTGGGACAACAAAGTTAAGCATTAGGGACATCTTTGAAGTCAAGGTAAAACTGGACTGAGTTTATTGATGGAGAAAACAGGGAAGGACAGGAAATATGGAATGACAAGTAACTGACCAGTTTCACCGTTTAGTGAGTCCTGCTTGGTCTCATCATCAGGTCCTATTTTTGCTGGGTATTGGCAATTTTGTAACAGCCCTTCTCTTGGTATGGCTCTTAGCAAACGTAAAGGAAATTCAGCTTAGTGGTAGAGTACATGCTTAGCATGCATGAGCCTCTGGGTTCAATCCCCAGTACTGGAAAAAAAAATATTGCTATTATATATTCGAATAAGAGTGGTCAATATTGTTCCACATCAGCTTGTAAAATTTCAGGCATTTTAAAAATCTGTCAATTGTTTTATGCTCTTAATGGCACCAAAATAATAGCAAGTATTTGAATAGCAATTATTTGCCAGGTACTATATATATTAATTCATATAAGACAACATAAGATATGTGCATTTATTATTCCTCTTTTATAAATGAGGAAAGAGAGAGTTAATTTAAATGTAAGACTCCCTAACTTGTTCAAAGACATGTAGCTTGAAAATGATGCAGCTGAGATCTAAACTGAGGCGATCTGTTAGACATTCTAACCTTTGAAATTATGTTATTTTTCTTAAAAAAAAAAAAAAAAGAAAGAAAGAAAGGAAGGAAGGAAGAAAAAAGGAAAGAAAAGAAATTTTAAAATTAGCATTAATCAAAGTTAAGTAAATATACAGTATTTTATGAGGTCATTTTCAGATCTCTTCAAGGTAAAGGAGAAGAAAAATGATTAATCTTCAATACAGTTTTTATTTTAAAACAACATAACCTCTGTGACTTCTTTGAATGGAGGTGTCAAGCACTTCAGTATGGTGTTTCAAAAACATTTGCAGAGTAAAGTGATTTCAAATGCATTTACCAAATTCTAGACTGAACCAAACTGGAGAATTTTAGGTAAGAAGTGAATAGAAAGAATTTCAACTAGGTACCAAGCATCAAGACAAGAAATTCCTCCTTTCAAAGTACACATACTGTTAAGAGTTACAATAATAGTAAAGATGTTTCATATTTTAAAATATGAACAGACTAAACTAATTGGTCATAGTAATTGTTCAATTTTAAGAACTGAGTTTATCTTTTATATTGGGCAGGAAAAGTGAAAAGATAAAGATATGAAATTTTTGAAAAATAAATACTATGATTATTAGAAGTTTAATTTTATTATTGTCATTTAAAAGATCCTTGCTTAATAAAAGAAAGAAAGAAAGAAAGAAAAAAAACAGGTGCAGTGGTACACACCTACAATCCCAATGATGGGGAGGCTGAGGTAGGAGGATTGCAAATTTGAGGCCAGCCTCAACAATTTAGTGATGACTTGTCTCATTCATAAATTAAAAAAATAAGTAATAGGCTGGGGATGTAGTTCAGTAAAGTGCCCTTGGGTTCAAACCCTAGAAAGAAAGGAAGAAAGGAGGGAAGGTTTAAGAAAAGAAGGAAGGTAAGTTTCTTATTATAAAAGGGAAGCAGCCAGAGGTAGAGGAACACACTTGTTAGTTCAAGTATTATGGATGTTGAGGCAGGAGGATGGCAAGTTTGAGGCCAACCTGGGCAACTTACTGAAAGCCTGTCTCAAAATAAAAAATAAAAATAAAAGGACTAGGAGTGTAGGTCAATGTTGGAACATCCGTGGGTTCAAACCCAGTAGTGTCACTAATAAACAAATAAATTAAATGAATAAATGAAGTGGAACCAATCATATAGTTATCCATTTCCAATCTACACAGAAAGTTATTTGTGATGATTTTCTTTTAAATAGACTCTACCCCAACAATTAATAACACAATTCTTCCAATAAAGCTTTTTTTTTTTTTTTTTTTTTGGTGCTGGGGATTGAACCCAGGGCCTTGTGCTTACAAGGCAAGCACTCTACTGACTGAGCTATCTCCCCAGCCCCTTCTTCCAATAAAGTTTTAACAGTGAAGTTGTTTAGATAATTCTTTAATAAAATGGTTGGTAGGTTCACATGATCTCAAACAGAATTAAGAAAATACCAGTTAAATGAAAGTTTCATTAAATTGTTAAAGAAAGGAGAGTAGTGTTTCATTAAGACTACTACAGTGAGCACAAAGACTTTTTCAGGAATTATGTATTCGGGATTTTGAATCACACAGAAACTACATTTAAGGTGTCAGCAGAAAATCAGAACATCTTCCTTGGAAATTCCTATTAATTAGTTTACTCTTTAAGATAACATTCGTACAATTTTATGGTATTTGGCAGGACAAAAATGGTTAAAATGCTTTTTGGCTTCTGGAGGTGGTAGAGTTTTGGGCTTTGACACCTCGGTGAGTCATAAGTGAGCTAAGATAGAAGTATTGTACTTTTAGCATAATGTGTATTTGTCAAAGATGTTTGGCCTTAAATCCAAAATGTCAGGGTACAAAACACAATCCTTGAAAAGTCTCATTGATTGTAAATTTTGATGTTCCCTGGATTTGTCTTTATCTTATTTAAGTTGTTGGGACAGAAAGGGTACAATGGAGAAGGGCTGTCCTAGGTAAAATGTGACAATCAACTAACAGTCACCCTTTTCCAAATTCAGTAACAGAAATACTTTAATTTCTCGCCTTCCTTGAGATATTTCCGCCTGTCCCCAAATACACACACACACAGATACACTCAGTAAGATAATTAACAGTAGAAACTAGAAAATCCTTCAGCAAATTGCCTACATATATGCTTCAGTTTACCTAAAAGAATATACACATAAAAACTTTGTTATTCAATTAATTTTTGGAAACAAAGTTTCATTGAGGTCACTAATTTATAAAGATATTAAAATTTTACATATGGCTTACAAAATATTACAATGAATTGACTTAATTTTATTGTTTGCTTATTTAATTTGTTAATAAATAAATTTATGTGTGTGTGTGTGTTGATATGTGCACTTATGTAGTATAAGATGTCTAGATTATTTGACTTTGGGGTATTGCTGGGGATGGAACCCAGGGCCTCACAAGTGCTAGCCCTCTACCATTGAGCTACACTCCTTTCCTAAAGGTTATTTGACTTCTCATATCTATTATCAGTAAAAGCAGTGTCATATAATATTTATACAAGAAGTAGCTTTAATATTGAACTAAATATTATAATAATATTCATGATTATAGGGCTCTAACTCATTTATTTCACAAATACTTTGTATCAACCAACCATAACTAGGCACTGAAAAGAAAAAAGCTTTTGAGACTAGGTAGAGGGTTTCAAAATTACCTCAGTGTGATTGGTGCATGCCATTCTGAATAGTACCCAATACTACTACTTTCCGTGTCATACAAAGTTGGCAGTCTTGCCTAGTTCCAAGAATGTGGACTAATGACATAGCTTCATGGTAGAGCAAGTACTTACCTAGCAGGTGCTTTAGGAGTCTTTTTTTTTTCAAACTTAAAAATTTAGACTTTAAAAAAAAATGACCTTTTAAAGACTTGTGGGGTGGTAGTGCACACCTGTAATTCCAACTACTCAGGAGGTTGAAGCAGGAAGATCACTAAGTCCAAGGCCAGCCAGGGCAACTTTGTCTCAAAAAATAAAAAATAAAAAAGCAGTACTAGGGTTCAATCCCTAGTACTGCAAGAAAAGAAAGAAAGAAAGAAAAGACAATTGTTTCCTAAAAAGGCCATGACTCACCAGGTGAGCTGGCCCATGCCTATAATCCCAGTCACTCAGGAGGGTGGGGTTCAGTGCTTAAGCACCCCTGGATTCAATCCTTGGATAGATCAGGGCTTTTTAAAGTTGTATTAGTTATATTAGATTGCAGAGGGCTTCTCATGCCTCCCTCCTAAGATTTAATTATCAAGGTAATATGTACAAAATCTTTTAGCTGGGTTTATGGAATTGTTAGATGAGAGAAGGACTGGAGAAGAGAATAGCTTCCAAATTTACTAAATGTCACAAAAATAAATTTAGATTTTATATGTAAAATTCGGACCTTTCTGCTAAATTAAAATTTAAGGAATTTGTTCAAAGGATCAGTTGCAAAACTGAAATGAAAACTGAATGAACCTGTGAATTCCTAATACAATGGAGGGAAGAGTACACGCAGGAAAGAAAGTAGGATGAAGTCTTCCCCCCAAAAAGGAGACTAGCAAGTAAAAAGAACAAATACATATCATTATGTTCAGTGTCAGAGATACTTAAATGAAAGTTAATTTTCTTGCACATTTAAAAATAAATTGATAAGAACCTGTCACAAATTTATTCTCTAATCTCACTATAGTTGAGGAATTATTCAATCATTTTCATTTTTTTGAGTAAAAATGCATCTTCAGAGGAAAAAGAACAAGAATACCCCCGGGTGGCGCATGCATGTAATCCCAGCGGCTGCGGCAGGGATGGGGGTGGGGGGGTGGGGGTGGGGAGTTGGGAACACCGGACACGCGTTGAGGTAGGAGGAATACAAGGCAAAGCCAGTCTTAGCAAGAGTGAGGCACTAATCAACTCAGTGAGACCCTGTCTCTAAATATAATACAAAATAGGACTGGGCATGTGACTCAGTGGTTGAGTGCTCCTGCAAGAATAAGATCTATTTGAGGAAATTTTTAATCTTTGTGTGTGTGTGTGTGTGTGTGTGTGTGTGTGTTGGGGGTTGGGTAGCAGAAATTGAACTCAGGGGCCCTCCACCACTGAGCCACGTCCCCAGCTCTATTTTGTATTTTATCTAGAGGCAGAGTCTCACTGAGTTGCTTAGTGCCTCACCATTGCTGAGCTGGCTTTGAATTCAGGATCCTCCTGTCTCAGTCTCCCAAGGTGCTGGGATTACAGGTGTGCGCCACCGCGCCCAGTTGGAATATTTTATCTTTGTGACCTAATTAACTTTGTATATTTCTTTATAATTTTGTATGTACATTCTTATTTCTTTTTCATAAATATTTGCCCTCTATATCCACAGATGATTTATTTCTCCGGGGAGGGAGTATGTTTACCAGTTTCCGGTAGCGTTTACAACACTGGATTGAGGAAAGCGGCATTTCTTTGCTGAATAATTGTCTTTATTATCCTTACATTTTGAAAACTGTCAGCCTACAATTTCAGTAAAAATGCAAAGTTACAAATGAATATAGAAAACAACTTGCAAGTTTCTCTGACATTAAATCACTCTGTCTGCCAAATGGAGCATAAATGGCCTTCTAACAGGGGTCCTATGCAAACAGTGGGTGATCAGAGAACACATGAGCAGCAACACCAAGTCACACTCCTGCTATCAAGGACAATGTATTCCAAATTCTCTTTTGTATTTCTTCTGTGATACTGTGCTAGACCACGAATATATAGACACAGATATATACATTTACATGTGCATATATATATTTTACAGAATTTAAATAATTCATTCAAATAAATTATTTAAGTGATTTAAAAATTCCTTTGTCAAACAGATTAATGGAACCTTGTTATTCAAAAGATAAATCATTTTATATGAAGTGGCAAAGACTTCAAGGGCTAATAAAGGTTTTATAAGAGATAAACTTTTAATGAATTAATACTTTTGCATGTACTTATTTTCTGTATAATAAATATACACGTATATGCTTATAGTGATATTTATATCAACATTTTCTGACTTTTTAAAGGAAACTATTAACAGTATTTGAATTAAAGTATGTGTAAAAGATTTGTGTCTAGGAGCTGATGTATTATAATTCACTAAGCATACAGAACTTTTAATTAATGTGCTCTAAATGTCATTATTTGTGCAATGAGAAAAAAACTTTTTTTTTATTCTATTTGTAACATATGATTCCAGTAATCACTAGTTTTGAACGCTTTTATTCACATCATTTCCTAGGTTTAAAATGTATTCGGCACTCAAGTCTTTTTGCTGCGTAGATTTTAATCAGAAAGATGTTTTGCTCTCGAAAATGATTGTGAACTGGCAGTTGTAAAGTGAGACCTTAAGACCCTGGGAAAAATTTTAAAGATTTTTATGAAGCTCAGTACACATTCTTCAGCTAAATCTTGGCATAGTTTCAATTTGAGACTCTACTGAAATTCAATTGGTTTATTTTATAATTAAAAACAAGGAAATCATAGTAACAAAAATATATAATGTATGGCACTCTTGTTTATAATAGAAACATCCATAAAGAAAGAAACATGTTCTAACTTTTCTCATTACCCCAAAGGGAATTGCATCTTTAATCACACAAAGCACAACTGCTTTCTAATTTTGTTTAAAGTGTTGTAGTACTTACAAAAACCAGATCAGGTTATTATAAATCTAGAGCAAATTAGAATCATTGGCCTCTGCTCAGCTGTATGTGAGGGTTCTATGTATATCATAAATTTAATGGCATATTAAGACACACATCTGTTTCAGCTTTGTAGAAGTTAATAATCTAACTACAGAGTATTTAAACACTTCTTTCGTTAACTGGAAAATTCAGCAGAGAGACTTCCATGGGTTAAAAGGTACAATACTTTACTTCCAATTTTGAGAATCTATAAATTTACCCAAGCAGTTATAGTTTTCTAAATATTCAACCTAGTATCTATTTTGGACATTACATGATTTATTCCTGAATAAAAACATTCAATATATGCAAATATGCAAGCATTATCATCTCAAATCTGTACCTGCATAAAATATAAACATATATGTAATTATAAGTGTATATATATACATATATAATCGTATAATCATAAGTTTGTATATATGCATATATATATGTATTCATTTTGCAATAGGGCATTGGAAAGAAAGTAAATATTGAGTAGTTACATGAAAATGTCAAAATTCATTCTTTTAGATATTTTTCAGGTTCCTTATTTGATTACACAAATTTGTTTTTAAATCAGAAATGATAGTCTTCCTGGGATTCATATTATTTAAAAATAATTCACATTCTTGTGTTCCATTTACATTTTATAGTTGGCATATAAATTCAAATTTTTTTCTGATTTTATTTTAGGAAACTATAAATATTTTTCTTGTTATAACCATCACCTTTTTCTTCAAGACCTGCCACTCAGCAAACAGTAATACCCGAGTATTATAATGAATTATTGTGTTTCCATTATCATTAGATAATAAGCAGGAAATTAGTTTTTCTTGCAGTATATTTTATACTGTCTGAACAATTAATAGTATGACTTGAGAGCTGGGGATGTAACTCAGTCATAGAGGACTCAGGTAGCCTGCCTGAGGCTCTGAGTTCAATCCTCTGTACTGCAAAACAAAACAAACAAACAAAAACAAAAGAATAACAACAACAAAACAACCAATAAAACAACTCCCTTCCCCAGGAATATATATGATTTGAATTTGGGCCATTAATTCAAGTAGTAAGGACACAGTTTTAATTAAATTGGGTCAGAAATTAAATTGTATCCCCATAATGATGGTGGGCACTCTTTTAATCACTAATCATCCTCTTTTGTTAAAATGTAGATATGTGGTTTTGGTAAGCTGGACAATTTAAAAAGAATATGGATGATTTGGTAAAACACATTTTCATCACTAAAACAAAAGCATTCAAAGAACATATTATCCAGGTGATGGTTCAGCAAATCTTTTTAATGAAGAGTGACTGAACAGGTTATTTATATGTTTTTATTTTTAGCCTAAAATTTTTTCCATACTTTTTAAATTAAAATATCGCTCAACAAAACCTAAACCTTATCATTACCAAATCATTTCAACATTCTTTTGAGGTATAAATGATATTTTAATGTGATTTTAAATTTGGAAGCTAATTTTAGAGAAACCTCATTTTTTTCTATTATACTTTTACTTATCACAAATCATATGCCTATTACATCATTGTTTGGTCTAGGACCTAAGTGATTGATTTCATAGTGACCCTAAGAATGTATTGTAAAGAGTTGCAATGGGTTGAAAACTGAACCACAAATATTTAAATTATTCTTGAGACTAGAGATGGAAACATTCTATTATTGAATAAAGAAATGATGTGATAAGAACTGGGCTTAAAAGATAGCATTTTACTTTGCAAGTGGCTGTTCTAGTTCCCACATGTTCAGGCAAATTTATTTTTACTAAAATATACACAACAAATGAAAGTCTTCAAAAATAAAGCTACAGAGTGGAATAAAAAGAATCACAATCATGCCTGTAATCCCAGAGACCTGGGAAGGGGTTGGAAACAGGAGGATCACAAGTTCAGTGCCAGTGTCAACAACTTAGTGAGATCCTGTTTCAAAATGAAAAATAAAAAGGGTTGGGGATGTAGTCCCCAGTGGTATAGTGGCCCTGAGTTCAATCCTCAGTACAACAAACAAACAAAAACCAGTCATATTAATTAGAAAACAAAATAATTAAATGTGTAACAGCTAGTCTATATGATTAGAAGATGAATCAAAGTCAAGGTCAACATCTCATATTACAGTTTTCAATCATAAAATATTTTCAATAATGAAACAAATTTGGTGTTTAAAAATACTAAGATCTACATATTTACAATGATTATTTCATGCTGTATAATTATGAAAACTTTAATGCATTTTTAATGTATTGGAAGTATGATATGATTATAGCTTTGGCTCTCTAAAATCCAAAGAGGACATTTGAACACGTTTTGTGATTCTTAACTACCTTTAGAAAGTTTTGCCACACTATAACAAAGTATGACATGAATAATCAAAGTCATATTCCCAGAGGCACTAAAAATTCCATTTGGACTATTCTGTGCAATTCCTATTTGGTTATCTTTAAGGGTTCAGATTTGATAAAGTGAGAGTTGCCTGTACTGTTAGTTGTCTCTTTGCTCTGTTCTACACTCAAACAATGCATTATACTTTACCAAGAATGGCACAAAGTATTGTAATTTTAGGTTAATCAATTTATCTTCAATAATTAAAAAAAAAGTTTAAAGATATTTCATCTTCTTTGTTTACAGGGATAGAGGTTTTTAGACGTTAAAAAGGGATGGGGAGGTTTGTTTTAAACCACATATTTTTAAATAAGAAACATTTGATTATGAATATTTATCATGAACAAAACAATTATTATAAGTTAATAGAGACAGCTTTGTAAAAAAGTGTTCTTATAGTTACATTTCTGGGTTTGAGAGAAGCATTGATAGAAGATCTATAAGACCCAATTATAGAAAATCCTCAAGGTGCGGAGATTAACAAGAGTTATGGGAACAATCTATGGGAAAGACTATTTCTGAATTGTGTAAAACTCAGTATAACAACAACAAAAATTATAATCATGATTATGAGGGATATCTTTTCAAATTTGCCTGCTTTTGAGTATCATAATTGTAATTGTCTAAAAATTTTGTGGGGGCTGGGGATATAGCTCAGTTGGTACAGTGCTTACCCACATGTACAAGGCTCTGAGTTCAATCCCCAGCACCACCAAAAAAAAAAAAAAAAAAAGGTTTATATGCAATTATACATATTTAAACACTTGAAACATACAGAAAAAGTCATGCAACCAATTGTAGTGGTAGGTATTTTGAAAAAGTATCAATTACAAAATGATGGCTATTAATAATATATGTGATTATATACTTATAAACAATGTCATTAAGTACAGTACACCATAATCATATTTAGTCTATACTTAAACTATCCTTACTTTAATGACTGTACCTCTACATTTTTGGGTAAGGTTTGACCTTGGACAAGATTTACTCAGCCTAGGGAGCTGGGAGAATAGTTGAAAACTTACTGGTATTGCCAAATGCTTTCATATGTTTCTGCTCTCATGGAAAATGAGTTTTGATTTCTTTTCAGCCTACATGCATGGCAAAGCAAAAATGAAAAACAAAGCTAACAGCTTCCAACCAATTCTAGTTGAGTTTGGTATTCACATATTGCTTTGATCTGCTCTAGAGCTTAATAGTTTACTTTCTAGAGTAGGGAAAACTAGTTTCACCACCAAGCATTATTAAACAGTAATGATGAAGAAGAGGGACCTGAGTTAAATTTAGGATATAATTAATTTTACTTCTATTTCTGAATTAGAGTGTAATTTAATGTTTTTTTGTTTGCTTGTTTCTTTTGAAAACTTTTATAAGCTCTAATCACAGGCAAAAATATGCTGCCCCCAATAGATACAACCTTTCTTCATTGATACTTCTCAACTTCTATGTAGTTCAAACTCTTGGAAATTTTCCGCCCACTGTCAAGTCCCAATATCTTCTCTCTATCCCACCCCTGAGCAAGCCCTTTTCAGACCATAGGTTTGTCTACATCTAAGTTTGCTGGTGTGGCCAGTGAAGAAGCTACTGTTATGTTGACTTTACGCTAATCACAATATTTTGCAATAATGTTCATCTCCAAACTTCTTCAGATTCTTTAATTCATTTCCTAAACTATTATTATTCAAGCTCTACTTTGACAAATATTTGATCACGTCCCTTTAAATAAAAGTACTTAGATGGTAAATAAAGTTTAAAAATTAGCATACTATATCAGAAATCATGAGCCCATTGAATAAAATAATCTTTAATTTCTTCAAGTTGCTTAAATTAAAAACATGAGTTTCTACAGTTGGAAAAAACATGTATGGTTAAAATGTTTGAAGCCCATCAATCTCTCTAACCACATAAGCTAATGAGTTCCTTCTGTTTTCTTTGAATGAAATCACCATGAGTGGTTAGATGTTGATTTAACATAAAACAAATGGAAATGGGTGTTTCCTTTGTCCTTTGTAGATTTATTTTAAAAAACAATTAGCAAGTATTATGAATAAGTCAAAGATTTTGCCATTACTTAAATAATAATATAGATTGAAGAGTTAAATTGATTGGATTGTAGGGAATGCAGAACATATTCTAACTTCCCTTAACTTGTTCACATCTGCAGACAATATTAAGCTTCTTGTTTTTTTTTTTTCTACCATAACACCTGTATTGTTATAAATTATATTTTAAATTGTCATGAAGTGTCAGGTAAATTATGTTTTTGGGATGTGGACATACTCTGTGGAGTATGTCATTTAGGTGTTCCTTTGTAATGGCAGATTTGTGGCTAACAGCTTAATTTTGAATGTATCAAAATAATCAAATGTTCTCTTTCCGTTCTTCTTTATGGATATACAAAGAAATTTGAAATATATTATGTATAAAGAAAAAAATAAAATTCCTTAACATTTAAAACATCTTGAAGAAGGAATACTTTTAAATGTAATTTTTAAAAAACACAGCGAGGTTATTATATTCTTAGCGGAAAAAAGTGTCTGAACCCCTTGAACTCTTTAGAATTCACATCCTACTGCAATAAGATCTGCAATTTTTTATGTGCATTTTCCACTCCCTATAATTTTAACTCTCTTCTGATACCTTCTTCCCCCTTATAAGTCTCCTCCCTTTTTTATGATTGTTGTCTGTTTAGGAACATAGTGGGAAGTGACTCACTTTATGTTCTGAGCATCAAAGAATGTCAGACCTATGAAATGTAGACAGTGGGTTCTCAGATTCTTTCTGGGAGAGTTAAATAAATAAGTAAATGAGCCAACATATGGCCAGCTTAATTCAGGCAAAAATGTCTATTGATTACTTACTAAGCTCACTAAATAAAAACTTCAGCCTAAGTTTTGCTTCCCAAAAGGAAATAGGATTAGACTGATCTGTGTACTCATTGGGGCTTCTGGTGAATTATGCCCAGATGATGTTCAAGATGAACAAAAGAAAGGGCCAACATTTTTTGGAATAAGCAAATTTTCAGTTTGACATAGTACTTTCAATAACCCCCAATAAACTAATAAATGCTAAAGGAGACTGCAATATAAATGACATTTGAGGTGTATGAATTCCAATTCTGCCTTCTTTTCAACTATATTAAGAAGTCTGATTCAATTTTCCAAGGTAGATTTGTTGTATGTATAAATTTTGACAAATGTAAAAATTTAGATACCTTATAAAATTTTACACCAGCTCTTCATAAACGTGTATTTTTTTTCAGACTAGTTTGAATCTTGTATGGGTAATATTTAAATTATATCATCTAAGAAATTCCAAATTGAAGTGTGCTTGTAGTTTAAAGCACAAATGCTGAATTGCTCCTTTTTATGTTTTGAAATGGTGAAAATGTTAAAACACCAAGATCAAGTAGAATAAACTGAATTAACCAAGATTCTTGTTTTAATCTGAGAATTATAATGCATTCACAAAAGAGCATGTTCCAGTTATTTGGACATATGTACATTTAACTTATGATTCTGCAAGTCAAGAACAAACTTGACCAATAGTTGGATTAACTTTTATACTACAAATAACTGGCTTTGTGACAAAATGCTGATAGGTATTTAGAATCATTGTGTCTTTTGAACAATCTACTGTTGACATTTTAATAACATTGTTTGGAATGATTTCTCAAGAATGATGACTGCAACATATGCACAGAAACAAAAAGTACATATTGTTTCTGAAAGCAAAGAAGCTCAAGTTTCATCCTATTTTAAATCTTGGAAAATCAGTTTTTCTTGAAAACCAAAGCAAATGGCTTAATTTATTAGTAGAATCAGTGGTTTATAAATAAATCTGAAAACTTGTTTCAGCTCAGAAATTTTGAAATAAAAAAAAATCCAGATTTGATTATATTCGTATGTAGAAGACACTTAACTGGCTTTTAAATATTTTTCCAGTGTGATTTTTCCTGTCCTGGTCTGTTCCCTTCAGTTTGGGTCTGCTCTGCCTGGCTGTCTGCTGACACTGCCAACAGAGAGGGGCAAGGAAGTGTGGTCAGAGGACAAGAGCAAAAGCAGTTTCAATGTAAGGAAATGAGGGAAACAGACCTAACAGCACTATGAATATACTTGGAGTAAAGAGCCTTGTAGTCTCCTTTCCTTCCGTTGCTTATCCTGGTGAGTTTAATCAAAAACAAACAAAACGCTCTTGTGAAATATAGTCAATAAAGTCAAAGTTTAGCTAGCTCAATGTAACTACAAAGAAAAAGTCATCGCAATTTAAAAAAAAATGTAACTTTCATTAACGAGCGCGCCGGAAATCTCAGGTATCAAAGACGCATTAACCCTGGAGCGTCCCCTGCGCACCGCAGCCGGACGGAGGCAGCCGCGGCGAACAGACGTTCTTTCTCCTCTGAGCAGTCACACAAAAGGAGGGCTGCGGAAACTAAAAGTTTCGGGGCCTCCGGCTTGGTGCGTGGAGAAAAGAGAAAACCTGGAGACGGGGTGGGTAAAAGACGCATCCTGGGCGCCTCTTCCAAGTCCAGGCAAGGAGAAAGCTCCTGGGCCTGGAAGGAAGAGGGGAGGGGGACCCCGAGCCGCTGGCCAGCCCCTTGCGCCCAGCTTCCGAGGCTGGAGCGCCGCGCTCCGCCGCGCTCTTCAAAATACCCTTCACCCACTTCCAGAAATAAAATAAATGTTTTTAAAGTGAGTGTGTGTGGACAGGATGGAGAGCGTGAGCCGGCAGAGCGCGCGGAGGACCAGGCGCGCAGTAAGTGGAGTTTAGGGGGGCGGGGGTGGGGCGGCCAGAGGTTGAATGGGTGCGTTGATGGGGCGAGGGGGGGCTGGATGCAGAGCCCCGGGACCTGCAGGGGGGGGACGTGAGCGGACAGGGAGGGGAGGGAAGGGGAGGGGCGCGAGCCAGAGCAGGCCGCCTCCCGGGCGCGTTCCGTGGCCGTGCGCGCGCGTCCCTCGCCGCCGCCGCCGCCCGGACAGCCCTGCGGCCGCCCCGCCGGCGGAGCCGGGGCCGGCCTGTCCTCGGGCGGCAGCTTTGCCATCGCTACCGACACTCGAAAGACTCAAGCCCGTAAGTGTCCCCTTCGCTCCTCCCCGACACCCCCACCTCCCTCGGGCGCACTGCCGCCGCAGCTGCTCAAATGGAGTGGAAAATGGCCATTGGGCGGCAATGAGTTATAGATTATCTGCTCCACGTTTTGTACTTAGCTGCCTGTAATCTTCTTTGAGTTTGCCGGAGCCCCTTGCTGGAAAAATCAGGAGGGAGAGATTTGTCCTTTGCTGCTGTACACGCTAATATGTTTATATGATTAGCCGAACTCCGGTGGGGGGGGGAGTAGGTGGGGATTTGGTGGGGAGGAGGAGGAGGAGGCTGGAGGTGACTCCAGTTCAGACCTCTCCGAGAGTCTGTGTCAGGACTTCGCACTCCCCCGTCTCTGTGCCTCTCCTCTCCCTCTCTCCCCTCTCTCCCTCTCACTCTCTCTCCGCTCACACACGCAGAGGTGCCGGAGCGAAATCGGGAGCTTACCGGAGAATTCTTTGGGATTGTTGAGGGGCATCTCCCCTCCGTTGCTGTGCGTGGCGTGGCTCTTCCCTGCTCCTCCCTGCTTCCCCGAGCCTGAGTTCTCGTCTTCAACCTTTCGTGGTGCAGCGGCCACCGCTCAGCCTCGGCCGGGAGATCCGAAATGTGAGGAGGGGCCGCTGCTGTCTCCTGCCCCAGGCCGCAGGGTCGGCGCGAGGGATGCCAGTGCGGACGGCGGGCTGAGGGGCTTTGCCTCACAAACTGAGTTGTCCTCGCGCCGCGGGCGTCTGCTCGCCCACCCCTCCCGCGGCCACCGCTTCGAGGGGACTCCCAAGTCTGCGCACCTCTGTCAGGCTTTCGCCTCCACCACCCCTTTCGATCTGATTCCCGAATTTTTTTCTACTGAGGGAGCGTGCAGTCTGGGGGTGCGTGCGCGTGAGTGAAAGACCTCTTTCGCCGAGCGGCGTGTGGGAAACTGCGGGAAAATGTTGACTTAACCCCAGGAGCCGCCCGGCGCTGGCTGCTTGGCTGGAGGCGGCAGCAGCGGCCGAGCAGGAGGACCCGCCGAGCCGCGGCGCCGTGTCCGGCCGGCGAGCCGCGGCGCTGCCTCCCGCGGGGACTCCGCAGCCCGCGATCAGCTCGCGGCGGGCCTCGGCTCTCCCCAGCCACCCGGCCGCTGCCCTCCGCGCCTCACCCCGCGCGGCCCCCGTGCCAGACGGCCCTCCCCCGGGGCGCGCTCGCAGACCGAGGTAAGAGCAGCAGAAGCGAACAATGTACCTCTGTGCCCGGCTTCGGATACCTGTTTGCTTTGCGCCTCCTGCCTGGGGGTGGGTGCTGGAGGTGGAGGGAGCCGTGGTTTAGCTGTGCTCCGCTGTCTCTGTTTTGACCCGACTAGGGGGAGACCCGCGCTCGCAGCTCCCCCCCCTCCCCCGCAGAAATCGATACGCAGAACTCTCAGTCCGGTCCAGCCTGCTTTTTTTCTTGTGGATCTATTGTAATGCTCTCGAGGCACCAGTCGTTGGTGGGTACTGCGCTGGACTGATGCAGGGTAGTAGGATGGAACTGCCATAACCATGCCTTTTTATTATTATTATTATTTTTAATTGAAAAGCTTGGGATCGGAAGGTGCCTGCCACTGGTCCTTTCACAGTAGGGATGGGGAGGGGAGTGTGCGACTCGCCCTCCGCGGGGCAGCTCCGTTCCGGGTGCGGGGCCCAGGCCGGGCGGGGAGCGCGCCAACCGCCCCCCCGTTCTCCCGCGCCTCCAGACCTGTCCGGTTCTGTAAGTGGAGCGGAGAGGCTGAGCCCTGGGAGCGAGTTCAGGGAAAGTGGACGGTGGGGGAGGGCTTGGATGAGTTGTTACCGGTTGTTGTTTCTTCTTGTCGGTGGTTAGGTAATGTGGAGAAGCGAGGATGACAGCAAAGCGCAGCCAGATGTGGCCGCGCCAGCCATGGGGCTGGCAACGATTAGGGGCGGCGGGCTGCCGCTGCGGGGGAAGCCTGGCGGGGCGGGAGTGTGGCGGAGCCAAGGACCGGGTGGGCCACGGGGAGGGCAGAGAGCCTCCCGGACCGGCAGTGAGAGGGCAGCAGCGGGCCGCGTTGGGCCTGCAGGAGAAGTTATAGGGTGTGGGCTCCTGGGATGCCTTTGGAGTCGAAAGCCTAGAGGAGCCTGATTTGTAGGATAGGGGTGCCAGGTTGGGACCGGTTGCTAGGTGTGGGAAGACCGCCAGGAAAGAGGAGACTCCTGGGCTGGCTGACTGTGGCGACCCTCAGACAGGGGCCAGGACAATCCAAACGCGAAAGCGCCCCTGCAGTGTGGAGGCGCGCTTGCAAGACTCTTTCGCTTGGGACCAGTAAAGTTTGTTCCTTTCCCTGAACTACCGGGTTTGAATTGGAATCTTTACTTAGGACCAAAGTATCGCAGAGCAGAAGCTAAGGAACGTATATATGTCTGTATATACATATATATTAAATTCTGCCTTTACTTTGCCCTCTAAACGCATAGTTGGAGGGACAAGTCTAGCAGTATCCAGCGGTATCCGTCTTAATCTTTCCCGGTTTTCTAGGGACTCCTCCCCCTTTCTTCTTTTCCCTCCTCCCAGGCCCCCTCATTCCATTCTTTCTGATGCAAACTCTGCTGTCTCAGATTCAGACCGAGGAAATGTTTTCCTCCTGTTTCTCGAAAGGTGTCAGGCTGCTTAGCAGCTTCTCTGAGCAGCCTGGGAGCGTCTGAGCTGCAGCCACCAACCATATGGTTCCCGTTACAAAGTCCAGGTTCTGAGGCAGTCGCCTCCTCACTCCACCCCCAATTCTTTGATTTTCTTCTGAATTTTTTTTTTTTTTTTTTTTTTTACACTATGTGTGCTTCTTCTCTCTTCCCCTCCAGAGGCGTATATTAAACGGACATAGTTGGTTCATTCATTTCTCTGTCAGTGTTTATCTCTGGAACAGGTCCCACCGAATTTACTCTTTGCTCACCTAGAGTTGCACAATGAAGAAAGTCGCATCCTTTTGGTAAATAATTACCTGTTGGGATATCTCTTACTAAATCAGGTTTGATCTTGGGTAAACTTTAAAAGATAGGCACTACAGAGGCAATATTTGTCCATAGGAGAAAAATAGAATATTTTATATGATGCCTATGGTAACGTTCCAAGTTGGATGAGAGGGACTATTTTGACCTATCTAAAGGTAACTTTGTAACTTTAAATTTAGTATCCTTATTATTCTTGAGGAACCCTTTATAAGAAACCCTACTTAAGTTCAGGTGTGTTGTGGAATATTTTGTTTTCCTTCCCTCCACCCGCCAATAAATTTATGCATGATGGAAAGAATACTAACAGAACAAATGTTCTGTTGTTTAGTTTCTTTAGACATTCCAATTCTCTCCTTTTGTTGGTCCGCTCTAAAAGAGGTGCCATTTCACATCATTCTGCACAAATTGTTTGAATTAATGCAAGTGTGAATTCTTACCGTTTGAAGGGGACTATTAGCATATCAAAGGTTTCTTAGCTTCAGCTCAATTGAGAAAACTTCAGCCTGTCTTCCATTTGCTTCCAAGCGGAGGCCCAAAGGGCAATGAGAATTGTAAAGGGTAGAAATAAGGAGGTGGATTCAGGCTTGTGTTTCTGAACTTTTACTGTTTTGTAATTATGTGAGCCAAAAACATTGTCTATTGCTGTGGATCCCTTGCAAGTGGCAAGACAATTATTTTCTATTGATAAATGGTTTGTTCCTAGAAAAAGGGTGACCTTTTATTTTATGATAGTCACTGTTGCCTGTCTTTTGGGGTCCCTTTAGTGGAAGAGTGAGAAATCCTTTCCATCTAACTTAATGCTTTTCTGGGGCCTTCACTTTGTTATATTAGTAAAATGAGAAAGGTCTTTAATTAGTCTCATAAAACAAAATTTTTGTGATAAAGACATTTCTGTGCACAGGAAACCTCTTTATATAGTTGAATTAGGGGAAAAAGTCAGTGGAGGATGTTTAAAATTAAAAACTCACCCCATGAACTTTATGAAAACACAACTTCTATTGGAACTAGAAGCTTGGAAAAGTTTTGTAGGTGATAAAGACCCAAATTTTTATGAATTCTATTTAAATAGAGGCAATTCTGTTCTGATTTTGAGTTTTATTTAAAAACTTTTTTTTTTTTTTGCATTTTGTCAAAGAGTAGAATGATTCTGCTTAAAGTTGCTCTATATTTGTTAATATTTATGGCTTATTTGCTCTTGTATTTTTCACATTCTTATAGAACTATGTTGTTCGAATTTCTTTTAACAACTCAGTGTCCATAAATGAAGAAACAAGAGCAAGTACTTGGGTCATTTAGGTCAGTTTAAGGAGAGCAGAGGGGTCAAGGGAGAATAACTTTTATCTTCAACTAGGAAAGGATTAGTTTTCTAAAACCTACTTTTAAGATGAAAATGAATTTCAGGGAAGGTTTGGAGATTTGTAACTGCATATTTTTTATATAGTTTTACCTTTGAGGGTTGGTTGTCTTTGAATTAGAATTGATACTTTCCTTGGAGACCTGGAGTATTCACTAATGTTCAGACTCTTTGCTTTTATTTTAATAGTGGAAGTGAATTCTAATATGACAATTTCAGATAAGGAAGAACCATCATTAATTGCCTAACTTTTTTTTTGTCTTTAGTTTAACGGGGATGGTGATATTTTTTCAGATTAAAGTGAGTTTTTTTTTTAGTACCATTCAAATTGTGTATCACTACCCCCAAATCATTTTATGATCATTTATCTGAACCCATCACTTATCTAAGAAGTACTTCAGTGGTTAAAAAAAAAAAGCCCACATTGATGTAATTGCTATTATTGCGTTTAAGTTGCTGTTAACTAGTCTGCTTTGAATGCAGAGTGTTATAAAGAAAAACACATCATGTTTTAGAGCTATTAGTGATAATCTAAAAATTGTCTTGAAAACATTGATCTTCATTTTATGGTGGTGATCCTAAATTCAGCAAATCTTTAAAGGTGTAAAATGCAGTGAAAAGAAGATATTTCAACATTTAGATGACAAAATTGGACTACTTAGAGAAAAATTAACGTGCTGTAGAAGCACTTCAGCTGCCATTTTCAATCACTGGGTTACTATGTGTTGGCAACAAAACGAATTTAGAAATACAGATAGCTCTGGGAGCAGGTAGTTGGGGGAATTTAGAATATTGAATCATGTGGGGTAGAACAAACCAATTACTTCAAGTTTTGACTTGAGAATTTCCAATAAATAAAATTTATTCCAGGCATTTGACTCTGCTTTATTAGTGGACTAACATCAAAGCAGACAACAAAACTTCCAAATGTTATAAAAACTAATATAAATATACAGATCTCACATGCAGTACTACAAGTCTTAATTTGAGACAAGCAGTTGGAGTTTTTATTGCTGCAGTTTTCACAGTCAACAGAAACGTTAACACTAGGCTTCTGGGTGTTTCCTTTCTGAAAATGAGCAAGAGGAGAACTTTAAAACCAAGGTTTACTTAGGGTTAGATCTTTATTTGATCATTACCAAAGCTTTCTATGTTTTATTAAAAAATTTAAAATAGTATTTTAATGTCTTAAATGATATGGGAATATGTGAACTAAGATTCAGCTGTCATGAAGGTCAAGAGGTAACCAGAAATCTGCAAACTTTAGTAATAAAATGTTATTGCTTTATTTTCTAACAAAATATTTATTTGACCTAACTTTCGTGAATAAATATTTAAATAACAGTTTATTAACAGGTGTGGCATGAAATAAAGGGACTATTACAATTTGTTTCAATCTGTTCGCGGAAAGCATTTGTAGCTACCTAAGAGAAACCTGTTTTCATTTTAACAAATTTTTACCACTTTCTCAGTTGTTGATACTTAAGGAACACAGATTAGATGTAATTAGAATAAGAAAGAAATACAATTTTGGAAATGGAAAAATTTAGCTATTTTTACTGAAAGTTTCCTCAAAGATTTAACACCTTTACCTCTTGATTCTTTGTATCTGATTTTGAATCTTGAAGGACTGCTTCACATTTGACACATGCCTGCTTTTCTGCAGAAAAGATTCATATAAAAACAAAAGTGCAATTATTTTCAAAGTAGTATATGTTAGAAATAGAACAAATAATTATAAAATAGGTTCATAAGATTATTTGCTAGTATGCCTGTCTAAAAACTTTGCAAATTGATGATTTTGATAAAGCACTCAAAATGACAACTTTAGCTACTAACTCTGAAAAGAACTTGAAATCCTATTAATGTTTTGGTCATGTCAATTCCTGTAATTTAAATGTTAGCTCATTTTACTTTTATCCATAAGTGTTTTATAACTATTTTCAACAAAGATTAAAGTGTTTGTATTTCAAGGACAGATTAAATCAGAGATTCCTTAACTTCTGTTATATAATACTAATTCTGGAGCCCCACCCAATATTTATCTCTTCAAATAATTCTTGATTGAAGGTTGAAAGGTTGAAAAGTATTTAATCACTCAGATTACTGTAATTAGAGGAGATGTTATCAGAAAAATAAATTAAGACTATTCTCTAAAATCTTTGTTACTTAAGATGCTCTTAAAGATTGGTCAAGTACTGTTTATTATTATTTTTAAATGTGTCAAGAAAAAGCTTTAGGAAATGTTTTATTTAATATACAGGTAAATAGTTAATTACTGAAACTGTATACTTTCAATCCTAAAATAATATCTTGGCCTACTATGATAACTTATAGAGGAGTAACTAGGGTCTTTCACCTAAATTTTTTTCAGGTCTTCAATTTGGTATTTTTTTGCATTTTGAATGTAAGTTTTAATAAGCATATGTCATAAACTGTGGCAATCCCTTAATGTTGTTTTAATGTAAGTACTTATTTTTTTTTAGGTGAGTCATGATGTGATAACAAAAGGAAATTCTTAATCACAAAAATACTTTTTAAAAAAATATATTTTTTAGGTCATTTATCGGATGGACCAAATATAGGACAATTATTTTGTAGATATTTTAAAATATAATCTTACCCAAGAATTTTTAAAAAACTTACGAAAATCCTACTGTATTTACCAAATAAATACTACCTAAAGAAAAAAAAAAAAACAAAAACGTTGGTCGAATGAACGAACCAAGCGCTCAACACCCGCAAGTGAAGTGTAGCTTATAACAAAACGCTATTGATTATTTCAGAAGCACTGAGCAAGTTTAAATACAATTTGTTTAATTACAACAAAAATGCAGTTTTATGAAGTAATATAGTTTGTCTTCATAGAGGATTTTATGCATTGTGTGGTGGTAAGTAAAATCCCATCACAGTTGTATAAATTTGTTCAATTACCAGAACGGCTAAAAGAAAAAAAAATCAATTTGGGTTGAAAAGCAACAGAAATTAGATTACCTTGGTTAGTAGGAACTTGCCAGCAGTGTCTAAATTGCTTAATAATATCAAAAGTTACCATGTTTCATAATGTAAGAATATTGACTCCTGTTTTAATAGGCAAACATTTGTTTACTTGGTGACATTTGTTATATGAACATTATTTCCCTTTTTGTTTTGTTTTCTTTTTTTCAAATGAAAGCTCTTACATAAAAAAACGATGTCCACTTCCATGTTTTGTCTTTATTTTGAAGTTTGTGTTTAGTAGTTGCTTTGCTGGATTTCTAGAATGTGTAATCAGTTGAAATTTCAGATTAGTGTAGTGAAATATTAGATGTAATTTTGTAAATCAGAAGAAACCTAATCCATCAGAAAGGATAACTAGTTTATGATGAGCAATAGAAACACTTTTTGGAATTTTTTATTACTGACTCTAGAATTGTACCAAATCCTAAATCTTAAATTCTTGCAGCAGTAAAGTAGTATGGGAGTCACTGCAGCAGATACCTGGGCACCTGTTTTATTAGCACCTTGATTCATTCTGGTACCAGATTTACTGAGGTGCAGGAACAGGCACAGCCATTGCTCAAAGCTACCCAGCTGTTTTTAGGTCATGAAGTCAACTTCCTGGAATTTCTGGGGAAACCAGTTGAAAAGAGAGGACAAATGTCACTTTAAATAGAGATGTTTAAATCAGATTTCTGCCTGAGGGTAAAATTTAGGTCTGTTTTAGCCCGGATGTAATGTCTCCCTCTACAGAGCACAGCATTAATCACGACATGACAAGAGAACGTATGCTGAGAAAAACAGGCCCCTGTTGGTCTTGTCACTGATTCCACACCCCCCTCCATCTATAAGGAGTACATTATAAACATTAAAATTTACACGTGGGGATTGCACCTTAATCTCTGAATTTTAGTGTCAAAATTAGTTGCCTTAAAAGAAGACTATTAAAAGGTGAATAGTCTTTGGAAGACTTAATTTTTTTTTTTTTTTTTTTTTTTTTTTTTAAAGAATAGAGTCAGTACCTGAATTAGAACAAAAATTTAAGGTGAAAGATCAACCAGGTTAAGCAGGAGTTAACTCCTTGAAATAATATGATTAAGTCTTTATTCTGTTTTAAGATGTATTAAGTGCATTTAAAAAATAATTTGATAGTAGAGAAAAGAAATTTTGATAAAAAATGAACTATTCTTGGATATGAGAGCAGCAAGAAGTTGAAAAGATGATGACCTTTAGAGTTAGCATGAATTCAGACAAATACTGTTTTGTTAGAACAAAACCGGATACAATCTTGCATTATTTTCTGGATAAATTAATGAAATCTTAAGCCATAGTAGTAGCAAGGTATGATGTGCTAGGAGGCTCCTAATATTAAAAAAGGGCATAGTTTTGCTCTTTCATTTATTAAATAATACTCTTTAATTCCTTTATTGGCCAAGTATACACATGTGTAAGCAAACAATTTTTGCTGTGTTTTCTTTGTCTCAATATTTTTGACAGATATTGGCTAAAAACTAGTGCACGTTTAAAACACAAAATGTGTGTGGTTAAGATCTCTTTTAAACCGAGTTTGGAAATGATGACTTGCTTAATATCTGTTCTGCTCTCAAAGATATTTCCTGCTTTCGGACCATGAAATGCTTGTATTACCCACACTTTGCATCCTTTTATAGGTATTTTTACATCAGTCCACACCTCAAACTGATTATTCCTCTGGATTTAGACAGTGTAATCTATCCCCAATTACTGTCAAATATGGCACTTGTCTGCTGGGGGGGCCCAGCTAGGTGACCTTGCTTTTGACTAATGCTTTCTCTTGTAGAGGATATTAACAGAGTTTATTTGTAGAAAAAGCAAAAGAGAATTCTGTTTTGTTTATAAAGTCAGGTTTTATTTTTATCATTCTTAAAATTTAAGTACCGTGGCAGTAGTTTTCCATATATGGGGTGAACCGTTACAAATTTTTAAATAAAGTCTTTGTATTGTATTTCTGTTTTATGTAGATTACATTTGCTTCATCAGTTTTCAACTTCAACATAAAAAAATCATTGAAAATAATTTCTCCATGTTTTCACTTTGAAGCAAAGTATTTCTCTCTGCAGTTATTTTTAAAATTCCACTGGTATCTTCCATATGGAAGTTTTATTTCTTGGCATTAAAAGCCTACCATTTTTTAGTGTTTGCTACTTTGGTTATTGATTAGAAATTAGAGGACACATTACTTACACAGCATTTTCTCCACTGATCATTGTGTTCTTAATCTCAGGGTTCTTAGTGTATTTTACCTCTTACTTACATTTTCCTGGTTTTCCTGTCAAAGACTGAGAAAGCTTGGAAATAATTAATTTTTGATAATTTTATAGATGTATGCCTTTATAGCCAAATAATTGTACCTATTTTCACAGAGTTTGAGGATGACTTTGTGTATTAAGAGACAGATGATAAAACTGAAAATTGATGCACTGAAGATACCATCTTATTCTTCATTTTCAGAAAATGGGTACAAAAGTAATTTTGCTTCATATGCTTCAACAATTAAGCTGTTTATGATGTCCTAGATTATTTTCATTTTTACTGGGGATATTTAACTCTTCCCTTTTTATATTTCTGTCATGAGGAAGATAATATTTGACTTCCTCTTGATAATGCAGCAAGTGAATACGAATGTTATCCCCCTTTGCTTTTTCTGCTGCAAGTGCTGTGATACTCATAGTGCTTCAAAAGCCACTTTTCATTAATTTTAAACCGTGTCTACATCCTGAAAATCTTTTAATCAGTAAAACAAAATTTGATTTCTCAAGGAAAGAAGTCACTAAAAATGCTGCTTATTTCTCTTTGCCTTTCGTTACCTTATTTTCTTTGTTTCGTTGGAAAAAAAGAAATATAACTGCTATCTGTTCTCTCTGTGTGATAGTTGTGTATGTTTTAGTATGAAAGTTCACTTACCTTTTACATTGTTACTTATTTTATTTGTGGTGCTGGGAACTGAACCCAGCTAGGATTAGGACCTTATGCAGGGTAGGCAAGGACTCCACCACTGAACTAGGCTCTCAGCCCTCTATTTTTCATTTGTTCAATGGTATTTTAGGAAATGAATTTAATATTTTTTCAGCATTTTAGTTTTTATAAACTTGTCAGTTCATTTATAGGTAAATCAAACTTCATTTGGTGAAGATTTCTCTAGTCATTCTTTACATGTTGTAGAAGTGTTATGTGCATGTTAGAAAGGAGGAGTCATAAATGAGGGGCCATCAAGCATCCATCAAACAATTTTTTGGTAATGTTGTACCCACAGACTTTGAAACTGTTCTTTACTTTTCCTTTTTGCCCCCTTGATAGAGATATACTATAATCTCTATATACCTGTGGGGAATGAATGTGGCAAAAATTAAGTTAGATAAAGAGAAATCTAAAACATTTTGAAAAAATAAAAATTACAGAAGGGTAAAGAGTGTTTTGCAACTGAGATCAGTTTCTTTCTCTTTTTTTTTCTTATTTTGAATTAACAAAAGTAGATTTTTTAAAAAAATAGATACTCTCCTGGTTTGTTTTGGAATTACTCAAAATAAGAAGGAAATATAGTTTTTCCCTCATTCTTTTGAAATCCATCTTTTGTCTTTCAATGTAAATCAATCATAAGATGCCACCTTTGATTGTTTACTTTGTGTTCAGAAGATGAATCAAATAAATAGGCTGCACAGCTTTGTTTTGGGTGGTCTATCATTTCAGGCTGGTACAGTATAAGCAAGGCAGTGTTTTCTTTTCCTTCAAATATACTTTGTGTAAATAGCTCTTGGATGACTGAAGTCTGTGGATTCTGCCTGCTAAACCCTCTTTATCACCCGAACTGGAGGACAAGAATATTCATGTTGATTCACAGATTTTGAAGGGCAGTTGTTTTACTCATAAGGAGGAACAAGGTTAGGTAGTAGTAGTTCTATAAAAGGGTGACCTGCATTTTTGCACAGGCAACTGCCTGCATGTTTCAAGTACATTTGCTAACTCTTGTTATTACCTGCAGAGGGAGCTTGTATATGAGAAAAGTAATCAAGGCACTATAAATTGATAATTTTCCTTTTGAAAATTCCATTTTATTAATATATGTTAAATTTTTGTTTGAGAAAAATGGCTGTAAGGGAAGTAAGGCATTTTGAGGTTAGTTAAATAATAGTGAAATTTAACAAATCAGTGCCAAGTGTTTATTTCTTCCTATATTCATAGATTACAAATGTGCATTTTTATCTTAATCAGTAAAATTAACATGAAGGATAATTGTATCAGATTCATTTTGAGATTTTTAAAATTTTTATAATTGACTAAACCTGGGAAAATGACTACAGAACTCTCCCTCTTTAAATATTTTTTGGTCATTAAAATAGCTTTTTGGATAATTTTCCAGATTATGTGAAATATTAAATGTTCACTAAACAAAGGAGCAAGTTACATTCCTTTACACTTAATAGATCAAATTAGATAAATTGCACGTGCTTTTTTTCTAAAAACAAAGATGGTCACTTTGGATTAATGACTTCTACTTGCAATAATGGACAAATTAGTGCAGTGACACTTAAACAAGGGAACTACCAGTAAGGACCTAATATCAAGTGATCCAGAACACCGTTGGCTCACTTGGAAAAAAATGAGCACAAGCAAAGTGGACAGTTCCTTTTTAGAGTCTGTGCTAATTGAACTTCTAAGAAATCATAAGCTAAATACTCAGAAATGTTTGAGTTTTGCATTCAGGTGTTTTGGCAATTAGGGAGATAAGCATTCAGAACTAAAAGTAAAGCAAGCTTTTCACATATCCTGCATGTACTTTTTTGTTCTAGGAAATCAAATGATAGGATAGTAATTTAAAGTCTATTAAAAATCAATTCCAGTCTTTAATTTTACATTTTGGTATAGTTGGAAGGTGAAAAGAGGAAAGGGTATCCATTTATACTTCCTTGAAAACAGATATAATAGTTCCTCTCCATTGGTTTACTGCAGAATAATATAAGAGAAATATTTATTTTATATTTTAAAAGGCTTTGGTTCTTGGGGAGATACATTGTTTTAGATTTATTATTTTATTAACTAGTCTTTACTAATGTGAAAAATCAGACCGTTACTGTTAACACAGAATAATCCTCTAGGTAGGAAAACTTATTTAATAAAGATATTTATGGTATTGGCAGGGGCTTTTGTGTAAGTATTACCCTCTCAGCATGGCCCTGCATTATCTTAACAAGTCTGGGCTACATTTGTGCAGAGCATTTTCATAACTGGGCAAGAATGTTAGCAACAGCAATTCTACTTCAATAGGATTATGATGGTATGCTTTACAAAAGTACACAAATGCTCCTTTTCCGTAGAATGATTGATAGGTATCCTTTACTGCCCAGTTTATGTCATTGTCCTAAATAATATGATAAAAAGATATTTCTTATCATACTTGATACTGAGTATGATAGGCATTGGAAAATAGAATCTGATATTACAGTTCACTGCCCTTTTCCTTCTAGTAAATACCACAACTCCCTTCACAGGGAGGTAAGGGTTACTGGAGAATTCATTCCAGGAAAATTGTTACGTGAGGCACAGTAACTGTCACGGAGTGCATAACTTCTGTGATGTTATTGGAAAGGCACAGCTAGGGTAAGTTCTTCTAGCTTTGTCTTAAATTTGAAGGTAGACTACTGAGTGGTTTAAAAATCGTGAAACCTGAATCCATAGCAAAAAAAAATGTTATTAAAAAGTTAAATTTTTGTCCTTGTAAAAGGATTATTGGTATTTTTATTATATTGGAGATGTCTGACAAAGAAGTTAATTGCTACCAGCTTTTTAGTTTAAAATAGCCCAGATATTCTTTGTAAATTATCAAAGAAAATTTTATTAAATATTCTTGAAGAATATGAATTTATGGTATAACATCCTCTGCTCATTTGCTTATGTTATTTAAGAGTAAATGAATTATTGTTCCTACATTTATTTGAACAGATTGTTTTTAAAGCTATATTGCGAGTTGAATATATTTTTTAAGAATAATACCTCAAGAAAGAGTAATGTGTGGTGAGTTGATTTGAAATGATTTTCTTATAAGTTTTATGAAACTGGAAGCTTTCTATTAGAAAAGACTATGTTTTTGTAATCTTTTTTGAACCAGGAGTTAAGTATTTTAATATATTAAGCATTTTAATTGGAAGTTAACAAAATATATTAAATTCTAATAATGCTTAAAAAATTATTTATACATATTTGAACTCTGGATTGTGATACGTGTTTTAATAACTATTCAAAAAGCAATAAAATCTTTTTTAAATTTGCCTTGTTAGTTCTAGAATTTAAAAACTTATTTTTTCATTTTAACTACAAAATAGAAGAACATTTGTTGCTTATTTTTGTATATTTTCAGACATTCCTTTTGTCTGTTTCATAGATTTTTTTTTCAAATTGAAATCTAATAAAGGTTTAAACATGATAATTTTCTATTATGTACACTTTATGTATTAGATTTTGTAGCATTTAGATGATATTACTAAATCATAACTGTACTTAAGTGTGAAAATGTTAAAATCTTAGAATATCAAATTTCTATGATTTTTCAGAAAATAAAATTGAAAAATTTACATATTTCCTCTAATAAATTAAACATAGTAGTTTATCTTTACATAAACATGAAGACATTTAAGGAAATACCTGTAATGCAAAATAAAAATACTGGTGTTTTCCATTCATGTGTAACTTTGACTTTTGATTTGAATATTTTAATATAAATATGATTGAAACTTTTTGATACTCATGTTTAAAAAGAAAAACTAACACCCAGTCAGTAAAATTATTTAACCACTGAATTATATGTCACCATTTAAAAACATTTATATTAATCCTCTTTGAACCAGATTGTTGATTCTAAAGACATTGCTGTTTTGACCAAATACAAGTCAAAGCAGAAAAATAGGTTTATTACTGGTGTCAGAGGCCTCCAAGAAAACCTGGTTCAGAACCAGGGAAAAGACTTAACCTAGCCCGTTCAGCACTTGTTAGAGCACCATCAGAAATGCTTTGCTGTAGGGCTGGGAAGATAGTTCAGTTGGTAGAGTGCCTGCCTTGCAAGCACAAGGCCCTGGGTTCGATCCCCAGCACCGCAAAAAAAAAAAAAAAAAAAAAAAAAAAAAAAAAAAAGAAATGCTTTGCTGTCTCTTAGTAGTAGTTACTGACCTACAATAGCTGTGACTAGTGTAAGAATAAAACACCTGTGTCTTGGAAACTATTTGAATTGCATTTCAAGAAAAATCTTTGTTTGTATTAGGTGAGATTTGGATAACAACTGCAACACATTAATTTAAGAATATATTCTCAGAGCACTTCTCTATTATTATAATCTCTGTAGGAATTTAAGGTTGATTGATGCTTACATTTTATAGAATTATGGTGGCGTAAAACTCAGAGATAAGGTGACCCATTGTTAGTGAACTTACATGCTTTGCTTATTTTAATGATGTGGTCATGTACCTTCCATATGCTTTATTTCTTACTAGTTTTGTTTACTGTGTTACTAATAAGAAGTATATAAATCCTCCTGAAATTTCAGCCTGGAAATTGTAACTGACTTGTTTAAATGAGAATACATTGAAAAAACCCATGTATTATTCAATTAGTATTGAACAAAGTTTAAGAATCTTAGAATTTTCTTTTTCTAAGGTTGCATTTTTCTAAAACATTTGGGATTTTTAATAGTTTGAGTATTCCTTAAAAAATTAGAGAATAAGTATTAGAGCACTTTAAAACAATACTAAAACGAATAGCATGCAGTAAAGCTATTGCTTAAGTATTTTAAGAATATTAAGAATCTTGTAGATTACATACACTAATGACCTCATTCTCTTTATTGCTTGTTAATTCTATGAAAATCCAGAGGAGCATATCAGGAAGGTTGCAATTAAATCACCACAATGTTAACTTTTAATTGAAAATAAATGAAAATGTAGCTTTGATTTGTTAGCTTACTTTGTTAAAATTGATTTTGCCTGTTTATGAAGAAAAAAATCATCATAAACTCCTATATAATTATAAAATTGATATTATTAGACATTTTTTGCACTATTCTTAAGGTACTGTTTCAAGATGGGTGTGGTGGCACATGCTGTAATCCCAGGTTCTCGGGAGGCTGAAACAGGAGGATCCCAGATTCAAGCCCCAACAATTTAGCAAGACTATCTCATAATATAAAAATAAAAAAGGGTCGTAGATGTAGCTCAGAGGTAGAGTGCCCCTGGGTTCAAATCCCCAGTGCCATGAAAAAACCAACTAATCCACTACCTTTTCAATATTGCATATTTTTCTTTAAGACTTCTAATATGTCCTCTTTTCTTCCCTCTAGTACTGTGGATCGAACACAGTTCCTCGCATCTGTTAGGCAAGCACTCTACCACTGAACTGCATCCTGACTTTTTAATTTTATTTTGAGACTCCGTCTAGCTAAGTTCCTCAGTCTGTCCTCCAACTGGAGATCTCCTGCTTTAACTTCTTGAAGAACTGGGATTATGGGTGTGCACCACTGTGCCAGGCTAGTATGTCCTCTTATAGAATATTTTTTTTCAGATGTTGTTTTAATAATTTTATTTTTCATGTTGAATTCAATGACTGAGGGTTTTGTTCTTCTTCTTTAAAAGTCTTTTTCATTTGACTTCCTAAATAAGCTCTGCTGTTTAACTAAAAAGGAGCCAAGGCAGAAAGGTAGTGATTAGCATCAATGTATAGTGTTTTTTTTTTTTTTTTTTTTTTTTTGCGGTGCTGGAGATTGAACCCAGGGCCTTGTGCTTGCAAGGCAAGCACTCTACTGACTGAGCTATCTCCCCAGCCCCAATGTATGGGTTTTTAAATTTAATGTGTAGTTATTATGTGGAGGTGTTCTTTACAGTGTTTCATGTCATACACTTATTTAAATTTTTGGCATTACTCAACTCATAAATATTCCTTTAATTATTTATTCTGATGGTCATTTATTACAACGTAAGAGTGATCTTTGTATATTTGCTTACTTTAACCCACAAAATAAAACTTTATTCTATGTATTTTTTCTGAAAAGGAAGATCGAATTTTACTTGGTTAGTGTGTACAAGACCTGGGTTCCATCCCCAGCACTGCAAAAACAACACACAAAAATGTTTTAATTAAACACCTTAAAAGACATTAAAGAATGTATATACACTGCCATCTTAAATATATTAACAGAATAATTTTTAAAAGGGGGGAAAGTTAGGTTTTATAGAAACAGGATTTGTTTGGGGTACTACCTAGTACTATTAATGTCTTTGATTAGTCTGCCATCCTACTTGATTTCATTTAGATTTCTTTCATCCCAATGTAAGATAAGTCAAATGTATGACAGTTTTTTGCCAGGATTTGGCATTGTTTCTCTCTCATTTTTGACTGAAAATTAGGCTCTGTCTTTTATATAAATTTATAAATTATTATATTGTTTGTGTTTCTTGATTTTTTTCTCTTTTTCTACTTTTCTATTAGAATAGATGACAGGTATTTTTGTAATTTTGCTATTTTTTTGGTCATCAGTTTATTGCATAAAATAAATTATGGAAGATTAAAAAGTATATCAGCCCTGGGTAAGGAAGGATAGGCTTTTAGGTAGGGTTGTATCAATAATTAAATTAGCTGGAAAGTCAAACAAAAAATGTGAGGAGGAACCCTATAAAACAGCACATAATTTTGGCAAATAGTTAAAATTCTCATTAATACTCTGTATAAAGGTTCACTTTTGGATGATAGAGCAACTATGCCATTCAGCAATTTCTTTTTCTTTTTTTTTTTTGTGGTGCTGGGGATCGAACCCAGGGCCTTGTGCTTGCAAGGCAAGCCCTCTACCGACTGAGCTCTATCCCCAGCCCTAGCAATTTCTTTTTCTTTGCAGCATTGAGGGTCTCACACATGCTAGACAAGTGCTCT
The DNA here is from genome assembly GCF_902686445.1 of Sciurus carolinensis. Lineage (NCBI taxonomy): Eukaryota > Metazoa > Chordata > Mammalia > Rodentia > Sciuridae > Sciurus > Sciurus carolinensis. The sequence goes on along the minus strand of NC_062213.1, from coordinate 140,818,303 downwards.
ACTGCTGACCTATGTCTCAGCCCTTATCCTGAGAACACTCTTGCTCTGTTAGTCAGCTGGCCTCAAACCTGTGATCCTCTTGGTTCATACTCCAGAGTAACTGGTATTACAGGTGTGCATCACTGGCCATGGTGCATTCTGAAAATTCAAAGCTCTGTTTATTGCTTCAAATATCAATTTCTTGTTTATTAAAAAATTGCCATTTTGATGCTGAGTGCCTATGAAAGCTTCTGTATTTTCCACTGTTTTAATATGCTGTCAAATATGGGTATGGGCTGGAGTTGTATCTCAGTGGTAGACATGCGTAAGGTAGCATGCATAAGGCTCTGGGTTCAATCCCAACGTCATATATGTTGAAGCAAAAAAAAAAAAAAAAGAAATTTAAATGCCAAAAATCCAAGTTAGATTTTTTTTTTTTTTTTAGATCCTTTTTCATTCTGGTGTGGAAACAGTTTTAAAGGTAGGACTTCTGTTCTTTTTTTCCTTTCCAAGATTTATAAATTTATTGGAAGTCAGAAACTATCTATAGTTGTGAGTTTTCTTTGTATGAATTTTTTTTTTTTTTTTTTTTTTTTTGTGGTGCTGGGGATTTAACCCAGGGCCTTGTGCCTGCAGGCAGGCTCTCTACCAACTGAGCTATATCCCCAATCCCTTTATATGAATTTTTAGTTTGATTCTTTGACAGCACAATAGATAACAAATAATAAATAGAACAACAGAGCTTTTGGTTTAATACATGTAGATATTACAAATTTAAAAAATGTTAAAATTGTTCTTAATTTTAAGTACAATCAGAAGCTTACCTTTGTCTTTGGTTAGATATTTAGCTGAAAGGCAGATGTTTCAGTCTTTGGAATTAATTTACATTCAAGACTATGAATCTGACTAAAACTTCTTAAATCATCTTTTCATTTATAGGGATATTTATAGGGTTCAATAAAGATCATAATAGTAAACTTGAATGAATAAATCTTGATATTTGACAGCCTTGTTATTCTTCTGTTGTACAATTTATTGTTTTCTTTTTCTTTTTTTCTTTTTTTTTTTTTTTTTGCATCAGGAATTGAACCCAGGGTACTTTATCACTGAACCACATCCCCATCCCTCTTTATTTTGACACAGGGTCTTGCTAAGTTGCTTAGTGCTTCACTAAGTTGCTAAGGCTGACTTTGAACTTGTCATCTTCCTGTTTCAACCTCCCAAGTTGCTGGGATTATAGGCGTGAGTCACCATGCCTGACCAATTTGTAGTTTTGTTAAGGTCACAAGTTATTACCAAGCTAGAATGATTTGAGTTTTGCCATTATCCTACTTCTTGTTCCCAATTTTGACAATCTATATTAAGATGTACAGTATTAGGAAATTCTTGTTTTATGAAAAAATTATTTTTTGAGAGTCTTATTAAAATAGAAGTTAAATGGAAATTATCTTTAACATTTTTTATTGATGTATAATATATATTAGTACGAGTCATTGTTATGTACTCTTAAGCACACAACATAACAATATACCAAATTTTGAAAAAAATCTGGTATTTTATTTGTGGGTATAATTTGTTAAAGTATGTTATGCTTCTATAGTTAATAGCTGCTATTTCTGACAGTAAGGTAAGAGCTTGGATTTAGTTTAACAATCCACAAATTTATAATGCTTTGGATTTTACTTTCGAGATGTTATTTTTGGTTTCCTACAATGCCACAGAGGTTATTGTGGCAACACATGTGGCTTTGAAAATTTGACAGAACTTCTGGTATTGAGTTTGCCAAATTATCAGACCAAAAGTATGCATTTACTTGCACTGGTCTTAAAAAGACTGTAGTTTTAAATACTGTATTTTATCTTTTCCAAGAATAATTTACCAGTAAGTACATTTTATCTAGTTTACCATTAATGTCTGGGCTTTAATTCTGTTTATTTTAGATGAACAGCCATTTATTAAGGTCCTGAATGGAGAAAGGTACTGTCATACAAAGATTGTACTCACTAGGTTCATGAGACAAATAGGACATTTGCACAAATAATTATAAGGCACAGACACTAATGACATGACAAAATTCAGCATAGTGAACAAGCTGCGGAAATTTAGGGTAGGTGGAATGAATTAAAAATGAATGATATGAAAAAATAGATATCTTTAAGTGGATCAGAAGGGAGAGGAGGACTGCAGAATGTTGGCTGCTTTTGGTGGAGAAAAGTGAAGGGATAAAGCCATGGGAAAACAGGCCAAACCTGGTGCCTTAGAAGGAACCGGTGTGGATACTATGAACTGCATCAGAAGAGGAAGGAGATGAAATTGGAATGTTACTTTTGGGACATGTTTATAAAGGGCCTGTTCTCTTAAGATTGTGTGGAGGGGCTGGGGAGATAGCTCAGTCGGTAGAGTGCTTGCCTTGTAAGCACAAGGCCCTGGGTTCGATCCCCAGCATCCCCCCAAAAAAAAAAAAAAAAATTGTGTGGGCTATGAAAAATTCTTTATATTTTCAAACGTAGTAAGTTTAATTACTGGCTCCAAAAGTGTTATAACCAATGAACCAGAGTTTAGAAAATACTGGAAGAAATGAAAACTGAATTAGAAGGTGTGGGTAACAGCCTGGTGAGAGGCAATGACAACAGACAAATGCAAGAAGTTTGTATGATAGAACGGGATTAGACAACAGGAGTTGATTATCGAAGTCTAGAACCAGTGTTCTAACCAAGTCAAATTATTCATTGCTCCACAACCTGTTTGAGAGTAAGGGAGAAGAAATGAGCACTTTTTTTTTTTTTTTTCCTGATAATACGTTGAACTGCATACATTACGTCTACAGAACACTAGTTCTCCACCTATTATTCCATGTTAATATGTATATTTTTAATGGAATACTTGTGAAAAAATGCGGCTTTGCTTCCTTTATAGGTGTATCTAGAAATTTTTTTTTAAGTTATGAACTTGCATGTATTTAAATGATATTTGTTCAAATGTTCGTATAAAGTAAAAAATCATCTCAACTAGGTTTCAGGCTGTATGGTCTAAGTTTTTTTGGTTTATTTGTATTTTATATGAGGTTCTTACTAGGTAATCAAGACTAAAAGTCATCTGTCATAATCTAGTTAGAAAGAAACCTTTATTGTGTTAAAGAATACCTTTGTCATATTAGACCTCTTGATATTCTGAATTGTCCAGGATCATATTAGTAGCATTCTTAAGATTTCTGTGAACTACTAATTTAAGTTTTTTCGATACCAGTCTGCCTCTATTCAGGATGTTTAGGAATATCTGACTTTTTAAAAAAAATTCACTGCAATTTATCTTTATTGAGACTTTCTCTTTTTTCATGAATTTCTGGTATATATCTTACGGTTACATAGGAAATTTTCCTGTTCTCATTTTGTGGAAAAGGAAAAATATTTACACAACAGCATTTCAGTTTCTTTTACTCAGCAATAGGTTTTAGTTCTATAGCCGATCCTTAGTAACATGTTAAGAATGGATGACAAACCTAAAGAACAACCTAAAGCAACGTAATGCACCTATCAATCAGCACCTGTCCATCAGTGATTAACTCAGAGCAGGCTCTCAATACACTTTTTTTGGGGGGGTGGGGGGAGGCGGGGGTGCTGAGAATGGAAACCAGGCTTCTTGCATGCTAGTCAAGCCCTCTACCACTGAGCCACACCCCAGCCTATAGATTCCTGTTTTTTGATTTTGGTTGTGGGGCTTGAACCCAGGGCCTCCCATTTGCTAAGCCAAGCTGTGCCGCTGAACTAAACCCCCATCCCTTCAATACACCTTTGAATAAATGGTTATCATTGATATGAAGATCACAATAAATTACAGTAGAATCTAACCAATTACGGATTTTACTCATGGATACAAGAATGATAAAAATTATAATAAAAGCATGGTAATACTGATTTATATTCAAATTTGTCATATATGGGAATATTCTTACAATACACTATGATTCAGCTACAGTGCAAAGAAGAGCTTCCTATGTGCAAACTTTCGGTAAATTGTTAAATCTAGTGAACGTTGGTTCACAGGTTTAAGTAACCTGTGTCTTTTGGAATGCATTTTTCAATGTTTTGGATCTTTCCTTGTTTTTGTTAGAGAGATTCTCTCTCTTCTTTTTCTCAATACTGCTCAAGGTTTTCTTTTTTTCTTTTTTCTTTTTGGTTGGTTTGTTTTATGATTTTCTGTTGTGGTTACCTTCCTTAGATCATAAATCAGTAATTGACCTGAATGGCCTTTATCAAATTGATGTTCTGATGTTGAAAATAGGAAGCATTCACCTGTTCATCTGAAAATATCACTCCCTTTTGCTTTTACTTCTCCTGTAGAACTAAATGAAAAAGATGAGTAGTTTTCCTTCATTTTTCCTCACTTTTGTGAAGTTACCATACAGAAAGCATGCAAGTAGGATTCTTTTTGTAGTTCTTCTCCCTGACCTACAATCACAGCTCTCAAGTCCCTGCCCCCAGATCATCCTAAACATTAGGATCCTCCCACGTTTTAACAGCTTTAAAAGGAAGTCAGCAGAGGATCTTGTGAGAACTGTGTCCTGGTATGATAGTTTCTTATCTCCTTTTTCTCTGAAAGGATCAGTCATGCCGAAGACATAGATGTTCGTAAGGTAATCAGAATGAGATAAAGAGAGGTTAACTGAATATTCTTGTTGATACTTCAGTGTGAATTTTATTTATTTACTATAAAGATAAAAGCAATCCTTAAAAATGACATTTTTAATGTTTATAAGATAAATTAATATAAAGAAAGCTTTTGACAATATTAACAAATGTATGGCTGAACTATTATCAATCTGAAACATCTAGTCACTTAGCAACCTGCGAGACAATAGCATTTAATATTTTATATATACTTACACAGGTGGCACAAATTTTTAGCATCAGAGATATTTTCTGGCTTGCAAGGAGCCCTTTTTCTACAATTTCTTTCTTCATTGGTTAATTACATATCACAGGTGGATTATCTTTATCTTTTAATTGTGAAATGATAATTTTTTTGGAGGAAGTATGGTTTTCTGCATTCCAAAATGTCTTATATTAAAATCTGATTAAAATCTCATTGTGTTCTTGCATTCACAGCAGACTACTATAAATTGCATTATATGAAACTGAATAATAACTATGGTTTGATTTAAAGTATTAATAAAATCTAAATTTGTACATTGAAGCTGTAGGGTTTCAGGATTTTAATTTAGTGAAATGCCAGAACAATTTCTTGTATTTAGTTTGATGAGTGTTATGTGAGAATCGCTTTTGCCAAATTAGGACAGACAAATATATTACACCATTTATAGAGTCTAATTATTAAAACTTGTTAAATTCCATATTTATTATTAGGATAAATTCTTGTAAATGAGTTTCTTAGATTTATTGTGAACATTGTTTGACTTATATATTGAAGTCAATTAGGTTGCAAATGCTGGACTAAGGAACAATGGGAAGTAAGGATTTGAAAGTAGCCATGATTTTCTAACAGACTTTGTAAATTATAAATATTGAAAAGATAATCTATAGTGTTTAGGCACTATAGACAATATCAATGCTTTATCTTATTCGTTTTTTTAAGTTATTGATGGACCTTTATTTTTTATCTATTTATATGTGGTTCTGAGAATCAAACCCAGTGCCTCACACATGCTAGGCAAGCACTCTACCACTGAGCCATAACCCCAGCCTGTGTTCTTTGTTCAGAATGGACACAAAACTATTTTCTACATATGTTTCCCTGTATTCAAAAAGAGTAACCTAGATTTTTAGTGTACTTTTTTTTAAACTGAATATTCTTTTATATCTGATTTCATTTGTTCTTTTTAGATATATATGACAGTAGAGTGTATTTTGACACATACATACATTGGAGTATAACATCCCATTCTTGTGGTTGTACTTCTTATTTAAAATTGAATTTTATCAGGTCTATTTAATAGAAGCAGTTTTATAATTTTACATTTTGTAGGACTTTAAAATTTTAAATTATCTTAAATTATAAATTGTTTTTATAGTATTTTTAAGTATTTCAGAGAAAAGTTTCATCAAGGGATTATTCTGCTAGAGTTTGGGCCTGAGTTGCAGATTTTTCTTCCCGGTAATTGTGAACCTTTCTGCTTTCTCATGCTTAGAAAGAGAAGACTGAGTGGTTTTTAAAATTCTCCCTTGAGGGGTTTATTTGATTCCTGTAAATGATGAAGATGATAAGGTATTTTATGCCAAACAATGATGAAAAAGTAAACTTCCTGACAGAATGCTCATTTGTTTTCAGTCTTACAAATTTACACTCTTCAATATTTAATTATTTAATTGAAGGAAAATTCTGCTTAGAAAAAAATCTTGAAAATCTCTTTTCTAGGACATCTCTTTAAATTTGTTTTAGTTTAAAAAATTATGTTTGTTTCACACTTGAGTTCCTGAGTTCCAGTGACTTTCTTCTTCCTCACCTCTATTCCTATGCAGCTTCCCATGCTTTCTCATGTTCCTTCCCATCACTACCTCCCTGTCTCTTTCCTCCCTCCTTCCCTCCATGGTGTTTATGATATGCTAACTTTTTGTCAGGCATTATGAAAGGTATGTAGACAATTAAATGAAGGAGCGGATTAGAAACAGTCAAGTGGTGGGCCAAAACTGAGTTTTGGAAAAGGAAATACTTTGGCTCAGGGAGGAGTGGCAGAGAGGATTGCAGGCAAAAGTAAAAGGTACAGAGGTCTGGTAAGCCTTCTCTGGTCCCAGAACATAAAACTAAATTGCCATAATATTTTTACCACCCCAGGAAATAAAATAAAGAATGCTCATTCCTACATATAGATATGTTAGATAAAAGAGAATTCATTAAAAATTATATGATTTCCCAGTCAGTTTATTGAACAGTTAATATATTGATCCCCAGGATGTTACACTACTCATCAAAATCAAGATTAAAGTGAGGAACAAAAGCCAAGGGCTGTAGGAGCACTTGCTTTCTTGATTGCGCTGAAGTAGTTTGTAAAGTTGTATACTTGCCTCATCTTCATATCCTCTTCATCCTTGCATTGCTTGCAGTATCAGGATTTGTTTTTAGTTTTTACCTTGGTTTGAAGAGACTCACCTTGAAGAAAGATAAAAATCGAAAATGTTGACAAAAGAGATTTATTTATTTATTCATTGCAGTAGTGGTCACTGAACCCAGGGGTGCTTCACCACTGAGCTGCACCCCAAGCCCTTTTTATTTTTTACTTTGAGACAGGGTCTTGCCACATTGCTGAGGTTGGCCTCAAACTTGTAATTCTCCTACCTCATCATCCAAAGTAACTGGGATAACAGGCATGCACCACTGTGCTTGGCTGACGAAAAGATTTAAAGAACAGTTTCAAAGTTCAATTGAATTGGCATTATGAGATTATCAAAGATATGACACAATGACTACAGGAGTCTGTGGAGGGAGAGGTTTTTTCCACTTCGAGACAGTCTGGTTGACTTCATGGCACAGTTGGTTTTTAAATGGTCTCTACAGAATGTTTTAGGTAGAAAGGAGAGGAACATTTTTTATGTGGATAAAAAATCTTGAGTGAAAGGCAGTTTGAGAGGCATATTTAGAATTATTGAGCAAATAAATTTGTCAAGCAGAGTTTTGGATTAAGTATTTTTGAAGTCGGTTTGGACTGTATTTCTAGTTTTCTTTTTTACTAGGTCCCCCCCCCCCCCCCGCAGTTTCCCTATTGCTGAAAAATAGATTGGTTGTGATACATTACAGTGAGAAAATCATTTCTGTACTTGTGGGAAAATAACGAAAACAGCAGTTCCGAGATCTGCCTTTGTCATCATGATCCCACATGTTCTTTTTTCTTACATAAAAATGAATTGTAGGATTGGTTCCAGTTTTACACATTTTAATGGTTTAGAGTGAAATTAGGAGGATTAAACTAATGAAAGTTGGCAAGCTGGATGGAGGATGAGAAAATAAGCTCTGAGATTTTTGCAGACGTTTAGACGAAGAGGTTAAGGTGGGGGGAAGAAAAGGAGTGGGAAGGGTATTGAGGGATTTCAGAGTAAGAATCAGCACCACAGTGAATGTGCCGACACCTTAAGATGAAGTACCTTTTGTATTACTGGTGCTTATGTTTTATTTAGGATGAGTAATTTATGTATTTTATTTAAGATGAATAATGCTCTAGAGAATTTTTTTAGTTTTAGAAACTCTCAGCGATGGGGCTAATTTCATTTGTGTGTGTATATATCCATTTATGTTTAGGAAGCTTGGTTCAAAAACATCTGTTACTTCATGGCAGATATGATCTTTTTCTTTTACTATTTCACACTAATGTGTTTCTTTGTTGTAGTAAGTTAGCAATTTTAGAATATATGTATAATTCATGCTAAATCGGTATATTGGTCTAGAAGGTTTTCCAGGAGACTAATAATGGAGTAGAGGCTTCTTTAATACATATGAGTATATAAAACATTATTAATGTTAACAGATGTTGCACTTTAATCCCTTAGAATGATTGTTTGGTACCAGCAGGAGATTTATTAAGACTGAATTGTGTGAAATTGTGTGTGCATAAGCTGCTACTTAGATTGTAAAAAGGCTATTGAAAACTGTTAAAAAGTTTTAGCTGTAATTGGCAGAGAAGTATTAACTGTGCTAAAAGAAGTATGTGTGTATGGCTGGCCCATGTGCCTTAACCTTTTTATCATTTATCTTCTTGTATTAATGTCACTGAATTATTAATTCATGAGCCAGGGTGGGAAGGGTGAAGGCCCCATTTAAATGTGTGGCAAATTTATCCTTATCGCCAGAAACATGAAAAAAGTCATTCTGTGTTATCTCTAAAATGGAAAGGACATTTTAAAATTTCATTTACAGTAATCCACTTCACTTCCAGTAAAACACCTAGATTATTACCACCATAATATAATGCTCTTATTAAAAATTTGTAACCTTCTCTACTCTTTTGTCTTTTTTATATATATATATATATATATAATATTGATAGAAGAGTTTAGCCTTCATTTGTTTTAATGTGATACCTATTATAGCTTAAAATATTATTCTTATGAATAGTATGCTTTAGTTTGCCTGTTAAATTAAAAAAATTAGATTTGCAGAAAATAAGAATATTTACTATAAAAGTCACAATAAATGTTTTTTGGTGGAAGGAATTCTAAAACTCTAAAAATACTTCTTAAAGGTGTGCATACATGATTACTCCTAGTTACTTGAAATAAGATAAGCGATTTTGGTCTGGTAACTTTATAGAAGAAAGTAAATCAGAATTTAGCAGTTTGCTGTTGAATACAAATGTAGAAGTGGGACATAGCCAGTATTTCATAAGGGTGAGTAACAATGGTGACAGATTTAGGAGTTTGAAGCCACTTTTACTAATAGCTACTTGAAATTATTATAGTAATGCTATAATACCTCAGAGGTCTTATGCAAACCTCATTACTTTTCATTCTCTTATTACTTACTGTTTTGATTGGTTTTATATCCTCTCATGCCAAGCAAAGTAGTCAGATAAGTTGCTGTAACCATGTCTTCTGTTTTCTGGAATTTACTCGAAGCCTTGTAAGACATATCCGTGTGGTTCTGTTACATGTACTGAAATGTTAATTTGTTTTGTTTTATGCAGCTTTATCTTTCTCCTTCCAGCTTGGTTATTTACCCTTATGTTAACATTGTTCATTTATTAAAACAATACATCATATTACTTTGATTAGTTTTGCAGACATTCACAGTTCTTAGTTTAGTACTTGACTGAAATTATCACTTGAGGTTATCTTGGCCTTGTACTTGTTCATTTATAGCTGGGGTTGGCAAACTAGGGCCAGCCGGCTGTTTTGTAGGTTAAGTTTTGTTGGCATCTAGCCATGGTTATTAATTTATACATTCATTGTCTGTGACACTTTTCATGTTACAGTGGCAGAGTTGTGTAGTTGTGACAGAGACTATATGGCCATTAAAGCCTAAACTATTTACTATTTGATCTTTATAGGAAAAGTCCCCTGATCCCTGCCCTGATAAATATACATATATAGGATTAGTCTACATAATTTGTTGGTTTTAATCTTTCCAAACATAATGGAATCTAATTGATTTTAAACTTGAGATTTGAAAAATCACTAGTTATCATTTGTAGGTTTATTTTAGGCAGTTTTTGCTTCTTTTTAAATATGTATAGTAACAATGTTAAGTGACTATATATTCATTTAAAAAATTGTTTAAAGTATTACAAAACTACCTTAGTCATTCACCAAAGAGAGAAGCTTGGCTAGTAATTTAAGCTTCTAGTCAGTTCTTCTTAGCTTTTTATTACTAGTTTCTTTTACTAAGCATTACTTTTATTACTACTTTAATGTTATTTGAAATTTTAATAGATATTATAAAATTATATTTTAAAGTGAAAAATTCCTTTTCTGAAAACCACATGCCTCTCTACTCTATGATCGAGTAAGAAACAAAAACACCGTGGATATTTCCAACACACCTGCCTGCTTTCTCCCCCCAGTACTGGGGAATTGAACATAGAGGCACTCTACCACTGAGCAACATTCCCAGTCATTTTACTTTTGTTTTGAGACTGAGTCGTGCTGAATTGCTGAGGTTGGCCTTGAACTTGGAGATACTCCTGCCTCAGCCTCCCAAGTAGCTGGGATTCAGGCCTGTGCACTGATAATTCTATTTGTTTTTTTTTTTTTTTAATTTTTATTTTTTTTATTGTAAACAAATGGGATACATGTTGTTTCTCTGTTTGTACATGGAGTCAAGGCATACCATTTGTGTAATCATAAATTTACATAGAGTGATGTTGTTTGATTCATTCTGTTAGTTTTTCCCTTCCCCCCCACCCCTCCCACCTCTATTTGTTAATGAACTAAAGATTTTCTTGAATTTTTCAGTATCTCATGATCATCACGATCATTTTAAATGACCCAGTTTTTTTTTTTTAATTTCTTAACAGTGTGTTCATAAACTCTCCTCTTACTTTTCCAGCTTAATTTCTCAATGTTCTTTAGTGGAATTTGCTCCACCAACCACACAATCTCAGCCTGATATTGGAAGACAATCTGTTCTGTTCATTTACTCACATTGTAACTTTAATACTGTTAATTAACTTAATTATTCAGAAATAATTGATATGTTCCTTTTCTCTATAACTCAAGAAAATCCTGTTATTTTGAGTTCTATTAGTAGACACAGATATAAAACAAATGGAACATAATGGCTTATTGGGGACTAATCCCAGGGAAGACCAAGAACTTGTTCTTCTTTGAAGGTCTCTGCTGTCTTTTGATCATCTGTAGTTTTCCTAGGAAGATGGATTGCGAACCATGTGAGCCAAGTTAAGTCTCAGGCTACTTTATTTTGACTGCCAATATAATAATCTCTTAAGTAGGTTTTTAAAAAATATTTTTCTGAAATAGCTACTTCTTTAGAAGTAATTTAAAAATTGGAAATTAAAATAATTCCTGAGATATATCTTGACAGAAGAGGCAAGGTCTACATTAAATGTATTGCAGAATACCCTAAATGCTTTCCTTAAATTACTTTACGTGGAATCAGTACCATAATGGGTAAAACTAGGGAAATGGTAGAATGTAGTTTTATCATGTATTTCTACCTTTATGTATAGTTCTGAACTTGAGGTCTGGATGCTTGTGAAGCATCCCAAACCTTATAGGGGCAGGTTAAGTATGTTCTTGATCTGTTTCCAACTCTCTGATAAGACAGCACTGGTTGATCTAGGTACATACCTCAAGGATATACAGATAAAGAAACTGCTTTTAATTGTCTCATCATTGTGGTAGGAAATGTATTTATTGTCATTACGTTTTAGGATTTTAGTAGTTATTATTGAATATTTATGATTTTAGTCATTTTCCATTATATTTAATTTTCCTTAGAAGAGTATATACTTCCAGAAGGTAGCAGCTATATCTGTTTATTTGTATGTATATTTTTGTGGTACTGTGGATTGATCCAGGGCCTTACATATAAGAGGCAGGTGCTATACCACTGAGCTATACCCCTTGCTCTTTATTTTCTTTTTTGAGATGGTGTTTTAGTTAGTTAGCCTTTACATCACTGTGATCAAAAGGCTAACCAGCACAACAGAAGAGGAGGAAAAGTTTATTTTGGCTCAAGGTTTCGGAGCTTCAGTCCTTGGTCTGCCCACTCCATAGCTCTGGGCCAAGGCAGAGCATCAAGGGAGAAGGGCCTGGCAGGGGGAAACAGCTCAGGACTTGGCTACTAAGATGCAAAGAGAGCCCCACTCATCAGGGACAAAATATAAACCCCCGAGTCACTCCCCCAGTGGCCTACTTTTTCCAGCCACACCCTACCTGCTTACAGTTAACCGTCAAGTTAACGTTTATTAGTGGGTTAATCTACCAATTAGGCCATAACTCTCATAATCTAATCAGTTTCACCTCTGAACGTTTTTTAAACTTTTTTGGGGGCTAGTGGGTTGTACTGGGGATTGAATCTAGGGGTGCTTTACCACTTTACATTCCTAGCCTTTTTAGTTTTGAGACGGGTTCTAACTAAGTTGCTTAGGGCCTCTAAATTGCTGAGGCAGGCCTTGAAGTTGTGAACTTCCTGCCTCAGCCTCCTACATCGGTGGGATTGCAGACATATGCCATCATGCCCAGCTCAACTCTGAACATTCTTGCATTGTCTCACTCATGAACTTTTGGGGGGATACTTAATATCTAAAACATAACAGACAGGGTCTTGCTAAATTGCTGAGACTGACATCTAATTTGACAATCCTCCAGTATCAGCCTCCAGCATAGCTGGGATTACAGGTTATTTCTTTAGACCTTAACACAGAACCAGTTTGTATAGGAAGTAAAAATAAATAAGTAACATTGACTTCAGTACCTACTATTACAAATATCCAGGTGGTTTCAACTAGATATTAGTTGACTTGACTTTGCCTCCATGCAGTTATACTAATATGGCCTACTTTATTTTAAAAGTAAGAAGTGCAAGTTTAGATATCTCTGTATAGATTGGCATAGTTTGCAAATGAATTGTATTGTTGATTTCAAAAGGCAGTGTACTACATATACATAATAAAATTTTCTTCAGCTTCTTGCTATATATTCTGTATACTTAATTTTTCCTACTTATTTTTAAGACTGTTTGACATACTTCACTTAGATTACCTCATTACCTCTAAGAAACCTCTGATGGTGATATTGATGATCTAATATACAACAGATCCTAGGTCATTATTATTTCATTTAGTGGTTGTATATATAGACCAAGAGGGAATTTGAATATTGATTCAGGGAATGGCTAGTAACAATGATTTATGAACAACAAATCCTGTGCAGTGAGCCAAATGTAAGATTGCATCTTATAAGCCACATTTAATTTTTTCTTTTATGTTTGCCTAAATAATGATTAGTCTAAATCTCATAGATGTTAACATTAAAACATTCCTTCCATGACTTTTAAGGGGCATTTGTTAGTTTGAGTTGGAGGTAATATTTGTTTTTCTGACTTACAAGCTACTTCTCAGGTAGTGTGGTTGATAAGATTTATCTGTCTGGAAAAATTTGTTAATTTATAACATGTAATTATAAGCACTTTAAATATCAACATAAATGAGTAGAATTAAGGTAGCTCAACTGGAAATACTAAAAATTAAGTTAATATGTAACTATCATTACCTAGGGGATGTTAGTTTTACTCATGTAAACATTGTGAAAATCAACTCATTATTTTTTTGTTGTTTCATCACTTTCATAATCACAAAATGTTCTATTTCTTTCTATCTATCTATCTGTCTATCTATTTATCTATCTATGTCTCTTTCTTTCTTTTTGTACTGGAGATTGAACCCAGGGGTGCTTTATCACTGAGCCACATCCCCTGCCCTTTTTATTTTGAGACAGGATCTTGCTAACTTGTTTGAAACTTCACTAAGTTGCTGAGTTTGGCTTGAAACTTTCTCGATCCTCCTGTCTCAGCCTCCCAAGGGGCTGGGATTATAGGCATGTGCCACTGTGCCCTGCTTCATTTTTTAATTTTAAAGAAAGATATAAAATGTGTAATGCAAGCTTATCTGATTTATTTAGTTAGTGGAAATGGTGATTTTAGAACATGGGTTTAATTCCCAGTCCTGTTATCTACTTAATCTCTTGAGCAGGTGAAATATCTCATTTTAAGGTAAAGTGGAGATTTTTATATATATATATAAATCTCCATCCTAATTATGTTCCAGGAAATAATACCTTCTTATTCTGATGGGTTATTTTTGAGTTAGAATGTAATCTCTCTGAGTTTTATCAAATAAGTATTGCAAATAATAGGTGCTCACTAAATATTTGTGAGTAGTGTGGTAAATAGTGGAAAAATGGTTTTTTAGTTAGTTTGGATTGCAACCTTGCTTCTGCCACTTAACTAGCCAAGTAATTTCAACTAATTACTTCACCTCATCCTGACTTCCGACCTTTGTAATATTTACTTTGCATTTTTATAAGGCTTAGTGATTTGTGTCTGATACAGTGTTTCACAAAGACACTTAAGAAGTATTTCTAGTCATAGTACCCATAATATGTATTCAACTCTAAAATTTGAATGAGAATTTTAGACTATTACAATGTCAAGAGAAATATGGCATAACATTTTAAAATTGGAGAGGATTGCCTTTTAAAAGTAGCTTTCCCCTGCTGGACTTAACATCTGTAATCCCAGTGACTCAGGAGGCTGAGAGACAGGATGATCACAAATTGAGGCCAGCCTCAGCAACTTCCTGAGATACTGTCTCTAAAAAATAAAAAGAACTGAGAATTTAGTTCAGTGGTAAAGTGCCCCTGGGTTCAATCCCTAGTTCCCAAAAAAAAAAAAAAAAAAAAAAAAAAAAAGAAGCCTCCTTTCCTTGTCTCTTGTCCTTTACGTCTTTACGTTAGAGTGGACAGGTTGGGGTGTATTAATTTCTGCATTATAGGAGTACTGTAATTCAAATATTTTTGGTTTGAAGTTTGAGGAAGTCATCAACTTTTCTTGATATGTAAGGCATATATCTTTTTAATTTTTTTCTTTTGAAACTTCAATTGAAAGTTTCTGTGTAGTCAAAAAATGTCCCCTATATATTGGTTTGAAAGTGACAGCTATTTGTTTTTATTATTTCAACTGAATGGATTTTAATGAAGAGAATGGCAGACTGCCCTGGACTTGCCTCTGGTGTCCACAGCTACAAGCCTCTTTTGCATGCTCAGCACGACTCCTAGATATTATAGCATTAGCAGATGTAATTTACTAGGAGTATTCCTGACTTCTTCTTTCTGCTCCTCTAAGCCTTCTCTTAGGAGAATCCCTTCATGGTGAAGAAATTTCAGTAAATGGTAAGACCAATGATAAATATTAAGGGGAGTATTCCATAAATAGTTTAATTAAAATACTCTAGACTTGATGTCAGTGCCGGCAAAAATGAGAAAAAGGTAGAGTGTGGTGACTAATGGTTGGCCACGTGGTTTTAGGATCTCTGTCAGCACTTCCAGCCCATCCCTGATGCTGTCCTGGTGAAGCAAAGAAAATAAACTCAAATCCAAATGGTATGTCTGGAGTGAAGAAAGCCTTTCTGATTAGTGATAGCCCAGGTTTGCTTAGCTGACTTACCGAAGAAAAACTCCCGGAGGTGTTGATGTTTTCTCAAATGCCAATGAGAAGGGGAAACTAGACTTTAAGGATGACACATGAAATATTTCTGCAAGGTGAATGCTCTGGTTGAGTTCCCACTAAGTAGATATTAAACTGTAATTTATTTTTCATTTTCTATGCCTGTGCATGGGACAGAGTAGGGTTAGTATCATCATCCTTTCTTGTTCTTTTTTTTTTTTTTTTTTTTTTTCCCCTGTCGTTGTTGTTAAAACAGAACAGCAGTTTGTTTTACTGGCAAATTATGTCCTATGATGATTATAATTTTATAGTGTAGATAAGATTAGAATGACTGATTTTGTAAAGCTATCTTTAGATTTCATTTAGAGTTTTCACACACACACACACAGTATACAATTTTAGGCTTACCCAGAACAAAAATGTTTCATTTTACAGCATTAGTGCACACTAGCAAGGATGGGTGACCGGTAGGTTCTTGGGTAGGTGCTTAGGTAGCTTTTGCTTTCCCTGCTCTCTTGTTTATAGTTTTTCTGGGCTTAATAGTCATTGTTCACAGTGGTTTAGCGTCCACTTTGATTAGAAATCAAAGATAAAACTGTCAGTATGAATCTAATATCAACCTAAGTTAACCAGTTTTTGAAATTTTTAGTTAAATTTTCTTTTCCTCTAATTAATTACAAATAATGTTATATTCTCCTTATTTTATTAATGTTTTTCAGCAAACCGTTTTTTTTTTTGTATTTGCTAAATAAATATCGCATCATCAGACTTAATGTGATTTCTTGGTAATATTACTCGAATATGTGACTGTAAACTGGTTATTGATATTTTCCTTTTAAATAATTTTGCTGACAGTTTAAGGCACAGGATATTTATTATAGCTAATAAATATTAGCAGGTTACTGTCTGAAGACTCCAGTTGACAGTACATTGTAAGTAGTGTATGAAACATTGAAGGCTGTTGGGATATAAACAGTGCTGAAGTGGATTCCTGGAAGTCGCTATTCAGCTTTAGAAGGGTTGGTAGTAATGATGCATTAATTGACTTTTTACATGACAGAGTAATAGGATACTTAGATCTAAAAAAATCGTGTCAGAGGTTTGGTAGACAATGGCTTGTGGTGCATAGAAACAAGATTAAGATGAAATTGTTTGAATCTTTTTATTTGGAGGATAGAATAAAAGCCTTGGTAGGATGTGGTGTGTTAAAAGTGACTTGGATTTTTAAAGATAATCCCTGATAGTTTAAGTAGAAATGTGCTGTTTCTCTGTTTCTGTTTTTATTAAGAAATCAGCTGTTAAACATCTTTATCCGCTCAGTTTCTCCTCTAGTTCATGCTAAGTTCTCTGATGTTCTTGGGGGGGGAAAAAAAAAAGAGGTTTTCCAAAGGAGGGGGAATTAAAATACAAATAAGTTACTAATGTAGGACATTGTTTAAATTAATCTTTCCTGTTTGTTGAAAGGAAATTTAATAGCCCCTTTCTGATTTTTTGTTTTGTTTTGTTTTGTTTTGTTTTGCCTTGTGAGAAACTCTTGAGCTTATTTTTGCAGGTATTTAGCTTGAAGGATGATGGTCTGTTAGCTGCATCTGTGTCTGAGTGCCCTTTGGCTCCAGCTTGGTTTAGGAGCAGTGCTTTTTGGGGATTAGTTTCATCATAGTTGATTGTTTATTCATTCTATTCTTAGCTAACTGTGGTTTGCTAAGTATTTCAATTTTCATTAACATTTGTTCAGTGAAGGGTTGTTTTTAATTTGAATCACAGCAGTAAAATCTTTTGACTTAGTTTTCAAAATTGCACTTTAAGTTTGAACTTCTGGAAATAATTTTATTTGATATGAGAGTGATTGCATATAAGTTGTGGAATTGAGAAAAATAAATTCGATATTCTTTTTACTTATTGCATCCACAGATGAACTTAAGCTTTATTTGCATATAGGAGCCATGATTTTATACTTTCCAGAACCTGTTTCAATTTGACAAGGTGTCATAGTGGACTGGAGTGTACTTTGTGAATTATTTTTCACATTCTCAAGCCTTAAGAATACACTGAGTGTTAGTACACAGAGTCTGTTCATGAAGCTTTCTATCCTGCCAAAGACCACAGTAGAGGTCTTAGTTGTGTGGTTTCCTTCTCCTTTTCCTCTCACTAACAGAGGTTTTCCTATTTTGGCAGCTGTTTCCTACAAGGCAGTCATCAGTCCCTGATTTCTTCCTTCCCTTTCTTCCCACAAACAAGGACTCTTTCAAATAGCGGGTGACCAAATGCAGAATGATCTTGGATTGCCTTAAGAAAATGGAACTGTGTTGAAGAGTTGTACATGCAGGCCAGCTGCCTCTAGGCATTAGCTCATTGAAATCAAAGTACCGGTTACAAGTAAAACTTGCACAGTCAAAATTCTTGGAATATGGAACAGTCCAGAGGGTCACTCAGTTTTAGTTGTAGCAATTAATGCACTTCATCCATGTATTAAAATTACTCTAATTGCTTTACTGGATCATTGAAAGATTGTAAGATGTAAGAAATTGTTTATGGATTAGCCTTTGGATGTGTCCAGCCATTAGCCTTTTGCTTTAACTTTCATTTTTAAGGTAGGAACTCTGCCGTAGCAGATGTAAACTGCAGTGTTAACTTTAGATTGCCTTTTGACTAACCTTAGGGAATTCAGTGAAAAATTGAACAGAATGAGCCAGCTAGTTCTACATGGATGTGTGTCATGTCTCCATCAGATCGATTTTTGATGTGTGTTCTTTTTGTATTTTTTGGCATTTAGAAGAGGATGCATGTCGCCCTTTCCTTTGTTTTTGTCTTGTTTCTTTCGACAGAGAAGCATCTGAGGTGTTCGCAGAACTGCATAATACCAACTGTGACCCCTGTCATACCTAAATGTCTTTAATGTTTTCAGAGTGTTAAAATTGGACTGATCATGGGCCATGGTATAGAGAGAAACAGTTGTATCTCAGACTGTGGGCATAATAAAACAAACTCCTTATTATAGAAATATCTTGCTTGTTTCATCTGCGATTTTTTTTTTTATGGATCTTCAAAATTAAACTTTGGATTATTTCATTCTTTTTTTTTTTTTTTGGGTACTGGGGATTTAACACAGGGGCAATTTACTACATCCCCCCACTCCCTTTTTTGCTACTTTGAGACAGGGTCTCACTTAAAGTTGCTTAGGGCCTTGCTAAATTGCTGAGGCTGGTCTTAAACTTGTGACCTTTCTGCTTCAACCTTCTGAGTTGCTGGGATTGCAGGCATGGGCCACCATGGCTGGCCTAGATTAATTCTTTTACATTCTTTCTGGTGTGTTTGTTGATAAGCCATGATTGTGCCTTTACTGTGTGATATATGTTTCAAACCATTTAGAATCTGAATGCTTTTCTATCGAAGCCCCATTATAGTGAATAGAACATAGTAAGCAGCTCCTGTAATCCCCTACGATACCTGAAGCATGCATTTGCTGCAAAGTTGTTTAGATGATGGGAAAGAGAACTCAAAGTTATCAGGAGAATTTTGTTTTCTAAATTATGTTTATGCTTTAGTCACAGCATCTAAATTATTAAGAATTGTCTTATTTGAACTACCAACACTTCATAATGGGGAAGATGAGAATCCCTTGCTGCCCCACTTTATACACCTCTTAAAATAGCGGCTCGTTAAGGGTGGCTTGAGAAAACTTCTATGAGTATTACTTAGTAGTATATAATAGGAAACTAATTTGAAGAAAGTGTAACGTGTTCCCTTCAAAGGAAACATTTGTGATTTCTTTGTCCTCAGCAGCTAGACCAGGAGACTAGATATATTTGGAAATTGCCTTCATTTTATGTGTATGACAAAGCTAATGTTACAATGCAGTTCCCCATACTACTCTAGAAGGCAGTAGAACTCTTGCGCAGAAACCAGCAAAAGACCTAGTTCTAGTTCCAGGTTATCCTAGGATCCAGAAAACACATTTCAAAGTCATACTCCTGAAAGTTTTTGTATCTTGTTTGGAGAACTGGGCCCATAAGAGCTAGTCAAAATTCAAATTGACCCTGGGTTTGGTATTCTTTGTGGTCTGGCCCCCCAGTTGTTTTAAATGAGTGGTAGGTACATCCTTGGAGAGGTGCACTGATCATGATCTTTGGGTTTTTATTTGGGCCTATATTTTGTTTTTAAGTCACACCTGTTGTGAGAAAGAAGAGCATATGAAATCTAGAAGTTAAACCTATCCTAGAATGACTTTCTAAGTTTTTCATGTTTTTCTAAGAAGGTAAGAATTTATATACCTTTACTGTTACTTTATATCGTAAGGCTCAGGTATCCATATTTGATTTAGAATCAAATGTATTTTATACTTCCAAAAGGGAGGGAAGGGGAGAAAGTTGTTATTTTTGTATTTTCTGTGACATAGCGGGATCATAAAGTAAATGATGGATTTGTTTGTTTTTCAGATATGAGGATCAATGATGCAGACTGCTGGGTTCGATGAAGCTGGGCATTTATAACTAGATTCATTAAGGAATACAAAGAAATATCTAAAGGGATCAATAATGGTGTCTTCTGGTTGCAGAATGCGAAGTCTGTGGTTTATCATTGTAATCAGCTTCTTACCGAATACAGAAGGTAAGACACAGTTTAAATTTTGTTCCTTAAGTCCAGGAGAGCTTCAACTATCCAGTCTTCTTTATGTGACAATGGTTAGAATATTATTTTATTATTCTAAAATAAGTGCTGAATTCTTTTTTTGGTGGCTGAATTATTTCTTTACACTGCTATAAAGTATAGAAAGTGCTAGATGTCTGAATTTATATTTCACATAAGTTTGTGAGCTATAATTCCAAATAATCCTAAAAGAAGTAAATGAAATATTTGGTATATATTTTACATTTATTGACTATATTTATTCTAGTAAATTTGAAGTATTTTGTGGTTTTTTTTTTTTAAGTTTTAGTTGCAGATGGACACAATACCTTTATTTTATTTATTTGTTTTTATGTGGTGCTAAGGATTGAACCCAGTGCATCACATGTGCTAGGCAAGTGCTGTACCACTGAACTACAACCTAAGCCCTTTGCGGTGATCTTTTCACTTCATCTTTAGTTTTGTGTCTGTTCAAGTATAGTTATAAAATGCCTAAGATAAAAAATTTTCACATTTTATAGAAAAACATTTTTGTAGTACTTCCTTCTTAATGTTATCTGTATCTTTGAAATAATGTGTGTGTGTATACACACACACACACAAATACACATACACACACGCCTTATAATGTGAAAATTTATAAAAATGCAGGAAGACTTTTTTCTAGAGCACTATTTCTTTAAATTTTTTTCTTCGGTATTTTTGTGGTATTTGCGATGGAATCTAGGCCTTCATACATTACAGGCAAGCACTCTACTACTGAGCTGTATTTCCAGCTCCTAAATTGTATAAATCTAGATTAATGGCAATTTGTTTTCAAGACAGGCCTGACTTTTTTTTTTTTTTTTTTTTTTTGGTAATGGTGGGTGATTGAACCCAGAGGTACTTTACTACCGAGCTACATCTCTGCCCCTTTTTATATTTTATTTTGAGACAGGGTCTTGCTAAATTGCTGAGGCTGACTTTGAACTTGCAGTCCTCCTGTTTTAGAATCTTAGGATTACCACCTGCACCATCACACCTGACTGATTTTTAAAGAAGTAAATGTACTTTTGAGGCTTACTGAAATAATTGGAATGATCGTTTATTATTTACTGTATAGATTTTTCTGGTACCCATTTTTTCGGAGGTCTGAAATATTATTTCTATATGAAAATAATATTCATCCAGATACCATAGAGCATAAAGCAGACTGAAATATGGAGGAAAGATGTATAAATTTTATAGCTGGTTGATAGTGGTATTCAGTTTGAAAATATTAACTTATAAAACCTTTGAAGAATACAGAATCTTTGAGAAATCCATGTAATTTATAATGAAATTTCTTTTCAAGGCCCAGTGAAATAGTATTGAAAAAGATGTTTTAGAATTTTTAAATTGGTTTTATGTATATTTTAGTTGTTCTATTTTATACCTATTAATAAAATGATTGGCAAAGAAAAAGAGGTTTAATGTCAGTTAATATATAGAAACTTGTTATTCCAATGTCTTTGTAATCAGCTTCAAAATACTAATCTTTTAATTTTGCCAAAAGAATTGTATTTTAATTATTTGCTCCAAATTTAGGTTTTGTTATATTCCTCTCCTGTCCTGTCAGTTCTTATTTTCAATATATTGACATAACTTAATAATATATTTTGAACACATAAAAATTTAGAAATATTTTAAAATAAGAATTTCAGTAACCAGAAAGTATATAATGTTCAATTAGATTTAAGTCATACTTGAAAGTCACAAATAGGTTACTATTTCATTTTCGGATTATATTGCTCTTTGTTTTAGAATTGGAAATGCATCAACTCTAAAAGTATGTCTGAGTGAATAGTACTGTAATGATAAACAAGAAGCAGGAACCGAGTTTCATAATATGAATCTCAGGCTTGGATTGTTATGAAAATCATATGGATAGTTTATAATTTTGCATCTGGTTTTTAGGGAGAAAAATAACTGAATTCCTGCTGTTAGGTTTGATGTTTTTACACATTTAAGAAAGATTCCAGGTGTGGACCAATGGATCATTAGTTCAATAATGAAAAAATTTCCAATTGGTGTAGAGACCACTTCATTGGCACAGTAGCATAACTTAGTGGGGGGGCTAGCAAACAGAGACTTTTTCATGGGATACTGCAGTTTTATTTCTAGTGTCACCTATCAGGTCAGGATTCATATCTGCTATTAAGAGAAATATCACTTTTGGCACATCAGGCCAGGGGGTGTTGCTTTTGAAGCAGTTCCCTCCTATGGATAAAACGAACTGGGGATGAACTCACACTGCTTATTCTGAGTATACACAGCTAATGCACACTGTTAGAGCATTTATCCAGCATCACATGAATTTGTCTTAGAAAAGTTTTACATGACATGATAGTCCTTTATTGCTGGAAACCAGATAATGGTCTGTGAACCCCTATTGAGAAAAACAATCAAAGTTAGGTGTGAGGGCTTAGGAGGGAAGATAGAAATTTAACTATTCAGCTGTTAAGTTTCTCCTGAGCCCTTCCATGATTGTTACCGTTTAAAATCTTAAGAAATGAGATGGTACTTTTTGTACTAGTTCCTAGGTCCTTGCAAATAAACTCAGATGAAGTTTCCAAAATACACAAAGCACAGTTCTTAATTCTGAGGAGCACATGTTCTTGTACAGCATTGAACCTCAAGCACCTATTAGGGTCAAACAGATGAAGTAACTTGAGTGTATCAGGCAGTCTGAGGTTTGCCACAGACAGGGAGTGCTTTCCAAAGGACTGTGATTGAATCCTTTGCCAGTTTTCCAAATTTTCAACCAGACATTAAGATTTTAAATGATAGCAACCAACTAAGATTTAAAAAGAAAACAATTTACATATTATAGAATTACCATGGACCATGCCTTCTTTCTTAGAGCTTTCTGTCTTCCAAAGTTCTGATTTACCTTGGTATTATTTAATGGCTTCACATAATTTTTGGATCTATTTTACATCTATACCTATGAGAGGTGTATTTCCAAATTTGTGAGAAGCACTTATTCTGTGTTTAAATAGACCTTATAAGTATGTCATATTTCTTGTACATATTCCTTTGTTTTAGTGCTGGGTTTGAACCCAGGGCCTATGCATGCCAGGGCCATGCTCTATAATCTAGCTACACCCCCAGTGTCTCTTGTGCATATTAAAAAACAAATCAATAACCACTTTTGAAGTTTTAGTATGGCAAAAGCTAATTATATAAGTATTTAGTTGTTAGAATGACCTTATCTATTATTTGTCTGTCAGTCTTAGTGAATATTTTTACAAAATAGGAACATTGTTATTATTCCTGTATATTTTAGAAAATTGTGTTTAGAATTTCTAAATAAATAATGATTGAATGAAGGCCAAACTTTAAAATATTTTGTAAAATTTTTGTGTAATTGATTTTATTCCTGGAGAACTAACCTCAAGCCCTTCACCAAGTCAGTCTGTTGAGAAACTGGTGTGCTTTGATTATTTTGGCCAATTTTTATAAGCATAGAAACCCACTGTGGAATCATGTATCAGTAAGTAGGAAAGGAAATTGAATTTTTGTGTCCCAGAGAATTAAATTATGCTATATAATGGAGCCCTGGCAAGCATAAGTCAGATGTATGAAGGCTTGCTCAAGTGACAAGTTACAAATAATAGTGACTCTTCAGCAAAGCTGGTAATATGGATTTCAGGTTGAATTCTTTACACTGTAAGTATATAAATTTCATAAGTCAAAATTTTGTTAATTAACTCAAATTATACTGTTGTTATTCTTATTTCAAAGAAAAAATGTTATACCAGGTATAAATGCCAGATAAGCCAGATATAACTTTATATATTTATTTTATATAAATCAAGAAAATTTACAAACAAGAAAATTATGAAACAGTATCCTGCCAGTTTTTAATGGACATTTAAATTCTCTAAGCACATTTTCTAATGACTTTAGAATAAATATTATTTTATTAAAATATGATGTGCATGTGTAGGGTATTTTCAGTATCTAGTAGAAGAAAATAGGCAGATCTATAAGTTAAATATGAATTAGGGAAAAAAATCTTTTTACATATAAGTACTTCCCAATGGTCTGAATTTAGTGGAAGAAATAATGATGAATCTCCAAGTTTGAACTTAATACTGTATCCTTATTTCTTTCATTCTTTCCTTCACATACCCATAATGAACTACACATGTACATGTGTCTGTATGTTTTTGGACAAACACACACACACACACACACACACACACACACACACACACAGTATGTCAGCTTTACAAAGGCAGCGTTTTTTCATTGCTGTTTTTCATCGATATATCAAAGTGCCTAAAATAATGTGTGTTTTTTAGCAACCACTCAGTCTTTTCCGTCACATGAACAGTATGTCTTTGAAGTTCATAGTCTTAGTAGTGGGGAGGGGACAATGAGCAGTTGTCATAACAGAGTGCTAATTGCCAGGACCTTGTGCATGCTAGACAAGTGCTCTGCCACTAAGCTGTATTCCAGCTTTAAATGTAAATTCAAACAAATTTTTTTTTTTTTTTGTAAAAAATTATGATTTTATTTAATGTGATTCAGAAGTTATTAATAGGTCGCTCTCTGGAAATTAGTGTCAATATATTTTTGGGTTTTGTCTTATTCCTCTGATCAGGCCCCCTTGAGCATGATTTTAGGCTTTAATAAAGGAATTTTTTTTTTTTTTTTACTTCTTTTTTTTGGATAGTGTACTGAGAAAGAAAAAAATATTGAAATATTTACAACAAATTGGAAAAAGCAACATATTTTCTGCTACATTTAGCAGAACTCCTAAACTCTTGTTTCAGTTTGTCTTTTTTCACTGTGATAACTTTATTCTTTTTCTTGTTGGGAATAACTAGATGGTCGTTGCTATAACACTGAATTGACTTACGTTAGGGATTTAAAATTTTCTAATCTAGCAAAATTGACTACTTTTGTTCATTTCAGCAGTTTTGATTAGTTGAAATCTTGGAGGTGAATTTTTAGCAAGGTACATGGGGATTTGGCTCTATGACTCCTATTAAGCTTAATGGGAGTCACAACTCCCATTAAATTAATAGAAATTGTATATCTGTGCTTGCTGCATAGCAAATGTAACCTTATTTTTTAAATTCACAAATTATGTAAATTAACATCTGCTCAAACCAAAAGTTTTTTTTAATGATTTTATTTATATTTTTAGTGTCATCCTGTGTGATTTTACTCCTTAAGAAAGTGCTTAACTATATTGTTCTTTGGACATGTTAAATATTCTTATTGTGTTTTATAGATGTAATGTAATTTGATTGCAGCACTTTCTTCTGCATAAGTAGTGATGTAATTTGGTTTTAAAAATATAAATATCAATGCCATTATAAATTAAAGGATATTGTTTCTATTTTGCAAAAACCAACTGCCTTGCTATTACTAGTGAGAGTCAAGATTCAGGTAAATTTTTTCTGAATGTGACACAAAGTTCCAAAAATTAAAACTAAGCTCAATAGGATACACTAGCATCTTTTAAAAAAACTAATTTGAATTATACTTTGGTCATTTTCTATACTAGTACTCATCATCAATATATGACATTTCATAAATGATGATTACATTCAAGTGCTTGGTTGTTGACATATATATATTTTTCTTCTTCTCCCTTTTTCTCCCATTTTCTATTCTGTTCAGTCCCCTACTGCTTTTCCAGTAACTTGAGGAGCAGGTCTGTTGCTGGTGTTATAAATAAGTGTGTCATTCACAACAGCTGCCCAGTAGACCTCAAGAATGTCTACCATTTTCTCACAGAAAAAACTGCATCAAATATTTCATAAGTAAATGTTATTAAACAATAATATGCTAAAAGTAAAGAGGTTATTAGCTTATCTATACTAGAGTACATTTTAGATATATTGATTTTACATGCATATTATGTATTATCAGTTATTTTTACATTTTGAAAATATCAATAATATATTAAATGTACAACCATAGAAACCATAAAAAGTTGTACCTCATTTGTATACAGTGAATCAAAATAGTCTATAAAAATAAAATTATATTTATATTATATAAAATAATAATATATTAAAGGTAGCTTAATTAAAAGTACAGGAGGCATTTAAAGGATCTTGATTTTGCAGAGCTGTAATTCTGTTAAGTACTCACCATTCTTTGATTTCAGTTTTGATGAAGCTCTTCATTTTTGAATTAATATACTTTTTCACATTTTTATATACTATAAACTTAGGTTGTGGTATTAGAGAATAAGATAATACAGATGATTGAAAATATCTGAGTATTAGGTTAGAATCTGGTATGCCTTGAAAAACTGATTTATCTGCCATAATACTAAGGGAGTGTCTTACTGAAACATATGCTTATAACCCCATGGTACTCCTTATTTTCTTTTTGCCTCCTCTGCATGACAGAGAATGACATACGACAGCCATGCAGGCTACGTGTATTAGACATCAGTGTGGATTAGTGAATATCTCATGACATCTTTCAGCACTGGTCCTGAACTCCTTTTGTCAATTTGACAAGAGTCCAGAAGAATATCTAGTCTCGACTTTGGGATCACTTGGCTAAAATGTAAAGCTGAGGAGGGAATTCCATATCTGTGCTTCAGGAAGCAAAAACAACATTTATAACATTTATCTCTCCTTATCAACATGGGACTCTCCCAAGTTGTACTTTTATGTTTGCCATAATTCCTGCTCTAAGGGCTTATTTTTCTTATAGGGTTTTTTCCTTCTAATTTTGAGTGTAACACATTTTCATGGGAAAGGATAGAAAATTAAAACCTTAAGATAAAACTGCAAAATTGTTTATAATTTGAATATTAACATCACACATTTCCTTTTTGTCTTATTTTTCCAATATGCATATTTAATATTCTAGAGAAAACAAAATTATGTATAAAACTTCATTTCATTTATATCTATTCTTGAATTGAGATTTTTTTTCATTGTTATCAGTTGAATTATCATGACATTATATATTTTGATAATGGATTTTAACAGCATTGTAATTTATTTTGTACATATCCAAAAAATTGCTCCTTCCCTTCCACTCACCATTAATTTGTTCTTAATTTTTTTCAGGTGAAAATAAAATAAATATCTTCAATTTTTTCTTTCATGTCTGGTGGCTAGAATTTTAGAATTCTGATTATTATCAGAGATACAGCTACCTTTTCAAATTGGCTTCTGAATAGTTATGTGAATGTTCACATTGATTATCAATATATGAGAATATCAATCTATAGTAGCATTGATTTTGAATTTTAAAAAAATAATTGACATTTTGATATATGGTAGAGGATATGTTATTATAAATTAAATTTGTAAGATCTACTTGTTAAGATAAAACTAATTTTTGTTGATTTATCTTTTGGCTAGTTGTAATTTTGATGTGATTTTTTTTTGTTCAGTACCTTTAGCAGGTTTTCTCATTACCTAACTACAATTCATTGATGACCATAAACTTTTGTCATTTGTATTATGGAAAATGTATTCTAGTTTGTCTTTCAGTTTATACTGCTTAAATTTTTTAAAACCATCAGAGACATTTGTAATATAACACTAATTATTAATAAGTAATATAGTAATTACTAATTTCTGGATTTAACAGTTACTAAGATTTTTTATGGGGGGGGGTGGGTCCTGTGGATTAAACTCAGGGGCACTCAACCACTGAGCCACATCCCCAGCCCTATTTTGTCTTTTATTTAAAGATAGGAGCTCACTGAGTTGCTTAGATGCCTTGCCATTGCTGAGGCTGGCTTTGAACTTGAGATCCTCCTGCCTCAGCCTCCCAAGCTGCTGGGATTACAGGTGTACCCCACCATGCCTGGCAACAGTTACTAAGATTTTTATTACATTTGATTTATTCATATATTTTTTTCTTTCCTTGCTTTTTGATATATAGCTATTTTCTTTTGTGAGATTCTTCCTTATTTTTGTGATTAAAGACCTCATATCTTGACATCACTTTAATGTTTACTTACTTGCATTTCCCTGTAGCATGTAAATGCTCATATTTAAAATTTTAATCCATCAGTACTTGCCATTGATATAAGGTGATTTGATAGCTGAATTCCTTTTCTTTTGAGGTGCTGGGGATCAAACCTATGTTCTCATGCATGCTAGGCAGGTTCTCTACTACTGAGCTACATACATCACCATCACCTAAATTCTTTAGCCAGTTAATTTAAAAGGAAGTGAACTAATATTAATTCAATTGCTATGAATCAAATTTTAACTAACAAATTGTAAGCTATGAAACAAATTTTAGCTGAATTTTAACTTAGTAGGTACAAAACAGAATTAAAAATACATGGTGGGCAATAATAAATGTATAAAAAAAGGAAGAAGGGCAAAAAAAGAACATCCTTTATATCAATGCAGAATGAAGTGTGGATGAAAAATATCACTATTCTTCTGATTCCTATATTAGTGCTCTTACCTAGTTACATGATTTGTTTTTTTTTTTTTTTTTTTTTTTTTGGGTGCTGGGGATCGAACCCAGGGCCTTGTGCTTGCAAGGCAAGCACTCTACCAACAGAGCTATCTCCCCAGCCCAACATGATTTGTTTTTGCATAAAGTGTGTTTAATAAGGTATATTTTTAAGAAAATAGATTTTTGGTATGCGGTGGATAGAGAAAGAGTGAGAGGAGCAAAAACATACTGATTAAAGCATTCCATAGTTAAAATGAAATTTTAGGATTCTTGGAGTGTCAAGAAACTAATTTCCTGGAGAAAAAAATGGATTCAAATAATGTAGTATTTTATTGTGGACAGGGGATTACTCTGAAAAAGAGATCTAAGTAAAATTCTCACTTTGTTGCTTATTTGTGGGGTACATCCTACTATTCCCTGTAACCATTTTTTTGTATCTGAATGATTGTGTGTGTGTGTATGCTTGTGCATTAGAAATTATTTCTCTCTTCCCTTTCTGGCTCCTTTTCTTCTTGTAATATGGATTGAGCATCCCTAATCTTAATATCCAAATGCTCTGAAATATCCAACTTTTTGAGGTCTAACATGATTCTTAAAAAAAAGAAAAAACAACTTTGTAGCTATTTCAGAATCCAAAAAACTCTGAACCACTTCTGATCCTAAGTATTTCAAATAAGGGCTACTTGACCTGCATTAAGATGTAAACTAGGTGGCAAATATGCCTCTATTAAATTCAGGTATTGGGCTGGGGATATAGCTCAGTTGGTAGAGTGCTTGCCTTGCAAGCACAAGGCCCTGCACCGCAAAAATAAATAAATAAATAAATTAATTAATTAATTAATTAATTCAGGTATTAGTTAGAGGTGGCATGCTAGTAGGAGTCAGGGACTTCACCACCTCAGTGGTATTCAGCACAAGGATGAACAAAGCTTTGCTGTCGATGGTGCAGAGAGCCTGTTGGATTTTTTTTTTTTTTTTTTTTTTAATTTTAAGAGACAAACTTTTACATGGTAGAATGCTGTGATGAGGTGACAAAGTAGCCTCACAAAGCAAGAGAGACAGGTGGCGTAGGCCAAGAATATTTAATTGTTTAAGGAAAATACTGTTCTATAATTTTATTTTGGGATTGCTTTAAGTAGATATGTCAAATACCTGAATTTCTTTTCAGGCACAAGAAAAAGGAAAAAGGATTCAGTACAGGGACAGTTGAACTCCTCTGTGAAAAGAGGAAAGGTGTGTAAGGGTCCAGGGAGAGGAAGATTCAAGAAGAGATGTGTATGGGAAGAGGAAAATTTTAGGGAGGTCATGTTGGATTTAAAAAATTTGTTTATCTGGAAGAGTGTTCCTAAAAATTTAATGTTTGTGCATGTGTAAATTATGTGGGTGTCATGGTAAAATATAGGTCCACTAATCTGTAATGGGACTTGATACTCTCATCTTTTCTTTCTTTCTTTTTTTTTTTTTTTTTTGTATATCAGGGATTGAACCCAGGGTTGCTTAACCAGTGAACCACATCCTCAGCCCTTTTTATTTTTTATTTAGATTCAGGGTCTGGCTGAGTTGCAAGTAGCCAAGGCTGACTTTGAGCTAACGATCCTCCTGCCTCAGCCTTCTGAACTGCTGGGATTACAGGCGTGCACCACCATGCCTGGCCCTGATATTCTCATTTCTGACAAAGTGTCAGGTGATGCTGAGGTGGCAGGTCTATGAGAGGACATCTGTTTCAGGGAGTTTTGTTTATTATAATGTTTAGTCTAGGCAATCAGATTTTGTATGACAGTGATATCAATGTTCATTTCTAATCCGAACAACATAGCTAAAATACAGACATAACATCATTTTCAATTTTATAACTCGTTTTATTGAAAAAGGAACTGAGCTACCTTGAAGTATTACTGAACATTTTTACGTATTGTTAACATTTTTGGTCCTACTTTATATGCTTTCTATTCATCTTTTATCTATTTTTTTCTTTAAATCCTTGAGGACAATGTAGTCTGCCCCTTTTTCCCTAACATTTCCCTCCATTCTCCTACTTGTGTTCTGTCTTCACAGAAATGTTATTTTAAAGAACATATTAATGTAATTTTTATTATTTAAAGAACCTTTTATGTCATGTAATGCAAACTATGTATTAGTTGCCTTAACTCACTTAGAAAAAGTTTATTTTTTTATTATGCAGTTTCCAGAGTCTATTTAAATAACTCAGAATTGTAATTTTAATTTCAGTATTAATCATTTTTGCCCTATAAGATTGTAGAATTGGAGCTGCTTGATAGTAAACTGGGCATTAAAAGTAACTGTTTTACCTGCTTATTGTAATTTAGTGATTTTTCCATTTGCTAATATTACACATAATCAAAGATGTTTTCTTTTTAGTAGTGGACATAATAGTTCTTATTAATAGTGGCCATAATCTTTTTGCTTGTCCTATCAAAGACGATGGGTTACTGATAATGCTTTATTTTAATTTTATGATAATACAAATTACAAATTAAATTTGTATCTTCATCGGAATTTTTGGAGTTTTAAAGCCCAAGTCAAAGCAAGTAAATAGCAAATTTTAAACAGAGAATTCTATGTGGATACAGACATTAGATATTTTTCTTTTTTTTTTTTTTTTTTTGGAATTAAATAATTTTAGACTTGGAGTTACAACTTGGAGATCGGCAATGTAGAATTTTTCAGTTTACAGATGAAGAAACTACTGAAAGACCTGCAAAGGATTGTTCCTTTGCCAGAATTTACTAGTGCCAGTAGTTTCTTCATGTAGAATTTTATACTTAGCTTTGGGTTGTTGTCTCATGAGGTTGTCACTCAAGAATATTTAAAATATACTTTAAATAATATTGTATAGCATTGTTGAACTTAATGGTGATTATCACAAGATAATTTATTTCCACGTTTTCTTTATTCATTACCATTTCCTATTAAAAGCTATATTAAGATTGACTGTTTGGAAATGAAAAGCATCTATAATACAGGAGGACTAAACTTGATAGCCCTGCAACTTTCAAATTATCTTCTGAAGTTTATAGCTACAAGTGTATATATAAATTTTTTAAAACAGGTTTTTTTTTGGGGGGGGGTGCTGGGGATTGAACCTAGGGCTTTGTGTTCTTTGAAAATATCAAATATTACTGAGTTGATTACAAGAACACTGAGAACCTGTAATAATTTTAAGCATCATTTTAACTTTTACTCTGTTCTGATATCACAGTGTTATCAGTCATCATTAAAATAGTAAAAAGGCATGACTCCTGAGCTCCTTCTTCAGGCATTAGTTTTGGACATTATCTCTTGGTTCCTTTTAGTTGGTTTACAACAGGAAGGCCATTTAATCCTTTGCTTTGTTTAGAGTTTAAGCAAATAGAGAACCATCCCTTGTAGCTTTCAAAAGCTCTTACTGCTCTTGCATTAATGGCACTGACTGTAGATTCTGTGATCAGCTTTATTTACTAGAAAGCTTGCCTTTGAGAGCTGTCACTCCATCCTTTCAACAATGTTGTTAATTGACTGATAGCAAAGATTGAGTGGAAAACCTTTGGTGACAAAAAACTGAGTATAGGTGTGACTTTAGTTTAAAAGGTGGTGAATTTTCGTCTCCTGATCCCATTTCTATTTGTACTAAAATTCTACGTATAGACTAGAAGAACAAAGTATATTTAAAAGCATTTGGAAATGTTAAGCAACAATAAAACCCGTAACCATTTAAATGACAGCAGCTGACTATTTGAATTAACTTTGTGTTTGGCTTAATTTGGGGCCCTAATTATTCCTAACTTACGTGAGTAGATTTCAATTATAGTATCCTGCAGGGATTTGTAGCTAAGGCAACTAAAAGAATCATTTACATAAAGTACTTTTGTTCAACTGATTAGGCAAGTTAAAAATGTAATAATGTAAAATTGAAACCCTTCTGACAAGGGCCAAACAAATGTTTCTAATAATTTTACTCAAAAAAAAAAAAAACCCTAAATTTAATTTAGAATAATATTTTGGCCTTTTTAGAAGATTGACTTTACTGTAATATTAATAAATATAAATATCTAAATATATCTTAAAATCATGTTTCACTGATTTATTGAACCTTTAAGGATGAGGAAAAATTTGTCACAGTGGACACATTTCTAAGTATTTTTTTTTTGTTTTTGTTTTATAATTCCTGATATTTAGTTTGATGTAATGAATGTAGAAGAGAAGTACACGTAAGAAAGCTTGAATGACTGACACTTCTTTAATTTTGTATTTGGGAATGCTTTTCAGTTGCGCACAGATCAAAGATTGATTTACAGATTGGAAATACTGCATACCAAGGAGTACAAGGACATACAGAAAGGTTGACATTGTGCTGTAGCCAGTGGACAGACTCCACATTTAACTTGCCCATAATAAATTCTCCTGCACACTGTGACAACCATGAATGCTGAGCTCCTTCACCAGGTTGAAAGCTGCTTTATGACTCAGTTATTGGTAGATACTACAGTGATTCCTTACTAAATCTATATGTTGGGTCATAGTATAAAGAAACATTCGCCAGTACCCATAGGCTGTTTTGGGGATTAACTGGAACCTTTGAATTAGGGTCTTAACTGCTGCCCGTTCTGGTAAACCAAGTTGAGGGCAGGCAACTATGTTCTTTTGCTCATCTTCTCAGTATTCCTTTAAATCCTCTTTGCCCTCTTGCCCTCTTCCCCATTCCCCTTCCTGCCCCCCCACCCTTTTTTTTTCTTTTTTCTTTTTTCTTTTTTGGTACTGGAGCTTGAACCAGGAATACTTAACCATTGAGCAACATTCCCAGTCCCCTTTTTACTTTTTATTTTGAGACAGTCTTGCTGGCTTTGAACTCTTAAGTGGCTGGGATTATAGGCATGTACCACCGTGCCAGGCCAAAACAGTATTTTAGATATGTACTTTATTCATAGGGCTGCATTTTCACCTACATACAAGGCGAATTTATGAATATTGAAAACAAGTTTCTGTGCATGCAGAGTGTGTAGCTTGTGGTCTTGAGGATTAACAGCTGAGTTTAACTTAAAACTTAATTGTAGCAAATGCCAGTTACTAAAAGTAGCCTTAGTTCTTATATGAGTTTGGTAATTCTTTAAATCATCTGAATAGTAATAACCTACACTGAATCAGGTCAACTAATGTTGACTTTTTACTCTTAAGTATGGCACTTCCTTCTTAAATTCAGTGATGAGCTTAGGTACATTGTTATTTTCCTTCCATGGTTTGAGAAAATACTTTAGAAGATAGGTAATTATAAAGGTATCTGTTTAAAAATGATTGATAATAAATGTATCTCTTGTTATTTAGAAAATTCTCATGATCTTATCCTGTAAATTCCTTCATTTAGTAACTAGAAAATCCTTCTGTGATTGAAGCTTCAGTATAAGAAGTAGGAAATTTTGTCCTCTTAATGACTAATGGTATTTTATTATAATATCTTATGTAGACTTAACAGACATGAAAATATATTTATATTATATTCTCAGTGACTTTACTGTTAACATTAAAAGTTTACTTTTAGAGCTTCTGATATTAAAACCAGTGGCTTTGCTGGGGGAATATTCATGCCATTGAAATCTACACACACACACACACACACACACACACACACACACACACACACACATATACACACACACACACATTCGTTTAGGTACATATCTAAATATATATGCAGTCAGTCAGAATTTTTTATTCTCCATTTAACATTTGCAAATGGGTATAATTTACCAAATATCTCTTTATCTAAGTTAGTAAATAAGTAAATTCTAGGTTTAGTGGAAATTGAGGTAAATTCAGAGTACAGTATAGGATGTACTTTTTATATGCATTAACTTTGAAGAAGAAAGCATTTAACTTAAAATTATGGGATAAAAATCATTATGTTCTTCACTATTACTAAGTAAATTCTACCCTTAAATAATTTTGTAATCAAAAAATTTGCTCCGAAAACTCACTTTTTCATTGATATGTGTTCATCATTGATTTATGATTCTAGAAGTACAGATTTTCTTATCCTCACATTTAATAGTTTATTATCATTCTTGTTTTATAACAAAATGCGATCTCTCAGATCAAAATATTTTTATTAATCACATTTTGTTCCTGAAGGTTTATATTTATTTTAGAAAGTTAATAAAATGAAAGCTTGGCACCATTGAAATGAACTAAAAACAATATATTGGTATTTCATAGGAGAAATACAAGAGAAATGTCATTGCTTCATTAGAACAAATGAATCATCTAGGTAACTACTTGGAAAGAGAATGGTATATAGCTTATTGTGGGGGGAACTATTTATGAATATAATTTGGTATATATGTGGACAGAAATAGTAATACTTTGTAAGCATAGTTTATATATTTGTCTTAAATATGAAGGGAACTTGAAAGTATTCTAAGATTTCTAATTATCTGAATATAATGTTGACTTGATTGTCCTTTTATAAAACTTTTTAAAAAATGGTCATATAAAAATATGTCTCCATAGATTGGAATAAAAATTTTCTTCTTTATTTATTTAGAAATTGCAAATTGTTATCTGATTTACCACGTATGTATCTGTCTCTTTTACTTGCTTATCTTCTCATTTTCTCTGTTAACTTAGAAAAAAAAAAGTTAGCAAATTCTGTATTTAGTAGAAATATATACTTTCATGGGCAACTGAGAAATATTGCACTAAATAAGATATCCCAACACAGTGAAACTTTTTTTTTAACTTTATTATTTTTTAAACTGTGCTTTATTAGTATTCATTCTCTAAGAAGATATGGTATTTTAAATTTACCATGTGATAAACTTTTTCTTTTTTCTGGTATAGTAGAAAAAAACTGAACTGTCAGTCCATTCCAAGAGTGAAGAAGGCAGATGCAGCTGGTCCAGAAGAGAGGGTCTAGTTGGTGCATAAAAAATTCATGTCAGCACTTCGACACTGCATTCTTTGGGGGTATCTGTTATCACTGAATAGGAAACTGTTTCAAATTGACAGGCAGACAGAATGTTGTGCTGAATGTGTAAATTGGAATTATCACATCTAGCAGTTCCCTTCACCAGGTGCCGGCTTGGAGCTTGGTTCTGCACAAATGTCGAGAGAGTGCCAGGAATAGTTTTATTTGCTAATTATCTCTCATCTCTTCCAGTGTCTAGTTCTTTGAGTAAATGATTTGCCCAGGTGTTTTTAGGAATACCTAGCAGGACAGTGTAAGAGACTGCAGGTGCTTGTGTGGCAAGAGGATGTCACATAGAACACTCAAAACATCTATATCCATCTTTGTGGAAAAGATTACTGCTTTCAGGAGTTTTACTCTCTAATGCATTGAGAATAATAATTGGCAGTATTTTGTTGGCCTAGAGATACTGGTGAAGGCAAAAAAGTGGGAGTTGGTTTTTAAGAAAACTAGAACATTTAATTAGGCTTTATGTTTGAGTTAAAACACACACACATACACACACACACACACAAAACACATTGGTTTACAAACTGTGTAGATAGATAAGTAGTGACATTTTCAAGGATTGTAAAAAATTAAGTACTAGTAAAGGAATATTGAAGGTTAATTTTTGTTCATGTTTTTTGATCATCCTGGAAAAATGTAATGCCACCTGACATGTTAGGGATTTTTTTTTTTTTTTTTGGTTTTTCATTTTTTTTTCCCCAAGAAATTCCTTTGTAATATAGTACTATGACATTTGAAAACAAAGTTTAAGATTTTATGCATCATATCACAAAATAAGTATGGCTCAAATTAATTTGTTTGAAGCATTTATATCTGTTACTATTCTTATAATTTAAGAACTTAGATCACAAAATTATCCTTTAATTAGTTCTGTTAATCATGTTTTCTTGACCATCATAAATATTTTTCTTCAAGAATTTATGATCTGTTTTTTGCCTATCCTGTGGACGATGAATTTTCTTAATATATTTTTCCATTAAAGATTGCATTTGTTTTCTTTTTTCTAATCTTTGCTTTATGGTAAGATAATGAAATACTAAGTGCTCAGAATATGAAGTTTTTATGTATTTTCTTATAATTTTCCTTGGTTCTGAAAGTTGTCCTGGCATTTCTACAGCTGGATGCATTTCTGATGTAGCAGAACATTTCACAAGATTTATTGTGTCAGCTTGTTCCTTGTGTGCTCAAGGTGAGGTGAGATGGCACAGGATGAAGTTAGAGCCAAATCACAGAGGACTATGTATGTCTTGTGGAAGAGTTAGAATCTTACCATATTAGGTGACATAACATTGAATAATTTTAAAAGTGAGTATCAATTTTTATTCCAGAAATACTTGTTTGGTTTAAGGACAAACTCTGAGGGACCAGGTATTTAACATAAACAAACGAAGGAGGAAGGATGTAAAAAAATGAAAGAAAACTGGAAAATCAATGCTTTTCTAAAGTAGGCTTCTTGGCTTCAGATTACTTTGTCATTATTTAGATGCTTTTTCAATGTATGTTGTTAGTTG
The DNA here is from genome assembly GCF_902686445.1 of Sciurus carolinensis. NCBI lineage: Eukaryota > Metazoa > Chordata > Mammalia > Rodentia > Sciuridae > Sciurus > Sciurus carolinensis. The sequence continues at coordinate 140,781,163 of NC_062213.1, read as the reverse complement.
AGATGACTTGTTATTCCCTAAGAAAAGTCAGAAATTGAGTTTGAATGTTTCTGCCTTCATATTTTGTAATGCTGGCAAACTAGTTCAAAACCAGTTCAGACACTGAAGGGCAAATAAAACATACTGGTGAGTTGAATTATCCTGTGTTTTGTGCCTTTATGCTTTTTTTCTTAAATATAAGAACATAGCAGTGATTCAGGCAAAGAAAAACGAGAGATAAGAAGAAAAATTGCAGTGAGACTAGATAAAAAGGAATGAGATATCAGTAATGTATTAATGGAATTTGGTAAATCTCTGATGAGACAAATGATGATTTAATCACTTTTGGTGTTAAGGAATAGATTATAATGGTTGTTTGGGAATAAAGTAAACAGGACTCCACTGGACTGGGGCAGTCATATTTCCTCAGGCCCTTGCAGAGTTTGGAAGGTGAATGGAAGCTGGTAACATCTAGTAGAGATCCCAAACCTGGGCTCTCTTCATTTGCCTGGTTATTTGGCCCATGTCTCTGTCTCTTTGTCTTTGCCTGCTTCTTCCTGTGACCAACTAGCTCTTCCTCCACCCCCCGCTTCTGTCTTTTAAAAGTCTCTCCTCTCTCTCAGTTTTGTTTCAGTATGACTTCTAGTGTACTCCACCCAGGCTCATCCCTCCTGTCAGCTTTAAGTCTAGTTCCAATTCTGGAATTGCCCCAAGTTAAAATTCTGGAGAAAGCTCTGCTTGTAGCTCAGGGGGACCGGGACCATCATGAGGCCCTGGTTCCCATCTCATCACCAAAAAAAAAAAAAAAAGGATTTCTAGAGAAACTCATGAACTCTTCCTGTCTTCTTCTTCTTCTTCTTCTCCTCCTCCTCCTCCTTCTTCCTTTCTTCTTCTTCTTCTTCTTCTTCTTTTTTTTTTTTGGTGTGAGGTATTGAACCAAGTGGTGCCATGTCCCCAGCCCTTTTTATTTTTTGTTTTGAGACAGGGTCTTACTAAATTGCTTAGGGCCTTTCAAAATTGCTGAGGCTGGCCTTGTCCTTGGAATCCTCCTGCCTCAACCTCCTGCGGTGCTGGGATTATAGGCAGCATGTGCAACCATGCCCAGCCTTATGAACTTCTTTGTCAAAGAACCATGTCATCTTCAATCAACTTTGTGTGTCTTGTTGCTGGTAGGCTCTCATAGTCTGTCTAACTTTGCCCCGGCAGCAGAGCCTATAAGCAGAGTATTTGAGTAATAATGAATTTAGTGCTGATGGAAATGTTGATTTCTATCTAGGTTTGGTGGGTGATATATGCTGGGAGTTAAGGTGGATCATGAATTCACCAAGATAAGAAATGCAGAAAAGAAGCAGATTTGATGAATCGTTTGTGGGATCAGCTTAGTGAGTTTTTTTTTTTTTTAATTTATTTAATTTTTTTTGTTTTGTTTTGTTTTAGTTGTAGGTGGACACAATACCTTTATTTTATTCTATTTTTTCATGTGGTGTTAAGGATTGAACCCAGGGCCTCATGCATGCTAGGTGAATGCTCTACCACTGATTCACAACTCCAGCCATAATGAGGTTTTTGTCACTAAAAATATAATAATAATATGCAGAGACAGACAAACTTGTCAGTGGGCAGAATTAAAAGGAGTCTTAAGGCCTAAATCGTCCATTTATTGTGAGGCTTGCTTTAATTGTTAAATAATGAACATGAGTAAAGTTTGTGAGTTAGTCAGCTTTTTGTCACTTTGATCAAAAGACCTGATAAGATCATTACAGGGAGAAAAGTTTATTTGGGGTCATGGTGTCTGAGTTTCAGCCTGTGTTTGGCCTACTCCATTGCTCTGGGTGATGGTGAAGCCTCATGGCAGAAGGACATGGAGGAGGAAAGCTGCTCAACTCAGGACAGCCAAGAATCAGAGAGAGAGCAGGAGGAATCAGGTACAAAATATAATCTCTAAGGGCAGGTGCCAAGTGACCTACTTCCTGCAACCCTTCCTCATGTCACTACAGTCATCACCCGGTACGCCACTCAGATTATTAATCCAGCAAACAGATTAGTCTGTGAACATTCCTGCATGAACTTTTCAGGGAACATCTCATCCAAACCGTAACATTTTGGAAAATGTTTATTACAGGTATATAGAAATGACTACATTTTAATGTCTCTAAGTCTAAAAACTAAAAACAATTGACTGCCCTTCATAGAGCTCTGTAAGGCTTATACTATGTTCTCAATTTTGTAGCTGAGGTAATTTAAGGCACAGTTAGGTGATTTTGGTAGAGTTAAATATGCATAAACTGACACAGGGATGAAATTGATTCATCCGCAGGACAGTCGAGCTCAGTGTTCTTTAATTTGTACAATAAGGAATGTCCATTTTTATTTTTAGCTTTGGAATGTTTCTAGATGTATATACTGTACTGTGATTTATCCATCCAGTGACTAAAAATAGATGCATATGTGTGAAAAGAAATGACTTTAAAATTCATAAATGTACAAGCTCTGTTCACATCTTGCTAGGTCTACTTGATACCAGACAGCTATTGAGAAAGTGGAAGATGTAGCATTCAACATATGCTCTTGTCTGTGGTTAAGACATCTTATTTAACTTTTCTTTTTTATTTGCATCAACTAGATATTTTGGCATTGCATAGATACAATGTTAGAAAAACCTTTTATCAGCTCACAGATGGTTCCTTCTGGTGGCAATTTCCTCATAATACCTGTTTCTTCTTTCCTTAAATTCACCGTACACTGACAACTTATATACAGACTTTGTTTTGTTCCTAATGATAAATATACAGTTGAATGATTACCTTGTGATTTGAAAACGCCACTTTTTAATTTTAGGTTTCTGGGTTCTTGGTATATGCCTGTAACTTTAAAAAGTTACAGGAATAATGAGGAAAAATTTTAAGACCCATTTATGAACTGAAGGTGTCGCACAGTGGAAGAGCATTGTGTAGATTTGTCTTAAGGACTCAATATCTGTATTAAATGTTACACTTTATGTTGTGTGAGTTCAGTCACTTCCATGGTAACATGGTACAAGAGGTGATATAGGAAAGAATACTTTCTAGGAGTTCTTGATCTGACTCTGAGTCTAGTTAGTTAATTTCTCTGGTTTGAGTTCCGTTATCTTAAAAATTAAGAAATTAAATTTAAAAAGGGCCAATTTCCATGTTGACTCAACTAAAATAAAGTTCATGGAACAGAATCTTCTCTTTAAATATCGAGTTACATTTAACATACTTCTTATCATTATTTTTCATTTTTGTGTTTGAAAGTCACTGAGCAGCATGTGATATGTGATTGCTCATTAAATATACAGGTGTTTTCCAGTGGCCTAAATGACTGATTTTGATCATTTTCATTATATATCCTCATTAATTTAGGATGTGCATGTTTTACTGACATTTTAGTAGGCTGATAAAGTATCAAAGTATTTTATCACTGCTAGTTTTTCAACACTTGTGATGATGTCAGTAATATTAAATTAATTTAAGAAAGTCATCTACTATTTGATAGGAACTGTCAGAATGTTATGATAGGTTCTGGGTTAAAGGTGTTGCTGCTCAGTGTTATATACTGTTTACAGAGTAATTCTGTATTTCCTTGATTCTGTTAGCATCACTTCTAAAATGTCCTTTAACATTTGATATAGTTCTTTATTGACAAACAGCATGAATATTAGACATATTTTTGTCATGTGTTATTTTGCTACAGAAAAATATAGAAAGTGTTTTTGACTTACTTAGACCAATCTGTTTATATATACTTTTGTCATCATGGAATATGGCAAAAGATAATTTACAAAAGAAGAAATGATACATTTACCCTGAGATTTTATTTCATTTGCCAAAGTTAAACCTAGCAACATTTGTAGCTTAAGGGAAAAGAAAGTAAGCCTGGTGAAATATCTGATTATAATGTGGAGTCATCATAGTGTCATAGTTATCAGGTACTAAAAGAGAGAGAGGCACACACCAAGATTGAAAACACTTTGCGTGTGTGTGTGTGGGGGGGTGGGTGGGGTAGGGGGAAAGTTACTGGGGGTTGAACCCAGTAACCTTCTACCCAGGCTTTTTTTTTGAGACAGGAACTTGCTAAGTTGCCCAGACTGACTTGGAACTCGGTATCCTCTTGCCTCAGCCTCCAGAGTTGCTAGGATTATAGGCATGAGCCATCATGCCTGGCCAGAACCTGACTAGAGCATATTGTTTTTACATTATCTTTATTGATAAGTTCCCCCAGGAGGTGGATCCTTAATGAGCCATCCCCTTTAATCCTTTTGCTTCACTATCCCATTACCCCAGACTCCAAACTTGAGGAATGTGACGCTTCCCTAAACAACAGTGGCTCTCTACTGTGAAGATTCTTAGGTTGCTGAAAGTAGGTTGCTGGAAGTGGGTTGTGCAAGTGGGTTGATGAAAGTGAGCAGATGTGAAAGATAGCAGATGGATGGGAGGCCTCAATCTCTTCCTGCTATTTAAATTTGATTTAGTATAAACTCAGATTTAATTGTTTACATTGGGGCCAATTAAACCCAAGAAACTAGGTATCATGGAGAGAGAGCCTGCTGTAGAATAAAAGAGCATGTTTTCTTATACACAAAGATTGGTAGTAGAGTTAAATATATTTAGTTTGAGAAAAGAATAATGTAGTTGTCTGAAAAGATTAGAAGTCGATAGATTTGACTGAAACTTACTGAATTTTGTGTAAAAAGTAACAAATCACTTCTTATATTCTTGTGGTTGTACCAAGAATTAATCTGAAGAGCAGTAGATATTTTATTTTTTCAGCAATTTTAAGTTTTTATAGGAATAACATAAAATGCTTAAAAATTTTAGATAAAAGCAATCTACTATGGAAAAAGAACTATAATTCAATTCTATAATTCTATAATTCAATTTTTCTTCATTACAAATCGCTAGAGAGATGAGTCGATGACATGGCAGCAATCATAAGTGTTCCTGTACTAAGTGGTCAGTTATATAGTTCATGACTTAATTCTGTTTATCTTTCTTTAAATAAGGACCTCAGTGTGAACCTCAGAACTTGTCATGCATGAAGATTTTGTTGTCTGGGGAATTAAGTACCATCTCATGTGTTTGAAAGTAAAGCAGCATAGCCCTTGGCAAATATGTGCATGTTTAGTGAGGACCCCTGCTTTTGACCAAAATAGTTATCATTCACATGTGCAGAATATTTCATCAGAGAATGAGTTGACCAATGAGATTAGATAAGGGTAAAATTATTTAAAAGTTCCATGATTATTTCACATATTCTATTTGACAGTTAACATTATTTACATTTTTGTTAATATGAGAGTTTCAAATACTAAATGTATTTATAGTGAATTAGGAAAATGGGAATTCTCCATTGTATTGAATTTAATTGCCAATTCTGCTTTATTTCTAAAACTCAAGTTTTCCAGTATACTACTTTACAGATAGCAGATTGTCCTCGTGCATTAGTCTCTTTTTCCATTACTAATTATACACTCTTAATCAACAGACTTTACTCTTTGAAAGAGATAGTAAGAGTAAGTTAGCCAAGTGTTCCAGTGTCTTTCAACTTTCCTTCCATATTTTAAAACTGTAACTTATTTTGTTTTGCTAAAATTCCATCTAATTTTAACTGTTGACAAATATAGTTGTGACTGTGGCCAGAATTTTCAATATTGAGAACTGATGAGTGAACTGTTCAAAATCTCATAGTCAGAACTTTTATTGATATAAAAGATAAATATGATTAAAAGTACTAGTACTAATGTAATAAAAGTCTTAGAACTGGAGGTACTTGACAGCTTTCAATACCTTGCAGCTAGTTTTTGTTTTTTTATTTGGGGATATGGAATGGTCACATAATTTCTACTTTGAAGATGATAATTTATTCCTCCACCTACTTTCCCACAATCACCTTAGATCAGGAGCTACCTGTTCTGGGAAATGGTAGTAGTCTCCAGTTCCTCTCAACTGATTATGTTTTCTCAAATGTGAGATTAGTAGTATTTTTTAGTCAACTAGTTTTGAGCCAGTGGCACATTTCTCCTGAGAGAGATGCCAGGGAAGTAAAGTGGCCTTTCGTTAGTAACCTTTGCTGAATGCCCCACAGACAATACAGAAAACACAACTCCCAGGGAGACCTTCATCACCCTAAAGAGAAAGGTAAAGGGTTTACATCATCACTTTCCATGAAAGTTTGTTGCATTGAAAATTTTGCTTGCCATAATTTTTATTGAAAATGTTCTGCATAGATTGTAAAATTTAAAGAGTTTTTTTTTTTTTTTTTTTAATGTTTAGAAAGGTGATTGACATCAAATTTAGAAGAAGGAAGGAATTTGTGTGATGCATTTTTTTTTGTGTGGGTGCTTAAGATTTTTTAATGCTAACAGCCATTAAGATAATGGGTGTTATTTTCTCTATTATATAGATTAGGAAAAAAGGGACTAAAATGTATTAACTGCTGCCCAAGAACACACAACTTTTTAGTTAGCGGAGCTGAGATTCTGATCTGTAGAGTTCATGGTCTTACTATTAAGCCTTACTGTTCTTAACAGAATAGGAAAGAAACATTTCATGCTCTTCCCTTCTTTCTGTTCTGGAACATGTCAGATGTTTTCTTGGGTCCGGAACTCATTCCTAGGCTTGTCCCTTTACTGACTTTTGCTCCTCCTTTAGGTCTTGGCTCTAATTAATGTCAACCCCCAGAGAGGCTTTTCATAGCTATCTAATGGGAAGCACCTCTCAGGTTACATCATCTTATTTATTTTCTTTACAGTTTCACTATCTACATACTTTAATTGTATGTCTCTCTTTATATATAAGCTTTATGAGGACAGGGATCTGTTATTTCCCTTTTTGTTTCAAATTTTGTTTCACAGAATAGTACAGCACACACAATAGCATAGTATAACCATTGATTCAATGAAAAAAAATATAACTTTGAAAATTATGACTCCCTTTTAACATGTAGAAATAAGTTAGTCTTATTTCTATTAAAAAACATTTAAGAGAAGTAATTAAAACTGCACTTCAGTTTTAACTTTGAGTTGTTATTATCACCATGAAAAGTAATTTTCAAGCAGTTGTGTATAACTTTGAAAATTATTGGCAATTCTTTTGAAACTGCTTTACTTATATAAGACATTTTGTAATCTTGCATTTGTATTTTTCAAATGCAAGGTAATTTGTCATTATCTACTTAAGATTCACTTCTGCAAGCATATATCTTAATGACAGTTATTAACTTGATTGTGTTTCTTGAACAAAAGAAAGGAATCTGATGATTTAGAATGTATGAGATGTGTGTGTGCATGCATAAAATGTTACTCTCAGATCCTTCTCTCTTACATACATAGGATTCTTATGTGTGAATCTTAACAAACATTAACCAATTCTGTGCTTCAAGCACAGAATTATGTGGCAAATAAATCCTTCATCACTAGAATATAAATTGTTTTTGGTGATTACAAATGAAGTATACAGTTATTTAAAAACTGTGTTTCTGAATTTGAGAAGAAATTAAAATATTTTATATAAAATAGTGGTTACTTTTAAACTTTGGGTAGAAGAAAAGAATCCACTGAATTTTATTTGATTTGGGACAATAAATTCTTGTTAGAATTATTGTTTGATGATTACTAAAATCTCAGTGTTTCAAAATATCTGATTTCCAATAACCAAAAAAATCACCTGTATATAATATGTTTTGCTATCAAGGTAGCATTGTTATTGGACAAGGTAGAATTTTCATTGAATCCCATGGGAAGAGTGAAGTGCTGTTTTGGGTAACTGTAAAAAGAAATCAAGCTTCTTCCCTGGGGTACTTTTGACTTCCTTTGCTATATGCTCATGGTCTGTGTGTCATGTGGCTCTTTATAGATTTGTATCAGAAAGTCAGAGTAGAACATAGGTCTGCTGATAGATGAGAGAAAACACAGTATTGAGTTTGATGAGTGAGTTTTGTTTTTAATTCTATACTTCAAAGCAACTATTTTAGTTAAGTAACTGCAAAATACTATCTGATTATCTGTAGTTTAATTCTTATCCACAAACGTTGCATTGAAAAAAATAAGATGTATAATTGTGAACTGCTTTTGCTTACTGGCAATTGCTAATCCTAAGTGAAACACAAGTATAAAGGCAAACCAAATACTTAATCACAAGTATTAATCACTGAAAATAAGTAATGTAAAAAATGTTTAATCCATATGATATTTATACTTCATTTGAGTGAATAATTAGAAGTTGTCCATCTATAAAAAAAACTTAGATTTTTCATTCCCTGTTCTGTTGTGTCATTGCTTCTTCATTTTTTTGTTTGTGTTTTGCTTTATGTCTAATGATAACTCTACCTTATAACTGTAGGGAATCTTAGCATTTTGTAGCTTATAGACCTTCTTAACCTTATAAAACCTGGACAGCTTTTCTCAGATAAAAAGGTAGGCTAACAGAGACACAAAATTATACCTGTAGAATCCACTTGATAAAAGAAGTTCACTTTAAACAGGTGTATGTGTTATAAAAAGTGTTACCTTTTTTTGTTTAAGCTTTTATTGTTGCATTGGTAATGTTCATCTGTGCCACTCTGCATGCTAGGCGTTATGGTAGGCATTGGTGGTAACTGTTGAATACCCCCCAACTCTCCCCCTTGTGGACTTTCAGATAGGCATTAACTAATTAAAGCTGCACTGTGTTCTGTAAGGGTAACTGCTTGCTACAGGAGCACTTTCATCCATTCCCCCTTGTTTACTCATTCTCCACAACTAAGCAGAAATAGACTTTGAAATACAGATTGGATCACTTTCCTTTTCTATGACAACCCCTCAGTGGCCTTGGTACAGATCCCAGAGGAACTTGGCTTCTGTGCTCTTTCCAGCTTGCTGTGGAGATTTTCATATTGGAGGCCCCTTGACTTAATGTGTATTGGTCTTTTTATAGTTCCACCAAACATCTGAGGGCCTTTATATATCCATAGCTTCTTACTTTTAATTTTCTCTTCCCCTTCTTATGATTATTTTGTTGTTGTTGTTTAGATTGATATATTTCTATCCTAAAGAAGCTACCTTCTCAGAACATCTCTCCCCTTTAAGCATGCAGACATATAACATGTTGTCAACATTATTTCTTTATTAATACTTTTACAACATGAGCTGTTTATCTATTTTATATTTTCCCCCATTGGGTATGTGTGTGGGGGGACTGTTCTTTGCTCTAGAATATTGGCTCCATGTGAACAGGAATACTGTCTTTGTTTAAAATGCTCTTTTAAATAGTATACTCAATATTTATTAAAAAGATGGGAAATAAAATGGGAGTGGATGTTTGATCAAATCATGGGGCGGGCTGAACTAACCCACTGTGGACTACTGAACGGTGCATGATATGTTTGACTGACTACTCATTCTGGAATGCAGCTGGTGGGTTTGGAGAACATAGATCAAACCATATGAGACAGTGTGGCTTTTGTTTGGGATTTTCATCTGTGTAAGAGTTGGTAGTAACCAGGAGGTTGTTCTGATTAGACCATATTTGGAGAGGTCATTATGGTTGTGATGAGGAGAGAAGATTGAGAAGGGGAATGGGCAAAACTAGAAGGCATATATAGAGGATATGGAAGGATGTTAAGAGAGCATCGAAATCAGGGGTCGATAAGCGGATTATCTTGCTAAAGAAGAGATAGAGAAAAGGAGGTGGATTAGAGAGATACTTAAAACATTAAAATCAGCCAGATGTGGAGGTGGGTGAGGTATGTCAAGTCTGAGTCTTGGGTTTATGGCTGTACCACCTGGATACATATTAGTGGCTGTTGACTGAGATAGAGGAGGGACAAATTTTTAATGAGATAGGGTTTGAATCATTTTCTTTGTTCTTTTTTGAAGTCTCTCTTTTTTTTTTTTTTCCCCATTTTTACTCCCGAAGTCTGTTTTCGGCCAGATGATCAGGAATCAAAAGTTTCAGACCTGTTGCCTGAGCAGAGTTCTGTGATTTAAAAAAAAAAAAAGCACACTTCTTAAAAAATAAGGGTTGGAAAACCCTTGCTTTATTACTTTAAGCCTCTGTGTAGGTTTTTATAGATCAGTTTATTTTCTTAATGGAGAATATAATCTTGCTGTGTTTTCTTCAAGAAATCTACCTAACACTGGGTCACCTCGTTATGGAACAAGTCATGATGTTACATCATTAAAGGGTGAATCGGTCTCTTAAAAATAACTTAGGGTAATGAGTGACTCACCACACAGAAAGCTGTCCAGCCATGGTGAGCTTACCTGCGGGGACCTATGGATTTGTTATGATAGTTAGGCCCTAACATAGGGCAGAGTTTGGAATTTTTAAGTAGTATCTTCACAATTTATAGACAAATTGTAACTGTTTAGAGGAATGATGAATGTCAAAATACTCATTGAAACTTTTGATTTATTAGTTTTTAAAAATAAAATATAATGTATGACCTAATTTGGAAAATATGCATTATGTGTTTAGATGTACTTCTTCTGTATTTAGGTAGACTTGTTAGTTTTTTTGTTTGTTTTGGTGTCAGGAATTGAACCCAGGGGCAGTTAACCACTGCATCCCCAGTCTCTTTTTTGTATTTTATTAAAGACAGGTCTTGCTGAGTTGCTTAGGACCTTGATAAATTGCTGAGGCTGGTTTTGAATATGTGATCCTCCTGCCTCAGCCTCCCAAGCCACTGGGATTTCAGATATGTGCCACTGTGCCCAGCAGATTTTTTTCTTTAAAGGGAAATTAGAAGTGAATCTTCATGAGGCCATGTTTGTTAATTCCTTGGTATTTACCAAGTGTTCAGATCTCCATGTGATAAAGTGCTGGCCATCTGAACTGCATTTTACAATATTATGTTTAATGTGTTTTGAAAACAGTAGAATACTGTATCATGTCAAAATTAAGCAAGTAGGAAATGTACATTTCCTTTATGAAACAGAAACAATTAGTAACACTTGTGAGATCTGTGTAAAATTAAAGACAGCCAATTATTCAGTTAACTTCATACATATTGGTGTGTTTCTGCACATAAAACTTTTTATACATATTTATAAGAGGAGAAAAATGTGGTTAATTTATTACAGATTTTTTTGTTTTGGTAACCTAACATTTGTTGAAATCAGAGATTTGTACAAAAACTTTGATTTACTCTTAATTAACTAAATTTAAATACTTGGATTCTTTAAATCTTATTTAGCACATCTACTTAGTCCAAAAATGGGATAACCAGTGATTCCTTTGCATTTTTACCTTTCAAGAGACAAGTGAAACTAACAATTGAAACTATTCCTGTTTTTTCTTGAAACATCTTTATCTATGTTAACACAATATAAAACTAAAGGAAGTCACATTTCAGATTGCAAGGAGCAGTTTTAAAGTGAAACAAAGTATAAAGGGAAATTTTTATCTTTTAAATAATGGTTTAACATTTTTTATATAACCATAATACCTAATTTTTGGTATAGTAGAAAATGATGGGCTGATTGTTTTTAAGATAGAGAAATATAAACTCCATTTAAGTATTTTGCAGACAAGGAGTATTATGAAATGATCAAGGTTTGATTTTAATTGGTGTCCATAAAAGTGGGTTTTACTTATATTCTATTCATTTGTGTTAACATATCATGAAACAACCGAAAACATTTATTTTTGTGGTTTTCCATTTTTCTGTTTGTGGAAATTCTAACATTTAGATTGATTTGTATTACATACATCAAACTGCCTTTTAAACTTTACACCCTTTATCCAGTTAAAGGTGTTACCTCGTTAAAACATTAGGAAATCTCTCTCTCTCTCTCTTTTTTTTTTTAAAGATGAGACTGGTTAGATGGTAAACAAAAATGACTACATTATTAGTAGATAAAAAATAAAACTTTTTCAGCTTACATGTTTCAATAATTCTTACCTTATTTCTTACTGATTTTTAAAGTATTAATTTGTTATCAGATGTGACTAGATCCAAAGAGATTACTGAGAAATTAAATTTAGCATCCTTTGTTTAATAATAAGACATAAATTGGTTCGTTCCTACCTGTTTTGTCTCAGAGGAAATGAATGAGACCTCAGCTGTAATGAAAAACTTAGAAATTAGAGCATTACCTGCTGAAATTAAGTTTTCGTAGTTATGGAGCCAGATTCCCTTAGAAATGATTTAACTTTTCATCTGAAAAAAACAAGTAGTAGAATTCTCTTTCTCCTTCTCAAGAAATTTATCAATTTTTAAAAAATGTGTTTTAAATCTTATATATTATTATTTTGAAAACATTTTTAATGCTGATGATTTGAATGTTTTGTATAACCTTTTTCATTGATAGTTCTCCATAAAGACTGTTTATTCACACTTTAATCAAGTACAGGTGCTGATTGACTTCTGTATTTCACTTTGGCTCCTGTCATCCTTTGTGAAAAGGAAGTATATACCCTTGGAAGTTATTTTCATTATTTCGTATCATTGTTTCTGAACTAGCAGAGAGCACTTAGATATTTTTATACATACCTACATACATAGTTTCTTGACTGTTTAAAGATTAGTACATTGCCTATAAAATCACTCTTCCTGTTGTCATGGTGTTAATATATGTTTAGTGTTCATGTTGAAATGTCTGTTCCAAGGAAAAGTAAATAAAATTAAATAAGAGTGCCAGAAATATAGTTTCTTACTGGATTTTTTGCAACCTAAATAATGCTTAACTCTTTGGAGAATATGTAGGACTAAAATGAGCAGATTTATGATATGAAACTGCTGTATAGAATATAGATTAATATGAGAGCAAACTAAGTACTATGTTTATTCTGTATTATTGCATCTTGGAGAGAAAATGATGAAGTTAAAGCTCAAGTTTATTTTTAATTCAAGCTCTTGACTGAAATATAAAGGCATTTTAAGCCACCTACCTATTTCAAAGATGGTGTGGACAGACCACCTGCTGTTAACATGCTGTAAGGAAAATGGAGAGATGTAAATGAGTTTGGTGATGTGCTGTCTCTGAATATAAATGAAGCTGAAGGATCTTCTGTCTTATATACTCTTAATAGTGAACTGCCAGAGTGTTCAGATCTTTGTGTGGAAGTGAAGGCTGTCATAAAGGATTACTGTTAGCCTCTTTTAATTTTTTTTTTTTTAAATACATGAATACTTGTTAGCAAAGGATAATTCGAATATAATTCAGTTATGATACTTACTTTTTAATATGTCTCTAAATATGGTACTTTGTAAATGTGCTTTGACAGTGAGGAGGTAATTCTGACTGAAATGTAGAAAGCTCATTTTACTTCAGTATCATAAATGATGGATCAGTGTATGGCTAAGAATTAGAGAAAATGGAGTAGCTTTTATAAGGTATCTAACACTGGCCTAGCTAAGGTAGTGAAAATAGTTTTTAAAGTGAATTCTTTCCACATGTGGCAAGAATTGATAAAGTTTGCCGAGTACATTAGTTGATGGATGGCAGGGAATTTTTTGAAAACTTGGACAGCATATTCTATGAATATTACTGTAATCTTTGAATAGAGAATGAGGTCAATTGTGATAATTACTTATTTCTTAGTTTTGTATCTCATTGTGAAAATATCTAACTCTTAGCAATAAACAGATCAAAAGAACTAAAGTTGTCGAAACAAATTTCAGTTTTATTTTAGTTAAGTATTAATAAAGTATTAAAATTTATTATTCATATTCTTTCTGATGATTGAATATTAAGATGAGAAAAAATTTACCAGGATTGTAGGAAGATGAAACAGTGATAAATTGTTTGTGAATTACTGCTTAGCTCAAGATTTCTATGTGACATTAATGAGTTTTTAACCTAAGAATGTATCAAAAGATTTCTAAATATTTTTCCACTCTTAAACTTTCAAAATGACAAAATTTGATTCATTATGGATGTATACTACTCCTGCAGGACCTCCTCACATTCTTCTGTGGCATTGAAAATTTGCCATTCTACTCCTGCTGTCCTCCCTTCCCATCTTGGGAAGCAACTTAATTGTATGACATTGTCATGATGTAGCATTAAGCCCTCCCAAAGATCACAGGTCAAGCTGAAATTAAAGGTGAACCTTACTTTATAGCATCAGTTACACCATTTAGAGCATTGTTGGAATATTGATTAAACGTTTTAGTAAGTTTTAGACTGACTTAATTTTTAAATTATGTAAAGTTTGTTTACAGGCAAAATCAACATAGAAGGGAATTAGGAAATTTTTGATCCTAGAGTTCTCCCCTTCTCTTAGTGAAATTAGCCATAAAATGAATTCCTAATGAAGTTTGAAACCAATAAAAGGCTAGAGGATCATCTCCTCAAGCTTCCAAGATGTTTCTGCACGTGCTGTCTTCCTGATAGGAATATCTCATTGTTAGACCACAGAGGAGCTAAATCTTACTGTTTATTAATATTCACTTGTTAATAGTATTTTGTGATTCTTTTATAAGGTGTTCTGTAAACCTAAAGTAATGGGGATTTATGGGAAAGTTATGTGCTTTCATGAACAAAAAGCTTGTGCTTTTTTTGTTTTTTTTTTTCCCTTTTAAGTCTTGATTTGCTTGCGCTACCAAAAGAAAAGAAAAATAGTGGGGTTGCCTGTATCTTAAACTCCTAATTCTATAGGTTGCACACTCTTTCTCCCCAAAATCCCTGCAGCAAGTGACCTTGTCAAACAGAAGTGTGGAATAATGGGAAGCAGCTCAGGGAAGGTGGTTCATTTACAAGCAGCTGTTTGCTACTGTCAGAACAAAGGCAAATCAGAGTTGCATTAAAGGGATATGACAGGGAGAGTGAACAACTGCCGGCCCACTTCCCTAATAATACTTATCTTTTAGTGATTCGTTGAAAAACTGACTGGTTAGAAAGTAGTTATTCATAAGGACATGGGGTGAAAATGCACATGAAAATAAAAAGCCATGTCTACCCTTTAACAAAATACAGAACTATGAAGTAAATTTTGATGAAAGCATCTCTAGACAGCTTTTGAATGACAGAAACATTTTGGGTTATGTTGTGTTCTATCAGACATTTAATTCCATTGTTATGTAGGATTTGAACTGTGATATATTTGAATCTGTTTAATATTGCATCATGTTGTAACTGGATTCTTCTTGTCATTTTATAAATTTAAAACAATGAAGTCTTATTTTTTTTTAAAGTAGTAATTGAGTGCAGCACCCTTCTTACATGCCCACGATGGTATAAAAAAAAAGAGCTGCCTTTTATCTGTAGCCTAAATATAATTTGTTCTGTAGTTGTTTGTTGTTTTTGGAGGAAAGCTTAGGATTGCTGTGTGACTTCTGAGCTGCTGTGAAATGGAGAGCAGTACTGTATCTGGTATTTGTATTTTTGTAATACAGCTTTTTAAATGTTCTGGAGAGGTACATCTTTTTCTACCCTACCCTTCTAATGCAGTTAGCAATATGTCCTTCACTGGAACTTTTCCTTCCATAAATCAATTATGCATTTGCTGTAGTTCAATTTTTTTTTAAACTGCACAAGGAGAATACTGTATATCAAGTGCTTGTGAAACAAGTCTTTTGAGGAAGAATTAGACCTTGAGAATTATCAATTTTTTTAATGTCTTTAAATGATAGTTAAGATAATTTTATAGGCTGACATTTCAAAAAAGTTACCATATCTAGTTAATTTTTGGCATATATTTTTTAAAAAGCTAAATTCTCTATGCTGTCCACATCTGACTTTATGATACAAGTGCAGCAAATTAAAAAATGTAGACATTTAAATGTCTGGTTAAAAACAGGATTAAGGTTATGCTTTGAATGTGTTTGAGGTATTTTTTTTTTAAAGCAGATACTTGTGTGTTGATACCTTTTATATATTTTTCTATCATAATTTTGTATATGTTCTATTAATGAAAAAATATTTAAGAATCCCAATGTTTGTCTTTGGCCTATATACTTATTATTTTGTAATGTATACATATTTCATTTTCCTCGAATTCTTAATAATACAAAAGTGGACAATATGTGCCTTTTATACTCACTCAACTGTTCTATAAAATTGCTTTTTCCATCGATTCTTGTAGACTATTTTCCTTTTATACTCATTCAGCTGTTCTATAAAATTGTTTTTTCCATTGATTCTATTAGACTTTTTTATTGCTTAAGAAATCCCTGATTTACAGTTAATAGAGAATGTATTAACTGGTAGAGTTACCTAGCTGTCAGTATGTACTTGTTAAGTACTTGTTTAGCTTGAGTGACTAAGTTCAAGATGGTAGACATTAGAAAGGACTTTGAGGATAATATCCAGTATGTGCGTACTCTGTATCTCCTCCTCCTCCTTCTCCTCCTCCTCTCTCTCCCTCTTCTCTCCCCCCCTCCCCCTCTCCTTCTCCTTTTTCCCACTACCCTTCCTCTCTCTGGGGTTTAAAAATCCAGGGTTTTAACTTTCTAGGAAAGTTCTCTACCCACTGAACTACATACATCCCCAGCCCAGCTCTTTTTTTTTTTTTGATTTAAGGAATCAGATTTAGAGTAGTTCATAAATTAATGTTTTGTTCAGGAAAACAGTGAATTGATGATAGAATCAGGATAACTCAAACCTCAGACTGAGAGAACAATTATTAAAACTTTTTGACTTTGGTTTTTGTTCCCTGCCTTTGGTTTTTATACAGTGGAAATCTGCTTGTGGAAGCTTAGCTTCAGTAACCTTCAGCCATGGTTTGCAAGCTGTGGACTGGGCTGGGATGTGTATCTTGGTCTTCCTAAGGAGTGGAGTTGAAAGTCAGTCAATTCCTTTTCTGACTCAGGATTGGAAAAATACTCTTCTTACTTAACCACTCTGCCCAGATGCTTCTTCTAAAATATTGAGATTTAATTCCTATTCCTGTCTTCCTAGCCATCCTTTTCAACAGCTCATTTGTTTTTGAGTGTGCCAATGAAGTAACAATGTCTTTTTCTTGGACAGATACAAGGTGATAAATATAGAATATTTCTCAGGATTGACTTTTCAACTCAAAAATACTTACCTTTATCCCTGTATATCAAAATTTATTGCTGCAATTGGTATGACTAAGGAGGTATAATATAGTACCTAATAACAAAATCAGAAGCCAGATTGGTTCAGTATAAACCATACCTCTCCTGTTTATGACCTTGGACCGCTTAACATCTCTGTGCCTTATTTCGCGTATCTTTAAAATGATGATCGAAGTATGACTCTTAGGAAGGTTAAAGGAATTACTGTTTGTAAAGTGCTGAGAACAGTGCCTGATGTACAGTAGATACTCTATAAGTATTAAATAATGGAAGGATAGAATAAGTTATCTTAGTATTTTGAGTTATGTAGATACTCTAGAGTGACACAAATTCCTAGTTTGACCTACATGAACCTGGAATACTAAAGTATCTAGCATGAATCACATTTATTTTTTAAAGCAATGTTTTACTGAAACTTTCAACCTAGAAAGTACAGGAAAATACGTGGAGTTTTTTGTTTGCATGCTTTAAGTCTCTCACTTTGTGTGAAAAATTTTGGTATTTTGGGGGGTGTGGGGTTAAGGATAGATTGCAGAATTTTTTTTTTCTTTTTCTTTTGCTACTGGCATCTTAGGTAGTTACATAGATACTTTGCCCTTAGAAGTTATTGAAAGTGGCTTATCTACTTAAGAGCAATTAAAACCGTTTAAAACTTCTACCAGATGTGTTACTCATGAGTCAGACTTGACACAGACACTTTAATCTTGTTCAAAGGGAAGAAAACATCTGTATAAATCATGTTTACATGATTTAAAAGACTGGGAATATTTATCATAAAAACCTCAAATCTTGCGTATTTTATTAGAACTTTATGTAGTCTTAACAAACAAACATTTTCTATTTTTAGTGCTAAAACTTATGCTGCAATTTGATGAAAGTTTCATTTTCATCTGATAAGCTTTCCAGGAGATGCAGAGAAGCCATGACTTTACAAATAAATAAATCTCTTATGTTCAAAGCCCATCACTCAGGTTCAAGAAAACTGTTGTTGGGTCCTGCCTTGTTTTCCTCCTACAATATAACCAACATGGTGGACTTTGTCCTTATTTACCTACTATAGGATCAACTTTATATGTATATACCATAATGAAGGTAGATATCTATGTCAATTGATTTGACATTCTTAAAATTTATTTGTAAATAAAGAAGTATATCAACTTACAGAGTCTTGATGGCATATATTTTTGGAAAATGTTGCAAAAGTACATGCAAAAAGCTAGATATGGTAGTGCAAGACTGTATTCCCAGAGACTCCGGAGACTTATGGCAAATTCAAGGCCAGCCTGGGCAATTTAGCAGGTTCCCATTTTAAAATAAAAATAAAGAGGGCTGGGGATGTGGTTCAATAGTACAGTGGTAGAACGCCCTGGTTTCAATGGCTATTACCACAGGGGGGAAAAAAAAGAAAAAGGAAAAGGGAAAAGAAAAAAAATTATTGCAGCCTATGGGATTTAACTTATTATTCTTTGTTTTATAAATTATATGTTTGGAAGGTACTCATTTTGGGGATTTATCTGTATGAATAAATGTTGAAGAAATTACATGAGAAGAATTGGTAAGAGATTTGATTATTTGCTTTGTAACATTTTTTGCCTTAGCATAGAAATTAGATTTCTGATGATTTATTTATTCTATCAATTAAAGCAGGAATTTAAAAATTACTATAGTTTGATGTTGAATGAAAACTCATCTCCCGCCCCTTTGTACCAGGGATTAAACCCAGAGGGCACTTAACCACTGAGCCATATCCCCAGCCCTTTTTATTTACTTATTTTGAGACAGGGTCTTGATAAGTCACTTAGGGCCTCCCCAAGTTGCTGAGGCTGGCTTTCAACTTGAAATCCTCCTGACTCTGCCTCCCTGAGTCACTGGGATTGCAGGCATGCACTTTACACAGTAGAAAATCTTGCTTTCTACAAACACTATACAAATAAATAACCAGAGCTATTTATGTGAATAATGACACAGTCAATGTGAAAGCAGTTTGAGAAATTAGAAACATTTAAACATACATGTTAACGTTTTGTCCAGAAGGTACCCCTGAGGGAAGGGCTGAATGCCGTTTTATCTGTGACATCTTCCAAACTGAGAAATACTAAATCTGTGTTCATAGTTTATAAGATGCTCCACAAGCCCCACTCAACTGATTCCAGTGGATAATTGAGACCTAACATGTCCATTGTAGGTAATGAATGAAATTCTTTTGGATGTATCCAGAAATAATAGCTTTGGAAAAATAGGCTCTCACCCCATTTTATGTGGGGCTTTTATTCTCTTGTGGAACCCTAGTTGAGGAAGGCACAAAACAGCCTGTTTTAATCTTCATTAGAACAAAATCTTACTTCCCTACAAATTACGTTTGAAGACATTTCTCCTAGATTGGTCTTCTTTGACCCAGTTAGTTAGTGGTTAAGGATGTATCGACTATACAATGTAGTCCAAATCTGGTTGGCTCTATTTGTTTTCCAGAGTTTTAAATGTAGCCATGTTTTATTGACAGCATTTTTCCTACTTAATTATGTCTTTTGTTGACAGCTCAAACTGTCTCTATTTACTCTTATTTAGAATGCAGCTGGCAACAGCAGTTGGTTTGTGAAACCAAAGCACATAATTAACTTCCCCATTTAAGGTATGGTTTGTTTCAATGGGAGAAGGGCTTTTACAGAGTGTACTGCTTTAATCTAAGAAGTGATACAGTATACTTCCAGTATGATGCATTTTATATGTGAAAGTTTAGAGAATAAGAGAACATGTGTAACATTCTAACACAATTTGAATATTAAAGTACTACAAAAATACCTTAGTTTTGTTTTTAAGCTACTCTTTAAACCAAGAAAATCAGATATCAATATTCAGTGTAAATGTCAAGTTGAGACAGGCCAGTTGTGATCATGTTCGTCGTACTTCACCTGTGTGCATAATAACACTTTGACTGTATTGCTTTGATGTAGGTTTTTTGAAGAAGTATAAGTTCCTTACTACTATTTCTATTTTCAAGACACTTTGTAGTTACTAATTCTAAAAGAGAATAAATGAATCAACCTATTAAATAAAATAAAAATGGGAAGCTCATATTTAAGCAATAACTCAAACTGTGAGATTTCTTATGTCCTGATCACTGTCATCCAGTAGGACCCAGAAGGCTGCCCTGAGTGCTCACCTCATGCTGCACCTCTTCTTGGTGTTAGGCAGCTCAACTTTATTATCTTTCCATTTCTAACAATCTACTGACTTATCATGATTATTACTCTGTCTTCCTTTATCACTTATTAACAAGTATTTCCTTTATCTGTTTAGCCAAAACTAAAGTTTTGCTTTTTAAAAGCTAAGGTGCATGGTATTTTTGAGATCAGAACTGTAGCCTTAACAGTGTCACACTACATATTAAGTGGAGAGTCTTTAGTTGCCAGTGTTTTGGATTGTTAAGATTTTTGTTTTCAGTTGAAACTGCTTTTTTTCATTTTCCAGCTTGTAATAATAACCCTGTATAGGTGAATGAGTTAGAATCTTGCCACTTTCTCCCATGGAATTATATGTTGACAGAATATGGTTTTCTAAAATATATTGCTGAATTTTCTTACTAAAGTCTTATCACATTTTCTGACTTATTATTCATAAGTTATGCAGCTTATTAAAAAATAAACTTTATTTTTAAATTGAAAGTAAAAAAAATTGCTAATTATGTTGAAAACAGAACTCTTGAATGCTTTCTAACATACACTGACCAGAACTAAGCACCATGTATGCATTCTTTCACATAGCATTCAGAAACTCTTATGACATACTGTTATTGTCTATATATATGGGGAAACAAATTTACAAATATGCTAAGTGAACAGCTCTAGAGAAACCTGGGATGTTTGTGATTCTACATTGAGCCTAAGTAAATAAAACAGAATAAATCCATGGATTGAAGACCATTGTTCTGATGAAGATAATTTGGGTCTTCAGTATAGATTCATAGAATTCAACATATATATTGATTATAGTGCTGATACTATTTGGTAATTACAGTGAGTAGAGAACTTCAGAATTGAGTGATCTAAAAAAATTTAAAAAATTAACAGCAAAATGAACTAAAGGAGTAATTTTGAAAATGAATAGAAAATGAATGGGAAAGCAGATATCTTTAATGGAGAACCAAGTAAAGGAAATAAGCAATAGAGAACAATAGATACTGTATGTGGAATTAATGACTTAAAATTGTCAATTTATTTCACAATTTTAATTTACAATAGTGATTTTCCTAAAAATGACAGAAAAAGAGGAAACATGGAGGGGAAACTGGAGAAACACTATTGAGCTGGAAAAATGTATTTGGCACTGGTTTTACTTATAATGCTTGCTTTAAAAATATTAAATGTAATGGTTTGTTGTAGATACTTGTGTTTATTTTATGCAGGACTCTTTCAAACCTGATGTTTCATCTCTGCAGAGGAATTAAAAAAAAATTGATGCTTAACTTTTAAGATATTAGTGATTACTGGTTCACAAATAAGTCTGATAATAAATTCGTAAATTAGTAAAAACTTCCTATAAACACAGCTGCAAAGACCTGCCAGCGTGTCTTGTTCCATTTTTAAAAAATCTGTGGCTTGATAGGAGTATACTGCTGCTTTCTGGTTAATTACTGCCTCCAGTTAGAAAAGGAAAGGCCTTGAATTCAGCATTTGTACGGTTGCATGGCCCTGTTCAGTCAAGCTCAATGCATGTTACATGATTGCCTGAGAGGAATAGAAAAGCTCCTCTCTCAGTCTCTGACCAGAATGTATGATAAGGCTTGGTGTCAAAAAGGGCAAGATGGGGATAACAGCAATTATGGCAGAGGCAAAGTAGTTTCCTTGACAACCAGATTGAAGATTCATTGTGATTTATTATTTACTACTTCAAAACCTCATTCTGTGATTTAATTAAAGACTGGGGTCTCCATAAAATTTATCTTTTCCAAATTTGAGTGCCCCGTTACTGTTGTAAAGATGTACACTGAAACAATCACACTGATGGTATTCTGAAACAAGGACAACTCAGCTGGAGCCTGCAGTTCCATGAAAATTTAGACAGGTCACTTAGATAACAGTTAACTGAATATTATATGAATCATATGTTGGGTAATGTTGTTAATCAATACTTACTAATAATTTAATAAGAATCACCCTTTGGGGATCTTGAAAGCAGAGTGGTTGCAACAAGTGAATTTTACCTTTTTTTTTTGTTGAAAACAGCTTTAAATAGTTTGTACTTGATTTGTATTTCAGTGTATCATTTTAGTTGTAAAATACACATGTTCTTTCTTTGCAATTACCTACATAATTACATACCTTTTTATATTGCCCAAATTATAGTCTTTTAAATTTGGTTGTAATCAGATAATTCTTTGCCAGGAAGCAAAAGTTCAGCTTCTTAGAGTGAGTTAACCATCAGATAATTTTGTATTTTCTATGTTTTCTCTTCCTCAGATGCTTATTACTTTTGCAGATGAAACTTTAAAAGGAGTACTTATTCAGCATTAATTAATAATCAAATGTGATAAGACTTTTAACATGTGGTTTTTATTTAAACAAAAAAGCCTTCCAAATAAAAATAATTTTAAACCTTTATTGAATTTCTATTCAAAATGAAGTATTTGAATCTATTCTTTTTAATTAAAATAGTGTCTGCTTAGCTCGTTTACATTCTTTCTGTTAGAATTTCTGCCTGAGGATTTCATATATAATTAATGTAAGAAAAACAAGAGGATAATCCCTTGATAGCAAACTGGTAATGGATTAAAGGACCAGAGCTCTGAAATTCCAGGAATGTGACACACTTTCTCAGAAAGATGCACTTAGGCCTGAAGTCTAGAGATATTAAGTGCCCCCTAGTGTAATTGCCTAAAGATAGACATTCTGAATATATTTTGTTGTATGTTTAATATGGATCATTATAAGTAAATTTATGACTGATAGTAAAGATGATTTGGGAAGAATTATTACTTTGCCCAGAAGAGAACTTTGAATGTCATGAAAGCTTCAGATTTCTTACTGAACCAATTAATAGGATGTACAAAATGTGCACTGAGAATTTGCAGATCAGCTTATAAGGCAGTATGATCAGTGTCTTATAATAACATTATCCAGTTTAAGAATGTTGGGACCCACTACTGTTATCATGGGTTCCTACTTCTTTGGAGTAGGTGAGTGCTTTCAAATTGTGAGTTGTGACCCCCATCAGGTTTTACAGACAATATTTAGTGGGTTACAGTCATCACTTAAAAAAGAAACAGCAAATATCAGAGTGTACATTATATGTAATAAACATTTTTCATTAAATTTGTGTTAATTTTGAAATAAGTATACAATATTTTGACATTATAATTGTGAAATGTGGTAAATAAATACATGTAAGAAAAGATTAGGCTGTATAATTCTTGAGGTTTCTCAGTATCAAGGTCTCCAGGTGAAAATTCCCACCCACCCAGCTGTTCTGGGAATGGAACCCAGGACCTTGGCATGCTAGGCTAGTGGTCTACCACTGAGCTACATCCCTCAGATGAAATTTCTAGTGTTTAACTTCTTTGTAGGTAGCATGCTTTTTTTTTGGGAGGGGAGTCAGCGGTTTCCAGGGATTAAACTCAGGGGCACTGGACTACTGAGCCACATCTCCAGCTGAGGCTGTCTTTGAACTCTCAATCCTCCTGCCTCAGCCTCCGAAACTGCTGAGATTACAGGGGTGCACCACCATGCCCGGCATGTGCATGAGGTCTTTTTTGTTAATACCTGTTTCACTCAGTCTCCTGACATGCTGGGACTACAGGCATGTGCCAGGGGCACCCAGCTAGATAACATATTTTTAAATAAAAATAGCATTTGTTATGTGCAGATAACTTTTTTGAGATTAAAATAATAAGAGACAAGACCTGATATTCTGAGAGACTAGTACTTCTTCTAGTAATAAATTATAATTATTGGTAATGCTAAGTGGTAATTTTGACTTTTATAATAACTTGGACAGCTTAGTTATACAATGATTAGCTCTGATTGTCAGATTCAGAAAATGCCATATATTTTCTTCTTGAAAGATGAGGATGATTTTGTTCATTTGGGGTATAGAATAAAAGAAGTAAATAGAATATTTTGTGGAGCCTTGCATACCATCCTTAGGTATTCTGCATTTATCTTAAAGACCAAGGGGACTGTCAAACACCTTAGCTTTGCAAGGCATAGATTTGCTTTTAGCAAGGTATAGGTCCTCAGGTGGTTGATGAACTAAAGTGGAGAAAAGCTCAAGGTTTACAGAGAGGAGGAGTTAAAGAGAATTTCAAATGGGCCACGTATGAAATAATGATAGTGGTCAGAATTGCCTCTTTTGATAAGCAGTAAGATAAACCCATGTGTCTATAACACACTGATAGAGTTTCACAGCACATTGTCTCATTTTAATGTTTTGGAGATGGTGGAACAGCTTCCTACACTTTTCAAAAATACTAGGTAAATATATGTGAAATATTGAATGATTGAAATAAGACCAATATACTGGAATACTTTCACCATATGCATTCCATGTGTTGTAGTTCTTTAAAAAAAATTTAATGAATGTTCTTAGAATTAAATAATGATAACAGGTTAGAAAATGATCTCCATGTGATCTTACCTTTTTTAAGTTTTCATCAGAACCTTACCTGTACAGATTATGTATTTGTGATAATAGGAAATTTAAAATATCACCTTTCCTGACATCCCCCATTGAGATACTTTTCTGTCTTTTGTTCAACTAATGTTTCATCCATCTTTCTCTCTCTGTGTGATGTACTTGCACTTCATACTTTTAAGGCTGAGCTGCTTAAAAGTAGAAATTGTGAAATTTGTTTCAGTAGGCTGAGCCTTACTGAGAACATGATGTATACTCAATAAATGTTTCAATAATGAGCTAGTGAGCTAAAAACCTAAATATCCAACAAAAGTAAGGCTGTGATAGGAAATTTTCAAAGATTATAAATGGAGTTGTCTCAGGGTATTAGATCTAATTTATATGTGAACATATGACAGGCTGTTGTTAACATGTTAGGTGTTTGTGAATGTGATAGAAACTATCTCTTGTCATGCATATCTTCTTCTGGATCTTTAGCTGAAAGTACATGAATATAGTATGATGGACATTGGGAAGATAGCACAAAGAAATTCCTAATTATACCTGAGAAAATAGTGCAATTTTTTATTAAAGATGGTTAAATAATTTCCTACACTGAAGCCATTGACATAAGATTTTTCTGATGCTATAATACCTCCCATATTTACACAATAGCCTTCAAATGATTTTGAAAAAGTGAGTGGTAAGAATATTGAGATACAGTGAATATACTCAATGATATAGGAAAGTTGTAGTGAAGTAGATCTCTTTCTTTCCACAGAGGGCATATCCAAACAGAATTCCGGAATATTTATTACAAAGTAATGTGTAGGCAAGCATATTTCCTCAAAAGTAATAGAGCAGAGTTTCAGTAAGATGATTAATTTGTTCAACAAAGTGACTTTGTACTAGACACTGTAAAAGTAAAGGTGACCAAGGCAATAGACGAAGACAGAGAACCTTTTGGTATATTTCCTTTGAATTCCGCAAAGGTTTTACAGTCTTTGATTATTTGGTGTGGTTAATAAAATTGCTGACAAACTGAGTGCTCGAAGAAGTGGAATATTTTACATGTAATGATGTTTCCATCATTAAAATATTTGTTACTTAGCTTTAGATAACTTTTTTAAATTTTGCCTATCAGATTTCCAAATGTATTCTCCCCTAGCGTAATACACAAAGTGTTACTAGGTGAGGGATATATAAATTAAAGACCTATAGGTTTTTTGTGGGGGTTGTTTCTGGAGATTGAACCCAGGGTGTTCTGCCACTGAGCTACATCTCAATATTCTTACCACTCACTTTTTCAAACTCATTTGAATGCTATTGTGTAAATATGGGAGGTATTATAGCATCAGAAAAATCTTATGTCAATGGCTTTTCATGTTTCTGTTCTTAAAATGGAAGAATTCACCCAGTTTTTTTATTTATTTACTTTTAAATTTAATTCAATTTTATTTTATTTTGAGACAGAATCTTGATAAGTTGCCCAGGCTGGTCTTGAGTTTGTGATCCTCCTGCCTCCTCCTCTCAAGTTGTTGGGATTACAGGCCTGTGCCATCACAACTGGCTAAAAACCTATAAGTTTACAAAATAATTTTAGTATAGCCTGTAGGAATTTAATTTTGAATAATTATTATGTTCTTTTAATGTGTTTATTGTATTTAATTTAAATGCCCAGAAAAGGTTTTGATTGATTCCTGAGGATTGCACCCATAACCATGATAAAACAAGCTCATGGTGCTAAGTGAAGTGGCCTGGAAGTCAAAAAGCATCTACTGATAAGATGGTACAGTGAAAGGAGTATTTAAGCTGTCTTTCAGATTCCTTTTGTGGTATTATGACTCTAGTGAAATCTCCTTGGTGTCCATTTTCTGAGTTGTAGATTTAATGGCACATATATACTAAGTACATGCCATAGCCAGGCACCGTACCAGATGCTTGGGATAAAAAGATGAGTAAATAGACATCATGCAGGTGAAGGATGTTTTGTATTGATTAAAAGGAAAATCACATAAATGCATAACTTGGTAAATACAAGGAATCCCTGTGAATACAGTGCTGGAGTTAGACACAGTTGTGAAGAAGAGGTGGGATATTGTGAGTACTCGGAACACTCTTCAGGGAGGCTTTTCACGTTTCTGTTCTTAAAATGGAAGAATTCACCAACACCTGGAATATTATGTTGATTTTTTTCCCCAGCCATGTGAGAATTAATTGAGTTAATATGTACTGTGAGTCTAGAATCTTCTAAGTCCTTACAAGTGATGTTATGTTTTCCTGACCTATCTACCAGTGTGCTTTTGTTCCTTTCAAGAAAGTATAGGAAGGAGGGTTGGGGAAAAGAGAGATTAACTTAATTCTAATTACCTTTAATTATGATCTCATAATCTACAAATTATTTATATATATGAGTTATTCAATTATATCTAGTGAATAATTTATCAATTTGACTGTTTCCTTGGCTGGCTGGCTGTAGGTGGAATCTAGAACACACACTTTCACTTTCTCTCCATGTTGTGCCCCCTCCCCGCTTCTAAATGTTACCAGGGATTGAACACAGGAGTACTCAACCACTGAGCCCTTTTTATTTTTTATTTTGAGGCAGTGTCTCGCTAAATTTCTGATGCTAGTTTTGAACTTACGATTTTTCTGCCTCAGCCTCCTGAGTTTCTAGGATTATAGTTGTGCACCACACCATGTCTGGCTGGAATCAAGAACTTTCATCAATTATACCAATGAAGCAGTGACCAGGTTTTGAGTAACTACTGTATGCACACAAAATTAAGCATTTAACAGCCATAAAGCACTGTTTTGAGTACTTTACATGTGATTTTTTTAATCTTCACAAAACCTGATGGAATGTAGGACCTATTATTATTCCCATTTTACTGATAGGGAAAAGGAAATATGGTTTAAGCTCTTAAGCAGGAACATTCAACAAGTAAACAGAAGAGCCTAGTTCAAACTCAGACAGTCTGTGCCAGATAATATACATCTGAATATAGCATATGAATAACAATTTCTTAGAAATAAACCTTCTTATCACAGAAGACTAAGACTTTCAAGGTATATGTGCAACAAGCAAATAAGTTTAAAGCACATGAAAGAAAGCCAGCAAATTAGCTAGCCTGTGGAATGTAAGTGGATACTTTTATACAAGTTAATTTAGCTGACAAGCTTATAGAATACTGTTTCAGAGAAGAACAGACAGTAGAAGTCAGAAGTTCACATCACTGGGGAGAGGGAGAGAGCATTCTGCTAAAGGGCAGGAAGGGTTCTTTCTCTGCCATCTTGGGCATCCTTAGGAATAAAGACATACTGCCTCTATTCTTTGCCTTTTCAGTAAGTGTGATACACAGGGTTGTGCATGTGGGTCACCTCATACCTCCCTAATGTTTCCCTCCTTTCGCAGTAGATGACTTCTGAAAAACTTGACACTTATTAGTCCGATTTTGGAGGTCCTGTACACATAATTTGTATAACTGCAAAACTTAGCATCTTATCACTGAATTAAGTGTTTTGATGGTTTTCTGACAGAGGAGGAAGCTCTTGAGCCCTAAAGGAGAGGGTGTTCTAAAAGCTGAGTGCATAGGATGAAATTGCAACTAGGGAAAAAAATAGTGTGAAGAATGTTATAGAGGCAGTTATGTATCCATATTTTAAATAGTGAATAAATTAAGACTCAATTCTATATAAACAAATTGACTTTGTCATTTAAGTAAGTTATATATAATCAATAAATTATTGGATTTTCTACAGTAGCATCCTGGCACAAGTAGGATTTGCTTCTCTCTTTTGTATGAGCAACTTATTTCCAGAAAAATAGTTCATTCATCTGCCTTTCAGCATGTAAAAGTTTATACAACAGCAAAGTGCCAGCTATGGGATATACTGGGAAGAAACCTAGACTAAGTTGGGACATTTGGAACAAACTGCAAGGAGGGAATTACCAGTTGGGAGAGGTGGGAATTAGGAAGAACCTTCAGTCTATAGGAATATTTTACTTAAGCCAAACACTCATTTTCTTATTGCACAAATATGTTTGAGCACAGGTCACTTGGGAAATTTAGGATACATTAAGGTAACTTTGCTGCAGGGAGCACAAATATATAGTCTTTGGAAAAGTCATGTGACAGTCTCCATGTCTATAGAGGGACAGTGCACAGTGATTGGTAGCTCCGAACAAGGAAACTTAAACATGCTTTGGTATTTTCCCTTTGGTTCTCAAAATGAGATATAGTATATTTTTGAATTGCTCCCATAAAGGGGTGCAGAATCTCCCTTAAATTCCTAGACTTAATGTCTGCTTTAACTCATTTATAACAACTTCTGTTTTTTGGTACTTCCAGGTTAGTGGCCAGTTTTCATGAGCTCCCTGATTACCGAGCCCCATGGATTTTAAATGAATGGATCACTGTTAGGCCAAAAAGTGTTCCCTTACCCCCATGCCTGTGTATGGAGGACTAGATTTATAATTCTTTTGCCTAGTTATCTGGCAATCCATTCCTAAATCAATAAATCTTATCATCATATTATTTGTAATATTTATTTTTATTTGTATCATTTAGTATTATAATATTGATTGTGTGTGTGTGTGTGTGTGTGTGTGTGTGTGTGTGTTTTAAGGAGTGTATCACATTACATTTTTATCAATGTACAAACCACTTCTCTATTTTGGAAGATAAGTTTGTGTTAATGTACTTTTTGCCCAAATTCTTGCCCAAATTTTGGTTAAATTTTGAATATATTCTTATAAATGGGATTTGCTAAGGCTCTTTTAAAAAAGATTGTACCAGTTCATAATCTCAGGAATAGATGAGGCTGCCTGTTTTGAAATACCTGAACAAACAAATCTTTGGCAATTTGATAGGATGAAATGATACCAAATTTAATTTTTTAAAAATATTTTGTTCTTATCAACTAAATTGAATATTTTATGTTTATTTGCTATTGATATTTATTTCATTGACCTATTCTTTGAGATGCTGCAGATCAATTGAGGAGCCTTGCATAAGCTGGGCAAGTGTTCTGTCACTGAGCTACATTACCAGCCCTTTTCTTTTCTAAACCTACTTTAAAATCAATACTCTTGCTTTGTAAACACTTTTTATATAACATATTTAACCTTGTACAGTTTGCTTTAGACACTTTTTTATCTTCATTCACACTTTGATGTTTATTCCTTTCTGGTACTTTTCAGTGTGGAGTGTCGCAGTTTGAGATAGATGAGTTGATTTTCTTTTCTTTTGGGAGGGTCATGGCTTTTATTTAGTGAATAGATTAATTGTTATTTTGAAATCAGATTTACCTATATTTTCATTATTTAGTATTATGTTTATCCCACACTGAAGTAATAAACTATGTGTGTGTGTGTATGTATTATGGAGAGAGAGAGAAAGAGAGAGAGAGATTTGGAGGCATTTTATTACTAGAACTGTAGTACCTTAGGGAACATAATCAGTGTGCTTAGTTAAATATGTGTGTTTAAAATTCCAGTGTTTAAAATTTCAGAATTGCTTTATCTTAATTTCTGTTTCTGTGGCCAGTGCTTTTAGTTTAAAGTACATTGTTATATCCTTCAATCTTTTTACTAACACTGTGAATTAATTTAATACCATTGCCTAGTTTTCAAATAAAGACACTAGGACACTGGCAATTGAAGCAATTTATACAGTGACACACTTCTTTCGGGTTTTCTAAGCCAAATCAGGAATACTCCTTGTCCAGATTTGTTTTGTTATAAAATAGTTACCCATTGTAGAATTAAACAGTTCAGTAGCATCTGTACAGATCATTAAATTAAAATGTTAGGGGCATTTTTAAAATGCAATGATCCACCTGATCATATCCCCACCTCCCATATTACATCACCTTCCAGCGCTTTGGTAAGCAGAGAACTTACTCTAATGATCTTGTTCCTCCTTATTTAATTAGCTCTGTGATAAATTTAAACCACAAGACCCATGCTATGCTATCTATAACTTGTTTCTACTCAATATCAAAACATCCACTGAGAAGAGGAAACTGTAGTTACATTCACTTATTTTGCCTGAACTGTTTGCAGTAGTGGTTGGTAAATATTTTTGTACATGACTAGATGATAAATACTTTAGGCTTTGTATGTCAGAAGGCATAACCAAGGGTGTCATAAATATTCATATAATGAAATAGATGAATATCTAAAAAAATTATTGATAAAAATTAAAATTTTATTATAGAACACTGAAATGTGAATTCCATATAATTTTGCATGTGTCATGAAATATTGTTCCTTTGATTTTTTTTAAACATATTATTAAAAAAGTCATTCTTTCCCATGGATCATGGAAAAAGAATTGGTTAAAATTTTATTCAGAATAAGGTGTGTGGGTAATCTGATAGACTAAATCTCTATTTTATTTGCAGAATATCTGAGTAATTACTATTTTTGTATCAACTATATTAATATACAACAATTTAATAAGGGAAGTGAAGTTCATTTGTAAAGAAACTTATTTACATTTTACCAGTCAACAAATGGCAGAACTAGAATTCATTGCCCAGGTTCTTTTATGTGTTCACTGCTCTCTCTTATGTACCAATCATGGAAATAGGCACAGTGGATATTCATGATTTCTCATCTTAGTCATGACACTACATGAATTTGAGAAATGTAATTTCCTAAAACATGCCAGTTACTTTAAATCAAATCCTAAACTTTTTTTTTTCCCCTTATGATAAGAAGCATTTGATTATTCTTGGAACTCTTAGAGAGTGATTCTTCTATGGTTCTTCCTCCCCTTCAGTAGTAAGGGAACTTTTGGATCTGGTAACGTTCAGCGTCATAAGGATGAAATTAAAGTATCTGAGGTTGTAAAGGGAAATAAACATTTAAAGTACCAGGGAAGGGGCATTAGAGTCATACACCAGGGCACAGCAACACTAGCTCAAACAGGGTCCCTATGAACCTTTTTTTCCCGGAACTCCTTGTAATTTGTTAGAATCTCTGGGTCTAGAAGTTGGAACTGCTCTGTTGCCTCTGCACTGTTGGTACCTGTAGGGAGCAAGTATGAAAGACTACAATGGGCCTTAGTGTGTCGGGGCAGGGCCTGTACCATTGGATCTGCTACCATGCTGTTTCTTAGTTCCCTTGATGTTCAGCTTGACAGTTAAATACAAGAAAGGATATAATTTTAACTCTGCAGAAAAGTAGTATTATTTCTCTTTTAAGGTAACATTTTATAACTTTGCAATATCAGATTAAATATATCTACCTCCCTCTTTCCCGGAATGTTATGGTGACATAGATTTGAAAAGTTTTGAGTGTGTTCTTTAAAACTTCAACATATCATTAAAAATTGAACAGATCTCAGTAGCAAAACACAAACATATAACCCTCAAACTAACCTTGAACTCAAAGTTACTACATTGTCATTTAAGAAATGATTTTATAACCTACATACTATTTTGTTTGGCCTTGGTTTCTGTCCTAAGTCATAGATTGCATTGATAGAGTGTTTCTATAAGTAATCTGTTTTCTTCAGGAAAGATTTGAAGACTGGGCGGGTTTTCTGCAGTTTGTGGGAATGGTGGTTTTATGGGAGTATTAATGGTTTGTTAGTCTTATTCCAGAATAGTTTAAAGGGGGAATTAGAATGTACCAAAGACAAAAATACTTCAGGAATAAGTGAATGAGCAATAAATAAATTCTGTTTTCCACTGGGTGGTCATCTTCATTATTTTGTTCATATCCATTGTACCTCAAGGTGAGGTTCACAAAGTGGGCTTACCTTTACATTTGATTTCCCTTATTAAGGCATTTTGCAGTTTCTTATTTGGTCCAGGAGCATTCATTGAGAAAAGTCATAGCACAGTAGTTACCATCTTTACTGGAGTATTGTTTATAATTATTATTATTATTGTCTTATTACCTGTTTGATTAATTGTTCCTACAAGCTCCATGTATCTTTTAGAAATTTATCTTTACATCTGTGTGTGAGATAAAAATAACCATCAGTTATCAGTCTATGTTAGTATTAGTGTTTTCACTTTAAAAAAAAAAAGTCCTGATTTACAAAGTTCTTTGAGGTTCTAGAGGAAAACAATGCCTTTTTGAAAGTATGTAGGAAGAAGGTCATGAAATTGCTCCTTCCATCAGTGGAAAAAGGGTTAAATGTCTGGCACTTTTTAAATGGTCAAATCGTTGGTGTGGGTAACAATTTGTGTTGAGACTGATTTCAGGTTGTGCTAATTTTTTCTGCCTGAACTGTGAAATGAATACCTCGCATGCGTGCATCTGGGGATGTAAGTTTTTCTCCTTTAGGACACTTGTATGAGTCAGCTGTGGTTGGAAGTGATAGCCTTTGGATTCCTGTTTGGGAATGAGAGAAATGAGGGGGTGGTTTCAGTGCAGTTTCAATGTTGTTAACTCCTAAGTTCTGGGGTTGGTATTAATTGCAACCCTTATAGATACCTTTGATGAAGAAGGAGCTCACAGGGAACTCCTTCACACATTTAGGGTTTGTTATTGCCTAATAAAGCACATTGACATAAACCTTATGCACATTCACATACATTGTTATCCCTTTTGCAATTTAGTTTAAATGTACCTTTTTAAAACTGAAATTTGGTGTAGTAGTTTTCTGACTTTTTTTAAAAAAAAGTTGTTTATGTTTAAATATAGCATGGTAGTAACAAAAAGATGTAGAATCCAAATTTTAAGACTCTTTGATCTGGGAGACCTGCCTGGGAAGTCCTTCAAATGAAGTCTCTGCCCTGATTAGTTTTATTCATCAGACTTTAACACAGTGACAGGAAAGGATTTCATGGCTTGGGTGAGTCACTAGTACTCTGAGTTTGGGTGGGGGAGTTAATGAAATTTCTGATAACAAAAGGACAGTAAAAAGAAATCATTAAATAGAAGATTATATTAAATAATCAATGTAGAGGTGGATAGAAATTGTCATACCTGAGATGATGAAATTGGTGTTTTGTTATTCTGTAATTATTCCCTGGTTTCTTTGTTGACAGTGAATAAATTATACAGAATTACCTCAGAACTTTAATTTGGTAGTACAATGTGAACGACCTAAAAAATTGTATTTCTGATGGTAACTTCTTAAGGTTAAATTGGTTTCAAATAAGTATAAAATATAGAATTGTAAACAATAGTTCCTATTTCCCTGGAGAAAGGTAGGGTGGGGTGGGGAGGGAGGAGGAGAAGGGGGGCGGATAAAATTACTAGTCTGCTTTCTGTTTTTTCTTTTCATAATGATCACAACTCTGGGATAGTTTGAATTCTAGAAGTTAGTCAAGGGCACATCTTTATATTGGAATCTCATTGATTAGGGGGCTCTGGTGAAGATATCATCTTTGTCATGTTTGTATTATTATCTTTATTTGGATTTTTTATAAAACATTTCTGATAATTTGCATACTTAAATATCATATCAAAAACTTTTATTAAAAGAAAACTAAGTTCTCTCCCTCCAAAAATAATCTTCTTTCTAGTGTATATTTGACATCTTTTTGAATATAGAAATTAAAGTACTTTGTTGAAAATCAAGGATATAAATATAAATAGAATTTATTCCCTTTCTATTGCAATCTCAAAGTCCAGAATGGGAAGAAACATTAATTCAGAGAAATATAAGTTAGAGAATGTTTCTTACTCTGTTAGAAGAGCTCACAATTGTGTACTCACTCATTTCACTCATACATCCATTTAGTTAACATATCTTTATTTTGTGTCCTCTGTGAAGAACACCCCAAACTGGTTTTTTACTAGGTTTTGGCATTCCAATGTTGTCTAGGTAGATAGTGCCATCTATATAAGTTACCCAGATACAAGGATCATTCTCATTTCCTGTTCCTTTATATTCCTGGTGCCTAAAAGAACACAGGGCACATAGTATGCTAGGCAATTTTTGGAAAAACTGATGGCCCAGACCTGAGGTCAGATTCTCCTTTCTCTATGTTCACGAATGTCTTGAACTGGAACATAAAGGCTAATTGTTGCCTAAGAGAAGATGGATAGAACATCCTGTGTGGAGTGAGTAGTTTAAACATAGGCACTGGGTAGTGGGGTGATGATGAAAATTGATATGAAATTCAGGCAAAGTTTTTAAAAAGAAGATTGGAATTAAAGTATTCTACATTTGTGAACTTTGGACAGGTTGCAGCTATGTGCTGAGACTATTAAGAGTGTCTCTTTTGTGACATATGTTATTTTTAATAGACATGCTTGTCAGGAATTTTCCTTTTAAAGTTCAGTATTAAACTGATAGCATTTTATAACTTAAATTGCTGTGTTTTAATGGTACTTGTGAATTATTACTCAGTGGTAGATAATTTAGAAGTTTTTAGGCAGGCAAGATCAGTTTCTTTCTAATAAGGAATTTAATCCCAAATGTTTTGAAGGACTCATAGTGCATACTTTCTCCTTATAATATTGAGAGGCTTTTCAGAAGTGTTAATATTCAAACCCAACAACTGATGACATTGTAAAAGTGCATTTTTTACTTTACAGCATCCTAGGTGTCCAGAATTTTGGACTCTTGGCAAATATCAAAATTAAAACATTTTTCTTGAGGTTTTTGAAATTTTATTTTTGTCCAAATTTTTTGGTCTTAATTTTTTATTACACAGTTGTTATTATTTTTAATGTATTTCCAATGGAAAATAGTATTTTTGACAAGCTGATTTTGCTTAACAAAATATTGTAAATTTTCAGGGCTGGCGTTGTGTCTCAGTGGTAGAGCCCTTGCCTAGCATGTGTGAGGTATGGGTTTGATTCTTAGCACCACATAAAAATGAATAAATAAATTAAATAAAGGTATTGTGCCCATCTACAACTAAGAAAACATTTAAAAAACAGAAAAATTATAAATTTTAAAATAAACTGTACACACTTTTCCAAAAAATTTATTTGAAATGCTTTATAATTTAAAACATCCAATTCCGTTTTATTTATCTAATATAAATAGAACTTCTCAATAAAAATGACACAAGAAGCTAAGGCTTTTTTATGCTCAGTTAATTATGTTGTAGTTAATATGATCTTAAATTAAATATTTTCTGTTAAAATTACATATTTCTTTGAGGATTTGCTTGGTGTTTCATGCTAACCAAATTTGGTTACATGTTGGTATTTTTTAGGCTAGTATGCTTATGTTGCAAAGTGACAATTGTATTCTTTTACTTTCTTTTTTCTTAGCATGAAAACAAGGTCACAGGTGACAGTTTTTTACTCTCTACCTGTCACAGTTTAGGCTTGTCACATAGCACAGATCTGTAAAAAGAATTATGTGTTAATGAACACAAAAGAGTTATTTTAGGATTTGATTGATAGCTATTTCTGAAATGGAACTAATCAAATAACTGAAACAACAGAGTGACCTACAAACTTAAATAAAACAGGGTTTTAACATACTGCCTTTAGATAAAAAAAGTTTTATAAATCCTTGAATTTCAAAATTGTGTTCAGATGACTCCATGAATATGCAGAGATAAATGAAACAGTTGAAGTATTAGTGAATTATCTTTCAGATTTACTTCTAACACTCATTTTAATTTTAAGAAAAAATCTCATTAACATATATAAATAAGAATAATTCAGAGACTTCATATGCCGTCCTTAGTAATAGACTGTGGCTTGAGTTAATGTTTCAATACAGCTTGGAGTCACAGCCTCAGTCCCATAGAGGTCCGTGATAATCAAAAAGCATTGTGCTTCCTGGGGCCCTCAGACAGCATGATCAGTAGCATCCATGACAGGGTTTAGTTCAAAGCAATTAAGAAAAACCATACCAGAAAAGTTGAAATTTTTATATTACTTATAAAAATTAATAGTACTTGTTATAGGAATGTATGATTTCATAAAAATGTGTAAAGAACAGAGTGAACGGACTTAATGGGAGAAAAACAAAATGTTTCTAATCAAGTGCTTGAAGGCCATTAGAACAAAGTATACTATTTGGTGCCAGAGCACCCTACAATTTTGTAAAAATGTTTATACCTGATATGAAATCCAACAATGGAATTCCAATTCTGATCTTAAAATTCCCACCCAGTAGCAATGCATGTGTTTGTTCAGAGTTCTCCCCTGAATGTGGATGATTTCAGTCCTATGTCAGAGCACCTGTTGCTGGGAGATATTTTTTCCCAATCACTAGTCTAAAGCACAGAGAGTTACTGCTTGACATTTTATAGCTTGGGGAGGGGAGGCTGTCTTTTCAGAATCATTTGTTCACAGAGGAGAAATGGAGCAAAACAATTCATTTTACTCTAAGCACTGCTATTTGGTGGTATTCACATTTGCACAGCATAAAGCTGCAATATTGATTTTTTTTTTTTTTCTCACTGGGCCTCCCACCAGTTCTTTATTCGATTGTCAAGATTGCAAGATGGATTGGATTACACTTTGCTTGTTGGGATGCTTCTTTTTTTCTTTGTTGAAATAAAAATGGGTTGAAAATAGAGTTTAAAATAAATATCATAGTAATGGTTTGGTTAAAAGACTTTAATTTAGGGATTTCTTTATGTTGATTATGTTAAATGAGCCATTTGATTGAATACTTGACCATGTGATGCATTCTTTACTTTTCTGTTCCTCTTCTTCACCCAAGACTGACAACACCCACCATACCTAACTCTTTGATCTACAACAGGCTGAGTTTCAAATCTTAATTTCATTCCATGGAATATTTCATCATTCTGTGCCTCAGTTTCCTTCTCAGTAAAGTGGTGAACATAACTGTAAAGTGGTGATCATAACAGTACTTACCTGTATGATTGGTTTGCAGATTTTTTAGTCAGTAAATATTTGTAAAGTCCTTAAAGGAACTTCTGCCAATGGTAGTACAAAGAATCTTCTTCCCCAAAACAAATGTAAAATTGAACAAAATTGTCAACAACAATCATTTTGGCCTCTGAAAATTAACCAAAGCCAAACAATTAGTGGGGAGCATACACTTAGGAAAATCTGTTAGAACTTCCAGTGTGAGCAGTAGGCTGCTCTTACCCTTCTTTCACACTTAGCTGTCATTGTAGTAGCTTCATCAGGACAAGGCTGACCTTCCAAAGCAGTAACTTTGCTGCCAGAGAGAGTTGCCTTAATTTGAAGTTCAGGGTGGAAACCAAGACCCAAGACCATTGTCAGTGAAAGCAGTAGATACTATAGGAAATAAACACCTGCTCCTGCCCCCAGAATGTAGCTCTGCTACCCTTTGGTGTGGTCCCAGTCAGAAAGCACTAGCAGGCACCTTCAGGAAATGAGGAGCCACTAGTTCTTTCTGCATTCCTGACATGTACAAAGAGATGTGACAGGGCTGGCAGAAAGCAAATAACAGGCTGATTTGAAGAGTGCCTGAACTTTGAATACTCTACCCAACACTCACATCAGCAGAGTGGAACCTTATTGTGGGCTTATAAGTTTTTGTGCAAAGTTTATGTCTGACCACTAAGCTATACAAAGACAGAGCATAACTTCTAGAAATCCAGGCTAAAAGGTAAAAGCAAAGCAACAAGCAGAGATGTCAGTAGCTGCATACAGGGTGGAAGACAGATTTTGTAGATCCAGTCAGGACACTAAAAAGAAAATACAATAGCTCCAATTCTCTGGGGAAAGAAATATGAATCCACAGTTGGTGGACTAATAACAGAATATTATTTAAAATGTATAGTTTTCAACAACAGCAGAAAGTTTACAGGTTTACATAAGGAAACAGGAAAGTTTATCCATAGTCAGGAGAAAAAGCATTTCACAGAAACTCTCACTTAGGCCCAGATAATAGATTCAGCAGATAAGCATTTCAAAGCAGCTGTTATGGATATGTTCAAAGATTATGATAAAACTGTATTAGGGAATTAAGAGGAAATATCATGACAATAACTTAACAAACATGAAATCTCAGTAGATAAATGAAAAATTACCTTTAAAAGACCTTAGAGATGGGCTGGGATAGAGCACTTGTCTGTGGTAGAGCACTTGTCTGGCATGTGTAGGCACTGGGTTAGATTCTCAGAATCACATATAACTAAATAAAATAAAGGTCCGGACTGGGGAGATAGCTCAGTTGGTAGAGTGCTTGCCTTGCAAGCACAAGGCTCTGGGTTCAATCCCCAGCACTGCAAAAAATAAAAATAAAAAAATAAATAATAAATAAAATAAAATAAAGGTCCAATGACAACTAAAAAAAAAAAAAAAAAAAAAAAAAAAAAAAAAAGGCCTTAGAGAAAACCTTGGCACATTTTACTTGTGTATCAGTGAGTTGTAAGTTAATGCCCCACCCTCATCCTTACCCCCGGTGTATCCCAGCTTTATCTGAACCTGGAAATTCTAACTCAGTATGTCCTGAAAAGCTTCACTTACAGCCATGTTTATGATCCTGCAAACTAACAAAAACAATAAAAATTAAAGAGCTCAGTTTAAAAATCACAGAGCTTCATAATCAATTCTGTGTTTTTGACAAAACAGTAAGAATTGTGGATTATGACTCCAAGCCAGTCTTTTAATAGCATGTTCTAATATTCCTCACATTTTCTAATAATATGATTTATTATAGAATTAAAATTGCAAATCACCTCTGCCTTTAAAATAGATTGTGCTCTAAAATATTATTTAATGTTACTTGTTTGAGTTTCCACATAGCTTTTGCCACAAATAAATATCAGCTTCTAAAGACATACAAATACGTTCAATTAAAACAAATATAATAATAATCATTTAAACTTGGTAATTTGTGTAGTACAGGAAAGGAGGAAAAGCCTGTTTTCTGTCTTTTTCTGTCCTTTCTCTCTCTTATACACACATACACACCCATTCACTCATACCCACACTCATACACATCA
This sequence comes from Sciurus carolinensis, assembly GCF_902686445.1. Lineage (NCBI taxonomy): Eukaryota > Metazoa > Chordata > Mammalia > Rodentia > Sciuridae > Sciurus > Sciurus carolinensis. Next base: position 140,741,764 of record NC_062213.1, on the reverse strand, counting down.
TCTTTCAAAGCTGGGCCTGCTTATAGCTTGTCCTGACATTTGCCCTGTTCTGTTTGCTTTGTTTCTATGTTTCCTCGTTATCAATAGCATACCTCGCATGTGTTCAGTGTTCTCATAGTACCACAGATGTCAGTGAAAACCTGCCCAGGTTGGAGTTTGCCATGATCCCCTGACAATTTCTGGTTTCAGATATCCTATTTTTTCCCTTTCCTTGGCCAATCCAGTTACACCATTAGTTTACTCAGTCAAACTGAGGGTTCAGCCAGGTGTGAGAGTTGCCAGTATTCCAGCTCATAATAGTATGTGACCCATTAACCCCTTTAGAACATTACTTGTACCTTAGAAGGAAGATTCATTTTTATCCAGTTGACTTTCTCTTTCATTGAATTAGTGAGAAACATTGTACAATAAGGATTCAGAGAGCAGGTTTTAGCATTGGATTGACATGGACACAACCCAGTTCTTCAAGTTGGATATTTATAACTTGGAATTGTTCCTTTTGCTTTTGAGTGTCAGCGGCACCCCCCCCCACGACCACCACTCCCATGTGGGATAAATTATAGGAGGCATGGTAATTAAAAGTATAAAGATAAAAAATAAAGGATTGTATTTTATAATAGGATTACTATAGATGGTGACAACCTAGAGAACTGAAATAAAAATTTCATGCAGTGCATGGGAAGGTTTTGATGTGGAGGCTGATCGATAGGTAGTATGTTGGGCCAGTATAGCATGAATGTTTGTCTCCCAGAGACATATTTGCTATCCTTGGCTTCTTGTTTTTACTTTTTGCCTGTGTTCTGTAGATTTATGGAAGCCCTGTTTGAAAATTATAGTTCAGACTTCAAAGTGTAATCTCTTTTTAAAAAATTATTTATTATTTTTTACAGACTGCATTTTGATTCATTGTACAGAAATGGGGCACATCATTTCATTTCTATGGTTGTACACGATGTAGATCATACCATTCATGTAATCATACTTTTATTCCATTTAAGAACCTTTTTTGCAGCACACATGGACAGTGGCTATATCTACACTCGACTGGATATACTATGAATAAATTCATATAGCACTTTAAGCATTTTAATGTACATTATTTCATTTAAGAGTCATAGGTAGGAAAAATAATATCACAGATGTTTTATCTCCATTTTGCAGATTACAGCACTGAAGCTTAGAGAAACTTTGCCATTTTGGGACTTTTAATTGATAGGATCAGATTGCAGCAATAATGTGTCCTTTGTCCAATCCTTTCAGCCATGTCAGTTTTAAGTAAGTCTCTATAAGTTGAAAAAGTTATCTGCTGTGTTCCACTGCCATAAGTATCTTTCTTATATTGGGGAAGAACTTCTAAGACAAAGGTATTTTTAGGATAATGATCCTGGCAGCAAATTAATATGTATACATTAAACAAGAAATTATAGCAGAACTTATATTCCATTGCACAAATGAAAATTGTTCCTCAGTTAATTGTTATATATGATATTTGTAAAACTTGTCACGGTTTGTATACAGTTGATCAAATTTGTCTTTTTTTTTTTTTGGATTGACTGAAAAAGAGCTATTTAGTTTGTGTTTACAATAGATTATGCAGAAAATATTTCATTTGCATAATTTTAAAGTATCTTATAAAGTTGAGTCCAAGTAAAGATATATAAAAGAAAACTGATAATAAATTTCAGACATAGAGTTAAATACAAAAATTTCGGACATCTTTTGACCATAGATGTGAATCATATTCTTGGAAAGTATATCATTAAAATAATTTTAAAAATTAATTAAAGTCCAATTTTCTTTTCTTATTTTAAGGTTTCAGCAGAGCAGCTTTACCATTTGGGTTAGTCAGGCGAGAATTGTCCTGTGAAGGTTATTCCATAGATCTGCGCTGCCCGGGCAGTGATGTCATCATGATCGAGAGTGCTAACTACGGTCGGACAGATGACAAGATTTGTGATGCAGACCCATTTCAGATGGAGAATACAGACTGCTACCTCCCAGATGCCTTCAAAATCATGACTCAAAGGTAAATATTCATATGTTTATTGTGTGTTTTGTCTAGTGTATTTATCCAAGTTTGTAAAATTAATGTAATTCCAAAGTGAATAGAGACAGCCCATATCTCAACTGAGTTGGATTTTTACCATGACTGTTGATTTTTACCTTGTTTTTTTTTTTTTACAATATTCAAATTTGTACATTATTTTAATATGGACTGAAAGGAGGATTATGTAATGCATATCTTTTATATTTCATAAGAGGCAGAATAATTCAAGTGTGATCTTGTTTTTTAGAGCTTCAAAAATTTGAAATATTTTATGTAATAATCAAGAATGTTTAAATGTTTAGGTCTTTGTCAATAAATGCTCCTTTGCTTTTTTTTTTTTTAAAAAGCTTTTAGTTTTTAAGAGCAATTTTAAATTCTAGTAAAATTGAACAGAAAGTACAGAGTTCCCATATAACTCCTATCCTCACATAAGTACAACCTCCCTCATTATCAGTATCTTTTACCATAGCAGTATGTTTGTTAAAGTCTATGAACCTACATACACATTCTTACCCCCAAAATTCATTTTTTTTTTTTTGTTGTTGTGTTTGGGGTTTTTTTTGGGGGGTGGGGGCGGTGGGTACTGGGAATTGAACCCAGGGCACTTTATCTCTGAGCTACATCTTCAGGCTTTTTAATTTTTTTTTTTTTTTTTTTTTAAATTTGCGACAGTCTCACTAAGTTGCTGAGGCTGTCCTTGAACTTGCAGTCCTCCTCCATCTACCTTCCGAGTTCCATGGATTACTGGTGTGCACCACTATGTCTGTGATCATAGTTTAATCACATTAAGAGTCACTGTTGGTGTTTTGCATTCTATGTGTTTTATAAATTGTTTAACAATAAGTGTCCACCACTGTATCACACAGAATAGTTTCACTACCCTAAAAATTTTCACTGCTTTCCCTCTTCTTTTCTTCCTCCTTTCCCATTGACTCCTGATAATTCCTTTTTTTTTTTCTGTCTCTACAGTTCTATGCTGTCATATAGTTAGAATCATAGATAGGTTTTTCAGATGGACTTCTTTCATTTAATAATATGCATTTAAGTTTTTGTGGTGTCTTTCTTCCTTCATAGCTTGTTTCTTTTTAGCAGGGAGTTATATTCCATTGACCAGACATTACCACAGTTTGTTTTTCTATTTACATACTGAAGGGCATTTTGATTGCTTTCAAGTTTTGGCAATTTTGAATAAAGCTACTGTAAGTATCTGTGCACCAGTTTTTGTGTGGACATGTTTTGAGGCCTTTTGGGTAATTACAAAGACTGTGATTGTTGGTGTGTGTGGTAAGAGTACATGTACTTAGATTAGAAACTGTCAAGCTGTCTCCCAAAGTAGTTGTATCATTTTTAGATTCCCACCAGCAATGAATGGGACTGCTTTTTGCTTCACACTTGTCAGCAGTTAGTATTGACTGTGTTTGGATATTAGCCATTGTAATTGATATGTGGTAGTGTCATCTATCTCCTTGGTTTAATTTATAATTTTCTAATGATGGATGATGCTGTACATCTTCTCACATGCATATTGCCCTCTCTATGTCTTTCCTAGTGGAAATGTCTATTTAGTTTTGGCCCATTTTTCTAGTATGTTTATTTCTTTTGTTATTGTTAGGTTTTAAGATTTACTTTGTATATTTTGGATAATATTACTTTTTTTTTAACCAATTATATCTTTTCCAAATATTTTCTCCCAGTTTTTTGGACTTATGACTTCTCATGCTCTTGATCCATACCTAGAGCAAACATTGTAAAACAAGACATTCGAGTTAACCTAAGTATATAATTGAGTATATACAGTGTGGATAAAATCCTTTCAACAGTTCAGAGACCTTCTGGTTGTCTTTCCTAGCAGATTGAGCTTCATTTACTTATAATTGCACCTAATGTTAGAGGAGTGTAGAGTGCCATCAATCTTAACATGTGTTAATATGGAGAACGTATTTCTGAATAGTAAGTGGGAATTTCTTCTATTTTTAAGGAGCATACAGATAGGGTAAGCATTCTATAAGCGTCTATTCTTTATAATTCACACAATTCTTTTCTCTTTTATTACCTTGTACATTGCTCTAGATATTTTTAAGGCACAAGGCAAATTGTCTTTTGCTTAAAGTTCAGAATAAAATCTCCCCCCACCCCTGACCTGACAAGTAGGAAAATTAAACAGGTCAATATGAAATGTGATATCATTGAATGTTTAAGACACTGTGGTTTGCATTGGTTATAAATTGGTCTTTAGCTAACTTTTAAAAGATCACCATTCAGTAAGGTAGGAAAATGAGTCTAAGTATTGTGTATATATACATGTGCTTTCAGATATAATAAAATATCTAATTCCTAGGTTGAGAAGTATGCTTTGATAATTGTATTTGATCAGTTTTGTTTCTCAACGAAGTCCTAGTTCATTAGCTGCAGAAAGTAGCACTTTATGTAGTAACTTGCTATTTAAAATGCTAACACTGCTTATCAAGATTTTTTTAAGAAACCAAAGAACATCAGTGTCCTTTTGAAAGATTCCACCAAGAAGTTTTTACTTTCAATTCTTAATAAATTTTATTAATAATTAGGTAAAAATCTTATTTGCAAAAAACATAAAAGTGTTTTAAATGCATTCTTATTTAAAACATAAATCCTTTATGAACTGTGTAAGTTTAGAATTGTGATCTGTGAAACCTCTTATATTAATTAAAGTGGTTACATTCTTCAACTTGAGCATCAGTAACCTGAAAATCCAAATGTGAAATACTCAAAATCTGAAACTTTTTGACCTCAGTAAAAAATTATCTTCAGGCTTTGTGTATAATTATGCATTTGAAACATAAGTAAATTTTATGTTTGGATTTGTATCTTATCCTCATAATATCTAATTGTATTATCCAGTTATTCCAAAATCCAAATATTGAAAATCTGAAATGTTTTTGGTCCCAAGTTTTTTGAATGAGGAATGCTAAACCTGTAGAACCTTTTGTACTTGGTATTTCAAAATTGGGGAACAGCTTGTGCCAGGGAGACAATAAGATTCATACTCAGAAACAACCATTTAGTCATTTTTAACATGTTAATCTGTTTGTTCAGTGCTAGTGTTATGAATTAGGCATCCAAAAAGCAGACCAGAAATAAATAGGAAGTAAACCATTTTTTTTAATGATTATTTTTACTAGACTAACAAGTAAAAAGCAGTAGAAGTTGGTACAAAAAAAATGTGGAAGAACTGACTTTATGGGTTTGTACATTGTAGCTAATCTTTGTTTGCCTGGTTTTATATACATTTAAGTACACAGCAAATATCTAGTCACACATGTCATTATGCTTGCTCATATGACTATCATTATAGGAAACATGCAAAATAAAGTATCATTGTTTTCATTATTTATTTTATAAATGCAGGACTGCATTTCTAGATATTTAAGTACTTTAAAAAGATCTAGGGATTAGCAGTATTTAAATTCTGTGAACACAAGTAGTTGTTCTCTCTACACTTCTTGTCAAAACCTCACACAGTATATGCTGTATTGGCACAAATAAGAAGGTAATAAAACTGATGTCAAAATCCCTTTTTTAAGTTGTATTGTATAGGCGGCTTGTAATTATTTAAAAATCAGAATGACAGTTGAAACACAAACACTTTATTTAAAAAGAAAGACAAAGTTAAGATGATTTCAAAATTAGTTTCATAAGATGGTTTAAAAATTAGTGGTAGCTTATAAGCTCCCCATACTCTGTATATCAAAACATGAACCTTTAATTAAGACAGTCATTTGGGATAGCATTTTGAATAGCTGTAAGATAAACAAGGAGGGCAGCATTTTTTGTCACTGTGTTGTTAGGAACAATTATTTTGAATGTGTAGAATAACTTGACTCTTTAAAAAATACTGGGCCCCTAATAATAACTTAGCAAATTTTAAAATTTGTATTTGTCAAAAAACTGTGATTTTTAGTAATATAGTAAAGGGAGAGAGTTTTATTTAATAATAGAAGTTTCTCTTTGGAAAGTGCTAATAAGAACATTTGACTTTTTCCATTAAATTTGAAAGCCTCTCTTTCTGCATATAATGATGGAAATCAACAAAGTTAAGTACCAATTATAGTATTTTTGCTTTGCATTTCAAGTTTGTTCATCCCTCTCCTCACTGTTACCACTTTAGCAGTTAAAAATGAAGTAAATAAATTAACTTGTAATTCATGTTTGTGATCATAAAAGTATTTTTATTCACTCTGTATTTTCTATTTCCTGTTCAATTTAAAAGAATAAAGCTGAAGCTCTATTAATAACTGATAGTATACTTTGAATTGCTTGGGACCAGAGGTATTTGAGATATCTGATTGTGGAATATTTGCATAGATGTTACTAGTTGACCATCCCTAATCTGAAAATCTAAAACTGAAAACTCTCCATCTGAATATTTGGAATTTGGAGCAATTCAGAATTTAGATCTTCAGAATAGGGATGCTCAGATTTTATGTTTGTCTTTTACATATTCGAGTAGCTCATCCTAAAAAGTGAAATGAAATTCTTTCTTAAAGTGATTTATGGAATATTCACCATTGCAGATTTAAAACAAAATTTTAGCACTCTCTGACGATAATTATTATGGAACAACTTAAAATAATAAAAGAGTTATGACATCTTGAATTTGTTCACAAAAATTGCTGTTGCTCTGAAGTATTTGATTAATAAGTAAATTAGAATTTTCTAATAGTATTGTTCTTAGCAATACTTCAGTACAATCTAAGGAAGTATCTTAAACCAATGTGCTAAATTGTACCCAATTTCCTTTTCTCAAACAATTTAGGTTTTTCACTTGCAAATCTGTTCATTGTGAGCAGGGTAGTTAGATGTTTTTAATTATACTTTATAATATGTCCTTAAGTTTTTAACACTTTGGACTAGAGATCTGAAAGAAATTGAGTATGTCAATAAATATTGATTTATATTTCAATATTGAATGTATGGTTAAGTTGCATAGATATGTCCTCTTTTATAGAGCAACTCTTATCATCTCATGCATATTAGTGTACCTTTGTACGTACAAAGAGGTACTAAAAGTACTAAGTACTAACCTGAAAAAGATAGTGAGAAGAATAGGTGCTTCAGTTATTCCCTATGGTAGAGAGGTGTTTTGTGTAATTGATAGAAAGATAGACTCTTTAATTTATTTATTTGTTTTTGAAATTGCCCAAGGAAAGAAAAGTTATGTGTCCTAGGTTAGGAATCGGCCTGACTCCTTACAAACTTTTAGTTAAATTTTTTAACACACACAGATTGCATTTGGCTAGCACATAATAGCATGACTACTTTAGGTTTCTGCCTTTTAATTTTTATTCCACATTTTTAAAATTGGTGCATTATAGTTGTACATAATGAAGGGATTTGTTGTTACATATTTATACATGTAAACAGTATAACTATAATTTGGTCAGTGTCACTCCTCAGCAACACCCAACTCCCAGCTTTCTTATTGAATAAAATTTAGTACACTTTTGGTTATTTAGGTATTCACGTGAGTGGTTAAAGAAGAACATGCAGATGAAGCAGACATAATCATAAAGTTGATAGTTGCAGGTGAATAGATGATATCACCCAACAGTATTATGTTGTTTGAACATTCAGAAGTCCTAGAGAACACTTGCATTTAAGAAGTAGAGATAAAGTTGCCCTCAAGGAATATGGAACTGGCACAGGAGGATAATGTCTTCCAAGCCAGGAATGAAGTACAAAAGAGAGTTGTTATTTTTCTTGATGTTTTTTAAGATTTGTGTTCTTTTTTGATAGCTCAAATTACACACACACACACACACACACACACACACACACACTTACACTTAGGATTTCAGATAGCAGATTTTCTGGATAGAAGTCAAGAAAACAGTAATCAACCTTGCATAACTCAGTAAGAATTAGGTAGTAATCTATTCAATGGAAACAGGCAGTGAGTAAGTACATGACTTACAAATTACAGGCACAAATCAAGGATTTTTATCCTAGGGGAGAGAGAAAAATATATAGCTTCTAGAACTCAGGTACAATTTAATTAATGTAAACTAAGTGAAAAACAGGTTGGACTGACAAAAGTAGACTTGAATATGTGGGCACCAGATAAATCTGTTTCCTTCCGGTTCCCCATTCAGTGATTTCAGTTCTTGACCTTTTTTCTTTACAAACTGTTCAAGGCCTAACCTGTCATTTCTATGTATGATCATTATATTTTATTTAACATTTTTAACCCAAGACTAATTCACATGGCGATATTTTCTTTTGCCCCTGAGGATATGAAGGAATGTGTTATTGTATATACGTGCACATTGTTTTGTTCTGTTTCTTCACATTGCTGTGCATGCAGAGTGAGACTGGAAAATTTTAAGTGTAAATTTTAGCCTTTGGTCACAAGTAAGTTTGCCTGAAAAAGAGCAAGCCGGCTATAATATGCAAAGTGATCTTTGCTTCTGCCATGTCACCTGCAGGTTCCTGCTACTAGGCAGGGAATGTAACTGGGGAACCCTCTATTGAGGGAATGGGGTAATAGGCAATGGCTTCTCTTTTTAAAAGATTACTGAATACTAGTTAGAGCTATAGAGAAAAGGTGGGGCTCATCATATTCTAACTTCCTTTCATTACATTTAAAGAATCATTGTCATTTTAGAAGTACATTTCATTTCATCACTGCATGTGTATTCTTACTGATTTTTAAAACAGTAAGGGAAGAAGTGGCAACATATTATAATTTTCTTACATCATGAGCCCTTGAAAAAGGGTTGAATTATTTGCCACAGGGGCTGAAACCTGAGATTGTCTATACCTTGAGTGATTCATACCTTAGTGAAATTTTATGCAGCTGTATTCTTAAATAAGTTTGAACTTCAGTTACTTAGATTTTAATTTTCAGATATTTATAGATAATTTTGTAAAATATTTAAAAAAGGAGATCTTTGAAAACACACATACACACACATGCACAATTTTACGATAAAAAGTGATGAACTTCAAAGCTCCTCAGAATTCAGCCAAGAAAATCCATTAAAACGCAGTCACAGTTCTGCTGGTGTTCTCAGCAGACTTCATGATTATAGATTTCAGTTTGTGTGTACTCTCTTTGACATACAAGTCTCTCAACTTTTTTTATTGATCATTCAGTCTTCATAAAGAAGCTGTGTGTCCAAGCCAGAGGCATATGAAAGAGTTTATTTCCATGTTTCCAGATCTCTCTTTATAGGTAACAATAAACATTACATTTACATTCCTAAGGTATTCAGATCACTCATTAATAGCTTTTTTTAGTGGGAAAATATTAAGCTAATCTGTCTTTTCATCCAAGCTGATGTTTCATAGTATTTGGGGAATTGGTATATTTTATTCTTGCATTATTGTAAGTGCTTACTAGTCAGGGGTACTCTTCTCTTAGTATTTGTTCAGTACACTTATTCATTCCCATAGGATCTATGCCTGCTACTTCTGAGAAACTACATTCTTACCCTTATGCTATTTATCCCAAGTGCTTTTATCTATCTGTGGTGTCAGGTTTATCAGCCATTTGTCCATTAGGATAGAATACATATGGGGAAAAATAAATAACTGAGATGCTACTAACACATCATTTCCATGCGATGTACTTAGGTTATTTTCTGTTAGTTGATGGATTTCCACTAATTCTCTCACTCTGTTGAGTTGTTTTTAGACAACTAACTGGAATTACAACCACATATCTTTGGCCAAGGAATTGAGAGGGTACTAATATAGATTTTTGAACCTTAGGATAGTAATAAATAACCATTAAAGCTCAAATTGGTATATCTAATTGGACACATACTTTGCATGTCACTTACTGATGGACATTTAAACCTAAGCTCTCATTATAGGAAGAGAAGACTATTGGCAGTAAAAAATATGACCATATTAAAGATTCACATTTAGTGTGCAAGAAAGACTAATAAATTACAAAATGGCTTAGAAGATGAATCGTCTAAATATCCCTTACAACCCTGCTTATCAAATGAAGGAAAAAGAAATAGTGTCACATCAGTGCTTCTGGCATCACAGAATCCTGTGATGTTTCTCCTTCTTAAATGAAAATTAGTAAAACAATTTCCTTACTAGATAATGTACACCAAAGCGTATAGATGTGAATTGCTTGTTTTCACTGGTCCTTCCTAATTATATATGGGGTTTACCTCCTATGTCATTGGTCAAGGAAGCAGTGACATTTTCTCTCAGGACACCTATATAACTGGTTTGCAGTATAATCTGAGGATCAGTGTGTGAAACTTTCAGAGGCTTGCATTTGAATAATACCTTAAAACTTTGAATTTTCTTTTATTTTTGGACAGGTGCAGGGTGGATGAAGGTAAGGGAAGTTAGTTTTTAAAGCAAAGCCGTATTTCATTTTAACTTTGTTGACTGGGCTTCCGATTTTGTTTTCCATAGTTGTCTTTATTATTGAAAGTAGAGGGGTGAAGAACTAGGATCACAATCCATAAAAGCAAATGTGAACATTTGACCTATAAATTCATTCATTTGATCTATAAATTTAGTACATCATAATGATCTATTCACAGTTCTTTTCATGACCTTAAGGATTATTTATTCCAGCTTTCTTATTTGAAAGATGAATGTTATGAATGGAATGACACAGGTATTTCTGAAGTACCTATACTGTCCTCTACCCTGTAGTATTTTTACTCACCTAGAACATTCCCTGCTGTACACAAAAGTATTGATTTATATTTACAAAGAATAAATAAATGTAAATAAGTTGATTGACAGAAACTTTATTTCCCTAATTCATGTTCCTGAATCAAGTGTTTAAAATTTAAATAAATTTATTTATTAGCTAACAAAAATTATTGAATTCTAAATGAAAGCATACAGGACCTGCTTACATAAGACTATGTTCAAACACCCTCTTGAGTATTTTGTACCTAAGTGTGATTTATTTTTAGTATGTACCCGCTTTGTGATGTCATACTATTAATAATAAAAATTTGTCTTATAAGCATCCTTTCTAAAATGGTATATTTTTAGCCACAGTTGTAGAGAATAATAATGAAATTTATTTTAGAATTTCAAGTCAAAGCATAGTCATCAATTTTGCTCTGAATTTGTTTTTTTCTTTTGCTCAATCCCCCACACTCGCTTAGGCCAGTGCCACTAAAATATAATGTATGTTTTCTGCCAGTTTAAAATAAAGGAACAAATAGACTGGGGATGATGTAGCTCAGAGGTAGGGTGCTTCCCTAGCACACATAAGACCCTGAGTTTGACCCCAACAATCTAACCCATTCCCCTCCAAAACAGAGAGAGAGAGAGAGGAGAGAGAGAGTGAGAGAGAGAGAGGAGAGAGAGCGAGAGAGAGAGAGGAGAGAGAGCGTGAGAGAGAGTGTCTTGGAACCTCTCTTAAGAATTTAGAAGTCTTTTTTAGTATGGTGTACAATTTTTTTTAAAAATTTAACTTTTTTTTCAGTTGTTAATGTCCATCTATCTATCTTTCTATGGTGCCCACACTCAGACCTAGTGCCTCACATGTGCTAGGCAAGCCTGTACCTCTGAGCTATAGCCCCAGCTCACAAATTTATTTTTATTACTGGGAAAATAATACATGTATACATTGAAATTTGGGATAAATTTTACTGTCTGAATATGCATTTACTATTTGTACATGTAATTATTTAATGAATAGTAACAAAATATGATTTGGGATTTGTTTTTGTGGTGCTAAGGATTAAACCCAGAGGCACCCTACCAGGAAGCCACATCCTTAGCCCTTTTTATGTTTTAGTTTGAGGCAGGGTCTCACAAAGTTATCAAGGTTGGCTTCAAACTTGTACCCTCCTGCCTCAGCCTCCTGAGTTGCTGGTATTACAGGCGTATTCCACCATGCCAGTTTAAAATTGGCAGTTTCTTCGTTCTGATTATCTTTGTATACTTAATGAGATTCCTAAGTAAATAAAATGCCCATATATTATTTGGTAGAGCAAACATCCTTGGTCATTGTTTTATCCCAAATCCCTGTATTTTTTCTTAACAGTATAAGAGAAGGGTAGCTGTTGAATTAGTATCATTCTTAATAATTCTCTGCTGTCTAATTTTATAAATAGTGAATAGATTTACTATTGTTACATAAAAAATAGTTTAAATTGTCTCTTATGCTCTAATTAAATTTCTGTGTATCATATACTGAAATTGTAAGCATATAGACTATAATAGCAACATAACAGGGGCAAAAAAAAAACCCACCCAGTATTAATATTCTAATGTATACATTGTGTAAAGAAAATTATTCTGAGTAATTTAGGTTCTGATGGCATTTTACTAATACTTAGTAATCTGTCTTGCAGATTTTAATGGTCCATTCTTCTTACTTTACCAAGTGTTTTTCTCAAATATGTTATAGCAATCTTATTAGTTTTTTTTTTTTTTTTTAAGTTTTGTTTGTTATTCCACAACTATTTGTAGTGCTAATATCTCTTCTGGATATTTCCAAGAAAAATCTCCTTGTGAAAAAATATGAAAAATGCTTGTAATCTTTCAATATTTATTTCATATAGGTCAATATCAAGGATATTGTATAACTAATACATGTATCAGATTTTTCAGTTTTTCTTAACATGGTGTATGCATAGTTTTAGAATTCTCACAACATACCACCCATGATCTTGACGGAGCACCTAAAATGAGAGTTGCTGTATGTGTGGTCTTTCTGTTTGTTTTTTTTTCCAGACCACAGATCTGACATTCTTATTGAACTCATGTGTAGTTTCTTAAAATATTACTCTGTCTCTGAGGTGGATTCTTGTTAAATCCACGGGGCTGGTGATTCTTAAGGTTTCAGAGCCATTCACATACACAGGCCTCTTCTGAAGCATTGGTTCACAGGGCCATGTACTTTTTGTGTGCTTGGCAGAAGTACAGCATTTAACTACATCCCTTAAGATTTGGTTTAATTCTCTGACTTCTCTGTGACACTTTCCCACGTTTATGGTGACTGAAGAATAGCCAGTAGTATTTTGGGGCCCTGTTTAGTGGAAGTTCAGTTTGTGATAAATTCAGTTTGAGTTTAGTGGAGTATTTTTATGTAGTTTGTAGACACTCATGTACAGTTTAATTATTGCTAGATATTCTGGTGAAGAAATGGCCTATAAACATATTCCTGTTACCTGTTATACTTTTTACTGATCATGACATAAATGTGCAAAACTGGATGTCATGTTGCAATTTAAATGTGTCCTGTGGCACCTGGGATAGGTGGGAAGTGGAAAAGAAATAATGTTTTTAGTATATTAAGTCAGAAGCTAGTTTGTGGAAAATCATTCAGTCATTAAATGTGTAAGACATTAAGGAACCATTTAGTTTTCATACATACAGAACCAAAGCGGAAATTTTATCCTATGTATCCTTGATGGAGTGCATAGGTTACATAGAGCACATGTTAATTTTAGTACTTAAAGTTGTACACATGCTGTGCTTTCCTCCACTTTTAATGAGAATTCTATGAAACAGAAGTTATCAGAATGCCAGTATTTGTGGGGCACAGGCTGAGGCAGTGCAGCCAGTATGACATGGCAATGTAGGTGCAAATTTTATGTATCCAGCCATCAATTAAAAAAAAAAAAAAAGGAAATGTTGATCAGCCACCCCTGAGGAAAGGGAACATTGTAGAAAGTGACACTATGAAACAGTTATTTGAAGATAAAAATCTTAAAATGTGCAGCTAAAAAATTAAAGTATTATGAAAGGATGCCAGACAATTACATAATAAAAACCTTACTCTAGTTTTCTGGGTTTTGTTGATTATTGTGGTTGTTGGCTTTTAAATTCTTATTTCTTGTTATTTATTTTCTTTTTTCAGAAACACCTATTGGTTTCTGATTTTCTACTCATAATCTTTCTATTTTGTTTTAGAAATGCCTAAGTTTGACAAGCTTTAGACTCCACTAAACTTAAATCCATGCCTGCTTTTAAGTTTATAAGGTAATGGTTTTGAGAAATTGATATAGTGTCCATGGCACATTCATAGGAGAAGTGTGTTTTGGGAAATTTTATTGTATCTATTTATATTTATTAATATATTTATATATAAATATATTTATATATTTATTTCATAGATTTGATATATTTATATTTGATATATTTATATTTCAAAGTGTTAGGATTTGGGAGAAGAGAGACTAAAAAATGAAAAAAAATATTTATCAAGGTTATCAAGTATATGACAGCAAGACATTTATCTATTCAATAAAAGTTATTTTATAGTTCTTGTGTAGTAGTTGGAAGTTTTCTTTTTGTTATTACTCTTGGAACTTGTGAGAACAATATAAAGAAGAGATGAGAAACTATCTGCTGACCTTTCCAGGACACTGTGCTACTTGATGATTTTATTCCATACATTGAATTGTATATTATGGCCTAGTCCTAAGATATCCTCATTATTAATTTATGGACTTCAACATAGTAATTTAAAGGAATGTTTTAACTAACTTTTGAAATTTGATTGTAGGTTGTTATGTGAATGAGATTATTTCTTTTAAAATTGTGTGTAAACAGGTATGTTAGAGAGAGAGACAATGGTCATAACAAATATATTATCTGATAAGTTGACTAAGGACATTTATATGTACATTGCCACTTATTTCAACCCTTGATGAGGAGACCTTTATTAAACTACGATGATTACTGGATGTGAAATGTAACCAAGATTATTTTTTATTCAAATATAATTTAAATATTCATCAAAGCGAAGCGAAGCTTGAGACTGACAGAGACTATTAACATCAAAAAATATAATTAACTGCATTGGGTATCATGAAGCAGAGTTAGCCAAATAGCCGAGAGGTCTAATTGCTCTAGAGTTTGAGAAGCAATGGTTTTATTTTATGCTGTAGCTGTGGAATTAATAGTAATGTGGTTTCCTATGTGGGCCAATTAAAAGCTGCCTGTTAAGGTTCATTGCTCTATAGGAAACCCATTGAATACCGCTTAGTAAACAGGATTGACATGTCAGTGTGTAAACTAGAATAAAAACCATGGAAATGAGACATGGTATTAGAACATCTTTGAGAACAATTCATGGAACTTCTTGCCATGACCATGTTGTGTTGTGGTGTGCCTCCCAACTTCCTCTTTCATGATCTGGCACTCTTCCCTCAGCTGCTGGGAAACTTGCCCTCTGATGGGCTCATAGTTGTCCCTCTGCAGGAACTGCCGGAGCTGGTAGGTTCTTAAAACCTTCTCCCCAGATGCAGCCTTCTTTGAATGCCAGATGTTGCCTCTTCACCCTTTGGTTTCATTCAGGAATCTCTAAAGATTTTCTCAAACTCCACAGCTCCCTCCCCAAGGGATTTCCTGGGCTCTGGTTGCACCTACGTGGAGTTCATCTTTTCACTCTACCTAAATCTGCATCTGTCAGTGGCTTCCCTGATTAAGGCACTTGCAAGTAGCCTCTGGAGAGCTCTGTCTCATATCCCAAATCTGTTACTCAACCATAGAAAGGTGTTAATATTAAATATAAAAAGCAAGTCCTGCCAGTGATATTGAATACATACATTTTAGAAATCTAGCCATTAAGTGTAACAACTAAAGGAATATTAAATTTTTTAAAAAATTATACAGTTCAGATCTAAAACTGATTTTTTTTTTTTGCATTCTAAAAATTTATTATGTCATGTCAACCATTTTCTTTTTAAAAAAAGTGCTATGTTGACCTTTGTGGCTCTATCAAGCTTTTTAGTTAAGTACAAAAAGAATGCATTCCTGATTAGACCCAAAAGATTTTGCCTTGTCTAGGCTGTAAAGATTTAAAAGTGGTCAGACATTCTAATGGCATTTTGACATTAATGAGGTCGCTGAAATGGAAAAGTTTAAGGGTCAAAGATAAGAGCAGTAGCAAGATCTTCCAATGTTTCTTTTCTTAATAATGACATATCAAATATGCTTACTGATCATGATTCCTAACGTAAAATACATAATGTTATTTGTGAGCATACTACTTTAAGTGTTACATTTTTTTTTGCAAATAAATAATTGTAACACTACTAAGTCTAAACTGTACCATCTCAAATTCAGTTTGTTAAATTAAGACAACATCATATTTAGTTGTAACTTTTAAGATGTGAAAGTCTTAAAATTGCTGAATAGAGTACAATATGGTAATGTCTTTAATCTGCAGTGATAAAGATGTTTTTCTAGTCATTCATTATTTAATATGCTTACTCTGTTTAGATCTGTGGCATAAGAGTGCATGTTAGCTTTCAGAAGAGCTCAGTGTTTGCTGCTTCACAGCACACAGCCCTGTAGTCCCCAGCCTGCACATGTTGTTTGCGATATTTAAAGCACTTGAGCCTAACATTTATAGGTTCTGATGAACTGAGCCTTTCAGACAAGTTACTGATATGAAGCTAATTCAGGCTAGGAGTATAATATTGAATGAAAGCTTTTTGCCTTCATTGAATTTTTTTATAACAATATATAAATTGTTTATACAAACTGTAAATCAGGAAAATTTTAATTTGGCTTGTATCATATAGGTAATAGAACCATGCTTCGCTTCTAAAAATTTCATCTTCATTCACTAATTTACGCTACCAAATATTACTGTGTTCTGTAATGTGCATGCTCCTATACCCAACACTCTATAGGTATCTGTGAACAACCAACAATAATATATATTTGCAAGAGTGCAGACTGATGTTTATGGAGCTAATAAATTTTAGGATTGAGTACAGTGTTATGCATGGCATGCGCTTCAGAGTTTCTTAGAACAGTAGCTGACCCCTCAAAGACAATATAATCTGGTGAAGAAGGGAGAAACATACAGAAATACTTAAGATAACCAAATCTCCCTTAAAAATACAATGAACATTCATAAACTGGTGTGCAGTGACCCGAGATGGGGAAACGCGGCTTTGAGGGTGTGCTGAGGTCAGAGTGCAGTTGTTCAGTGCCTGTGCTCACCCTTCTGTACTTTCTATGGAGCATCTTCATCAATTGCCTCCTTTAGAGTGCTGTGCATTTTCTTTAGCATTTAAACTAAGGAGGAAAGAGTCTTTCAAAGATTGTGTTCTTTCTATTTCTCAAAATTATGAAATAGTTGTGCAACATACATATTTTAAAAATTATTTTTAACTCTGTAATGTCAGCACAGAAAATGGCGGTGGGGCTCAAGAGCCTTCATACTAACTCTGAAGCAGTAAAGAGCTCTTTTTATGGCAGCGAACAGGAGCACACATTTTCTCTGCATTTTATTAACTTTTCTCTGCTTTTATATTATTTAAATGTAGCATATTTGGGGTGTTACTGTTTTCACAATTGTAGATACTTCTACTCCTAGATTATAGGAACAGATATTGCCTTCTACTGCTTTTGTTGGTAGCAGAATCACAGGTGGTCATAAAATTTTCAGGTATTTTCTCCCTCCCTTCCTTCATTTCCTCTCTCTCTCCCTCCCTTCTGCTGTCTATGTATCTATCTATGTATCTCTCTTTCTTATTAAAGATAATTTCTTGCCTTTGTGACTGAGATACAGCAAAAGGATACTTGCCTTGATCTCTGCTTTTTAGAAAAGAGCTCTTTGGGAAATAGGCTATAGACTGAATGCTTATGAGTTGGTGTTCAGTTATCAGGAATGCCATCAGCAATGCCTTGCTGCTTTCTTATCAGCTACTTCCTGCTGTCAGCTTGGCACTTATTTCAATAGGAAAGGATTTGCATCAAATGTAATGCCTTATTATATACAGCTAACATGGGGTTTTTAATTGTGCAAACACATGAGACTCCTGCAGTGGTAGTCAATTTGATAAAAGGATTAGATTATGAATATTTTGTCATGATTAAAGATTAGTTCTGATTTATCAGAAGTAAGCCAGGGAAATTTGTCATATATTTATCAGTCAGGTGAGTCTCCATAAATTTGAGAGTGTCTGAACCACAAAGTATCCATCTTTTTATAAGCTTCTGATGAGTTTTGTTATTTATATTCAGATTATGAGTATTAAGGATTGTTTTTTCATCTTTCACACCTACTCTGATGCTCAGGCTATCTCAGGAATTTGTATCCAGCTTTTGACTTTTATTGTTTTCATCTCTGGTCTTACAGAATAGTCAGGTAAATATCTATACAAAATTTCTGCAATATGTATATATGTATATTTTAAGGAAATGGTAACTGGTATGTATCACAGACATTTTGAGTTGTTCTTTCCTTAAAATACTTTTGATTAAAATAGAGCAGAATAAGAATTCCACTTTAGAGAGTATTTATTGAATAAGTACTTCTTGCTGAAATAGAACAAGGCATTAGGATGGATTTAAAGGAAGCCTGACATCTAAGAGAAGGGTAAAACTAAGGTCCTAGAAGCAACTCAAGGTCACTGTGTGAAACCTGATCCAATAAAGTACCCAACCCCCTTAAGTGTGTTTGAGAAATAATATGAACAAGTACATATGAATCATATAGTTTAACCCTAGACATATAAAATACTTGGTAAGTGTAATAACTAAAATGCAAAATGTAGAAGAGGTGACAAAAAGCAGAATGTGATTAATTGCCAAATTAATTATGTTGACTTTTACTACTTTAAGTAAAGGAAGGAAAGATCACTTCATGCTTGGTGGCCAGGAGAGCAGTGCATACGGTTTGGCCAGCACAGTTGCTGCCAGCTTTCTTCCATCTGCCTTGCAATGCTGTGTGTGCTTGCGTTCGTGTTTCCACGCAAGCTCCCTCAAGAATGTGAGGAGCAGTGGCTGATCCTGGGTTTCTGCAGAGGGCATCCCTGGGAACTGGAAAACATCAGGCTAGTCTAGAAGTATAGCATCCTAAGCTCTGATAGCTTCCCACCTTAGGTACTTAGGATCCTTCAAATGCATCTTCTTGGGAAGGAAAACATAATTTAAGAAGTGTCTATAGTAATTCATTATTGTGCTTGGCTTTAGATTACATGGATCTCAAATTTCTTGAAATCTACATGAAAAAATTGTACCTCCTGTGATGCTTTTTGTAAAAACTAGTACTTAGCTGGACACATGGAATAGTTGGTATAGTAGAGTTGCTTTTCTGTAGGGTGTGGTTTTGGTAATTTGGTCAGATTCTCTAGGCCTTAGTTGTTTATCTGTATTCATGAAGGATTATATTAGATAAGTGATTTTAAAATCAATTTCCTGGAGACACCCTTGGGCTGAGGAGTAAGTGAGTGAGGTGAAGGGGAAGGGAGAGTAAAGGGAGTATCTTGAAGCAAAATTTCATCTACCACGCTTCCAGGTCCAGCTCCATCTCCGTTTCTAATCCAATGCAGTTAAGCTGGTTTTTTTGTTTGTTTTATTATTTACTTTTTTACATGGTACATTACACTTTAACAGTGGAATTCATCATGCCATATTTGTACGTCCATGTAACATGGTTTGATTAATCTCATTTGATTTACTAAGTAAAATTTTTCTTGACATCAAGGTTTTGTGGCCATAATTTGATAGTACTGTATTTGATGATGATTTAAAATTAACGCTCATACTTGTTATTAGCATATTCTTGCTGATAAGATTTTTACATTGGGGGAAGATTTTTTTAATGAAAAATCCTAGGGAGTTGGGATATAATTTGACCAGGAGGATAGAATCTCAATAAGAAATGACAAGGTGTATTCTTTCTAGATTGGAAAGAATGACCTAAGGAGACATACATCATGATTTTTGTGGGATACAAAGTTAAAAGTAGGTAGTTAAGAGAGTCATGTAATATTTTTTAATGCAAAGTAGTTGCCCAAAACTACTTTCAGATTTATTTTTTCCTGTGTTTACCTTTGGAAAAACATTAACTGTAAGTATTTCCTGTGCCAAGCAAAATTGATTTATTAACTATTTTCATATTAAGATATTATTACTTATACTTTCTTACCCTTTTATAGAAGATATTCGTAAGTTTTTTTTTTTTTAAAAACTGAAATATTTTACTACTGAAATATCCTTGAAGTTGAGTGAGGAAAGTAAATTAAAATGGAAGTAATAATAAGAAAAGTATAGTTGGCTGAAAAATGTTTGATGAAGAAATAAAGTACTCAAAAAATGCAAAATTCATCTTAGTTAATGAATAGCAGTGCTTTCTTGACTCTTGTTCAAAAAAGTAAGTGACTTGAGTTGTGACTTGGTGGTAAAGCACTTACCTAGCATGTGTAAGACCTTGTAATTAGATTTCCAACACTGGAAAAACCCAAAACAAACAAAAATGTATAAATAGAATAGTCATTTTAATAAAAACTAAGAAACTTTTCCTGAAAGGATTAAATACATTGAATTATACTTCTAAATTTTGCAAAGGTGCAACATTCTTAAAAACTCACACTTCCAGAAGCCTTAGGATGATTTTACTTCTGCCCTTTGATTTGTATAAGAAGTCTGTCAACATTGTTACTGTGCTGTAATCACAGTGAGGTCTGTAAAAGTGGAAATTAAATACAGTAGCTATCAATTAGGCTAGAAATTTGTTTGTCTTATTTAGATTCATTATAATGCTGACCAAATGGCACCCCATCTAACACCTTGGGAGTCAGAAAAAAATCTTTATGGCATAATTTTCCTATTATCAAAATCATATCCAAACCAAGGGAGTAATCTTTAATATGAATTTAAAATAGCAACAACACAAATCTAGTTTACTCAGTTTTGCCCTCTAAAACTCCTTTTAGTTGCAGGTTCTTTTGCATTATTTCAAACTCTAATCCTCTGAGCGGGTAATTAACGGACCAGAAAAGCCATTTGTGGAAAAGAAGAGCCATAAGGGTGAAAATATTTCTTCACTGAATGATCTTTAAGAAGTAAATAATTACAAACAGAAAAGATTCAGGATGACCAATCTAAATCTGAGGATAATTAGAAGGAATAGAGTATGAAAATCGAACTGCTTGGCATGTACAACAATTCTCATATCATAACAAAACTAATTAAATATTTAGAAACCAAAATCCCCTCACAATTTGATGAAAAATAACCCACGACAAAAGGGTCTGTAACTTTGCAGATAATTAGCAAGGGTTATAGGAAGGAAAAACATCACAGATTGGCTCCAAGGCTCTGCAAGGTCACGTCTTATTACACTGTGTCTTTTATATAGTCTGGTAACAAGTTTCTTGCTAATTTAATCTAACTAGGGCATCCCATAGCGATTTCCCATTTCCCTTGTTAAAAATGTGATAGTTTCTGCAAGTGCAAACTGTAGTAGGTTAACATTTTATAAATAATTGTTCTTAACTGATACAGGTCATACATATATATATAGAGAGAGAGAGAGAGAGAGATTCACACACACGCATGCATACATATGTGTGTGTGTATATATATATATATTTTTTTTTTTTTAAAGTGGAGGTCTTGAAAATTTGGGCAGAGATGCAGTATTTTTAAAAATATTCTAAAATTTTATTGTTTATTTCTCTACTTAAATTTTCTTATTCCTTTCATTAAATAGTTAGACCTGATGACCCAGTGAATGAAACTTAGTCTCAGTGGCATACTTTGTAAATAAATACTTCTTATTTTGCTAATAAAAGTAAGCACATTTATGTTGAATGTGCATTTCTGCAAACAAGAGATTTCGTACAGGATTAATAAGATTCTGAGTGAGTCAAGCCTCATTTGCATTAAACTGACCCCAAGGTCCAGTAAAAACTGCAAGGAATTTCAGAGGTTTCTAAAACATAGAAAGTTGTTTTTAGCACAGTATTTCATTTAAAAATGCTTATTTTAGCAATTAATGTGGATTTCTGAGGTAAAATTTGAAGTTTCTAAGATGCAGATTAATTTTAGATGTTGAAGTATACATGCTTTGTGATTATAATTCTTAGGACAATATTTTACCCAGGTACAAAATGATAATGGAAGATATTACTTCTGTGTTATTCCTGTTTTCAACATCTGAAAAAATAGAATGACAACGTTTTAGAAATGAGCTTGAACAGGATCTTATTGTCAGGCTTCAGTTGACTGGCTTTTGGTTGCCTGATACATTATGTGGGAAGGACTTTCTATTTCTCTTATGCACAACTTCCTTTTTCAGACAAATAGATTTATGTTTAGATGTCAGTAGTGATTCTCAATCATATTTTATGGTTATTATTTAAATAATCAAGTATTTCTATGATTTTTTTTTTGCATGTTCAATTTCAAAGATTTAATTGTAGTTGTAAACCTAATAAAATCATGATTGTGTAAATTTTCCTAATTTTAGTATCCAGGCATTTACCCATATTCAAGCATATTATCCTCTCTGATTTTTTTGTAGAGTAGTAACTGTATTTCATAACAATTTCAGAATATTTTAAGTAACACAATATTGCATGATGCATAAAGTATAATATCTTATAATGCCTAAAGAATTAAATTGTATAGGACAGAAATTTTATGCTTCTCAAATTATTAAATTCTGAGAGCATACTCACGTGACAAATAAGAACATTACTATAGAACATTTCTTTTGCCATATTAATTACACACCATTTAACGTTCTAATGTTATGTTTACCTAGCAATTAGTTAAACTCACAAACCATGATTAATAAATATTTAAGGAAAGCAGGACCTCCTTTTGTTGGCTCCACAGAAGTTTAGATGATATAAGAGCATTTCATTATTAAAAAAATAAAATAGAACAATTTTGATTTAACATTCAAATCTGAGTGAATGATTGTAACCTTGTACCTTGAGCATAAATTCTCTGTATCTCCTTCAGTTCACTTGATTATTTTGCTTGAGCAAATCTATTTGCATTGAAGTTTGCCTATTCCTGCATTAAGGTCATCTGCGGTATTTGTAAAATTGGTTCTAAATTTGGGAGTAAAATAAAAAAGAGCACTAGGTCTTTTGGAATTGTTAGTGCATAGGGAATGATTGAAAGTTAAAGAAAAGTTAAAGAATATTCTCTTCCTCTTCCTCTTAACCAGATAATCTGTATTTTGAGTGTTTCTTATCAGTCTTCATGATATAAAACTATGTCCAAATTGACAAAATTCTTTGAGAAGCAGATAGAGCTCATTGAAACAATTGGATATCTGGTGTTTATTTACTGTTAACCTTGTATTTACAAGCAAAAATAACCAAGTTAACCTTAAATTCATCATTTTATTCATTCAGAAACACTGAATTATTATTACGTGCTAAGCTTATAATCCCAATAAGAATTTGTAAATTGGCAGCTTCTCTTTCTTTTCTCTTTATTTTTTTCACCCATCCCTTTGTGGCAAGGTTTCTAAATTTTCTAAATTCAAATGTGTATTTGAACAGAATAAAATATACTGATCAGCATATAATTTATTCTTGTATAGTAAGTGAGGCTTGGGAGTAGATATTATTCCTATTCTCATTAATTAGATTATGGATTCATATTAAATGATTTAACTATAGATTGTTAATTATATATTGTGTTCATTTAGAATGTATAATTCATCTTTGGATGTGGTTTAAGCTCTTCAGGATATTCCTGTGAATGTTCTGTTTATACTTGGCCTTTTGAAAAGAGGTATCCTGGTACCTTGAAAGCATTATTTCATCTTCAAAAATGTGAGCAGTTTTAACTAAGATAGAGGTAACTTAGGAAAAAAGAAAATCAGACCTATTTTATGAATATTTTAATTGAAGTTTAAAAATAACAGATGCCAATTAGAGAAAGAAATCATTGAAGCAATTTTCACTGAAAACAGAAACTCAATAAAGAGTTGGATTTTAAAGGATAATTTCAAATTTAAGCAAACTTGAATTTAGTTTTTGTCTGATACACAGAGCTTTTCTGTTGAATGCTGGATTATTTGTTCAAGTTGGTGGATTTTGCATTTTTAATCTTCCTTAGAACTGTGGTGAATAATGGCCCCTGGCAGGAGATAATGAAATTTTCTTAATTTATATTTTCAAGTAGAAGCTTCAATTGAAAATGGCATCCTATGGCCTGGAGACATAGCTCTAGTGCAAGTTTCAGGGGAGCTACAATAATAATGCAGTGCCATCGGTGACGGGGGAACGATGGGACAGTGAAGAAGTAATTTAAGAAAGAAAAGGAAATGCACCAAAGCTTTATTGTAGCATATCTAATGATCTGCTGAAGATTCCCAATGGTTTTTGGAGCATGACTGGAGAAACTAATGTTATCTTGCCAAAACAGAAGCCCTTGCTTAATCAGCAGAACAAGGCTATTGATTAAAACACCTCTCACAATAGATTACACATGGAATCTCATCTCCATACTTTGCACTTGGTAAAGAGTAATAATGAGCATAAGATAATCAAAAGAAGAGTAAAAGCAATTTGTTGCGCATTGTACAATTTAAGATTAGAGTTGCAGTAGAAACAAATTTGCATGAATAGTTTGGTCTGTTTTTTTTTTTTTTTTTAAAGCTGTACACAGTAAAGAATAGTTGTACAGAGATTTCTCCAGAAAAGGAAAAGTTGTTTTGCTTCTCTATGATTTGCAGATCTATGTCCGTTTTATATGAGGGGCATCATTATTGGTATTTTCCCTGATGGTAGCAGTTCATATTTGTTGACATTTGTTTTCTAGGCATTATGTGGAAGAATTTCTCTGCTTTGTCCTGTTTATCCTTAACACAGTTTCTATAACAGGTATTGCATTTTACAGAAGAGAAAGCTCTAAGGGTAAAGGTTTAATGCTTTGCTTACGGTATCAATTAAGTAAGCAGACAACTTGAATCTTACACCCTAATTCTTTCTGATTTTAAAGGCTTTGCTTTTAGACTTTAATCTTTCCAATTAGCAAATGATTTTTCTTCTTAATAGATTTAAATACTAAGCTATATTGTTTTTTAATACAATTTATTTTAAGATTAAAATCAGTAATGTGTGCATTGTGTTGCCTCTCACTTATTTTTAAAGATTAAGGAAAAGGTATATATAAATAATTTGTTTGTATTAATGTTCCCTAAGTAATGAAATTCATTTATTTCCACAAAGTAAAGACATTTCTTCAAAATATTGCTGTTAATCTGTGCACGACATTTTCTATGTAATTTCTGTTTACTATTACATAAACTACTGACACACTTTTATCAAGTGACTTCTCAATAATTACACTTTTTTTCTTAAGAACTTTTATTTTAATTTAAAAATATACTGTGGAAGCCCTAAAAGTTCATATTGCGACCCGAGAACATTTATTCCATATGAGAAATAAAATATACTTTCGTTTTTTGGTATCTGCTAATTGTGATTGCTTAGATATATCTTTGATATTTCTTAAAGTAGTTTTCAAAATTTCTTCTCTTAAATATTGTGTGCAAGCCTGGGCAGTATCACTAATTTTAAACAGTTACTCTGATTTTTTTGTTTTACTAATCATGAAATGTATTCCTACATTCAGTATGTAGGAAGTGAATTAAGCAACTAATCTCCAAAATTATTTCTTCAACTTTTGGAGATGAACATTTGTACTTATTTCTTTTGTCCCCCACCCCATTTAGGGTAAAAAGATTGTAAGAATGAGTATTAAAATAATGTCTAAAATTTAGTGTTTTTACCCCATTGAAACCAGCTTACAAACTAAAAATCAGGATCTGGGATTGACTTTGTTTTGTTTGATGGATTTAATCAGCAAGATGTAAGTTTTATGAATATTAATGTGAGAAGTAATGCTTTATTCTGGTATTAGAACGTGAAAATGTCACAAAGCATTTGTTAATGGATTTATTTTATTATATATGGAATTTTCATGTTGAATGTAATACTGTTAGTCAGTTTTTCATATATGATAAAAACTTAGAGGAGAAAAGTTTGTGCTCATGGTTTTAGAGGATCAGTCCACCACGGCTAGTCACCCTATTGCTTTGGGCCCCAGGTGAGAAAGAACATCATGGCAGAAGCGTGTGCAGTGGTAACGCTGCTCACCTCATGCTAGACAGGAAGCAGAGAGAGAGGAAGGGGCCTCAGGAAAGACGAACTCTTGCATGCCCCTAGTGACCCTTCTCCTCTAGCAGTGCTCCACCTGTCTACAGGTGGATTGATTAGGTCACCTGTGAATATTACTGCATTAACACTAGAGCTTTTTGGGGAAACCTCGCATCTAAATACTAGCAGGTACTATATGTAGACTTTATAATTGTAAGCAGGGTAGAGGAGAAAATCTTTTGTTTGTGTGTTTTTCTCATTTCAAGTTTATTAAAATTTCAAACATACAAATTATTGTGGTTGCAAATTGTCAAAAGATCAACTCAATGAAGGCCACATTCAGGGGGGAGGGGAAGTCAAACATAAAACAGCCCCAAACAATGGAAATAACATAAAGTAGACTCATCAGCAAGTCTCTAAAACTTAAAGTGTGAGACAGAAAGGAAATAATACGTTTATACAACTCATCTGTCCACTTTTGTTTTCATCTGTTCCAGGGCTTGATTCATATCAGAATTTTTATTTTATCATGTATGTGGTCATTTTCTTGACTCTTTGATTTTTGGTTTTCTTTTTTCACTGATGATATGGTCTTCTTGTTAGAAGGAAGTGTTTTACTATGGTTCTCAGAAATTTGCATCCAAAAATAATATACAGTAATCATACATAGGTGATGTGGTGTTTTTTGTTTTGTTTTGTTTTGTTATTGTTGTTTTCCTTTCTTTCTTTCTCTTTGTTTCTTTCTTTCTTTCTTTCTTTCTTTCTTTTTTTTTTTTTTTTTTTGGTACTAGGGATTGAACCCAGGGGCACTCAACCGCTGAGCCACATCCCCAGCCCTTTTTGTGTTTTATGTAGAGACAGGGCCTCACTAAGTTGCTGAGGCTGACTTTGAACTGGTGATCCTCCTGTCTCAGCCTCCCAAGCCACTGGGATTATAGGCATATATCCCTGCTCCCAGCTCATAGATGATGTTTTTATCACATTTTTAATCCAGTAATGGAAAATAGTTAGACCTTTGTATTTACATGCCAAATTTGAAAGGTTTTAGAAATGGGTCTAGATGAATATTAAAAATGATCAAATGTGTCCAATTTGGGATTAAGTAATACTTCCATGTTTACTTTCTAGGTAGTATTAAATCATGAATCATACCCGTAATATTGATTAGATATTTGCAAGACTGACTTTTATGCCCCTGATTTCTCTCTAAAAACAATTATCTTTATTACCTTAGATTTGAGCCACTATTTTATATTTGAATACACAATTAAAAAATTAATTTGCAGTGATTACAATGGATCATATTTTGCTCTTAACTATAATATTCCTATGGAACATAATTTATTTTTACCAATGTCAGACATTTAATTTCCAAGTAATGATGGAGATTTTCATTAGCTAGCACATTTTTAGGAAATAATTATACTTTTCCTCTTATCTGTTAAAAATGGCTGTATACATGATGTATGCATGTACTTAGATATGGTACTTATTTGGACTTTCCCTGTCAGAAATTGATAATTAGCTTATTTAAAATCAGAACAACTAAAACCCTTAATTCCTGCACTTAAAATTAGGAAGGAATACACATTGTAAATTCTGTTATATACTTCTTGTATCAGTTGAACTTATCACTTGTTTTCTATTTCATAGGTATTTAATTTTATAGAACTCAAGCATATGTAACCTATGAGAATAATTTTAAATAAAGCATCTAAATCTATCATGTTTTATGCTAGTGGGTCTCAATCATCTGAGCAAACATCAGAATCACCGTCAGATTCTTAAAACTGCCATGACTGGGTACCCACCCCCAGAGTTTCTGAAAGCTGGTATTTTCTGGATGGACCTGATAATTTTTATTTCTAACAAGCTCTCAAATTGATGCTGGTTTGAAGACAACATTTTGCACAACTCTACCGCTTTAACTACCCCAAATCAGCTGTGCTCTTTATAAACACAAAAAACCAATTATTTGGAAGTTGAAGTGTTTTAAAATATGTCTAGTATCCACTTTTTTATGATGAACAGTAGTTGCAGTTTCTTTCAATTGTGATCAAAGGTATATCAGTTTTAAAAGCCCTGTTCTTTCTCTTCTGCCTTGTACTCATTTATACTCAATTTTCATGCTTAACATCTAAGAAAAGCGTAGGTTATTAACATAGTAAGGAATCCACATGGTATTACGAAGAATACTGATATTTTAATTGCTAATACAATGATATCTTTATTGATAAGAACATCTTTTTTATGTGGGGGAAGAAGGAGAAATTCATTCCAGGAACATGCCTGGGACTGAGAATATAAACCACTAAATGCATCCTTTCTTGGTTTAGGTGTGCCTTTTTATTTTATTTAAAATAGAACGAGTGACTGGGGCTGTAGCTAAATGACAGAGTGCTTGCCTTGCACATGTGAGGCACTGGGTTCGATCCTTAGCACCACATACAAATAAAAAAATAAAGGCATGCCGTCCATCTGCAACTACAAAAATAAAAAATAAAAAGAATGAAAACTGAAAGCTGAGCCCTTGGTGGAAATTTACTTTTGTGGTTAAGTATTTGCTTTTGTTGTCTTCATTTAAAAAAAAACAATAGCAATGTATAGTTTTACAATCTTTCCAACAGTTGATAATAAGTCAAGGAACTTTTAGATTTTTCTTAGTATTAACAACTTATATTGGGTATTTCTTTCCCCTTCATGTTTCCAAATTTATTCTGGCTGAAGACTTAAGGCCACTTCCTTCATTCACAAAGGAATAAATGGTCTGTATTTTTATTTTCACAATTTGGTTCTTTAAAAGCTTAGACTCATTTCCATGCATGAAGGTAGTGGTAAGCACAGCTCTGGTTTTCTTACACTTTTTATAATTGAGATCCTTTTTCTTGTTTACCCTTTATTGTTTTAGTCCTCAAATTCCCAATTTTTCTCAAGATTGATGTCTCATACTTCATATATCTATATTATAAAGTTTCAAATGTAAAATTTTTAATATCGTGAAAGACTGAATTCTAGAAATCTATAATTTTATTTACAGGAACTGCATTAAATCTTCTTCCCTTCAGTTTCACTTAAGATTACAAATGTAGAATTAACATTATTTATTGCATTAAAATGAATGCTTTGTACAATGAGATTAAAGAAATAAAAATTATGTGGTATAAACTATCAAAATCACCTTTGACATTAATTTATCTTGTAATTGTGGTAAGATGACTAATGCAGAATTGTTCAGGACAGATTATATTTGATCAGTTATTTTTCATTTTATTGTATTGGTCCTCATTCTATCAAAATTGGATGAGAAGCTGGAATACTTCTATCTTACTTCTTGCAAAATGTACTATGGCATTAAGAAATAGAAAACAATATTTTTAATTCCATATCAGAGTCATAATTATTCATCTGATTATTTTTCATGGAGAAGATTTGATACTCTTTAATGTATTCTTTATTTTTTGGAAGGTGGTCTAGATTCTCAAATCTTTTGAGATATTGCCTTTTCTCCTTGGTTCACTTCATCCTTGAAGACAAGCCCTTTGCTCTTTTCTCTGTTCATACTTCCATGATATGAGAGGAGCCTTCAGTGAGAAGGGAAGGGTAATGAAGTATAAAACAGGTTTATCCACTAGTAGAATTGTTACTTTATGGAATTTCTACAATAAGTGTATTTTAAAACCATTGGAAACATAGCAGAATTTGCTTGAGTGGTTATGAAATGTATACCAAGGGAGTATATGAAAGGGATATCTGACATACAGGAGTTTATATTCCTTCATATCTGAGAGATGTGAACCTGAGATAACATGAGGATCCCTGTAGGTATGATTAATACAAGAAAGGGAATAAAAGGACTCTAGTTTTTGATGGTGATCAGGTTAGTGATTGAAGATTCCTGGGAGATCAAGCAACTTTTTAAAAAGTGGTGAGATCCCTCGTTGCTGTAAAATTCAAGAAAGAAGAAAATGTAACATCAGACTTATGTTTTTATACTAATTGAAACCTTAACTATTGACCTGGAAAAATCCTAAATCCACATCTTATTTAAATTTCAGAATATGCAGTAGATTCTATGATTCATGTAAAAATAATTTATTTACACTAAATGGTGAACCACTGGCAAATGTCTTCAAATCAGTGAACCAATATTTAGAGAAATATAGAGAAGAAAACACAATTTTGAAAAAGACTATGTGACACTATATCATGTATATTGTCCATAATCTTAAAAATTAGTTATGTGTTTTGAAAATAAATGCCATACTGCATTGTAATCATGAGAAAAGTTAACCATTATTTTAATATTTGTACAAGCAGTATTATCCTTTATTTAATGTTTATGATTCATTGAAAGTTTGCTATAGTATATTTTGATTTATGAAATTTACTTGTTTTCTTGAGATGTTTTTAGTTTGTCTCTCTTCAAAAGAGAACCACCTTGGTTCTGAGTTGATGGCACCAAGGTGCAGGAGTTAACATATCCACCCTCTTAACATGGTTCTGCTTCCACCCACTGCCGTTTGGTTAGTTGTGCTAGAAACTGGACCATCTTTTCAGAACTCTTTGTAGTGTTATTTTGTAGTTTGGTTGTTTTATGCACTATAGGATATTTGGTATTCAAATTGTTAAATAAATTTTGTTATAATGCTCTTGTTCTGCTTGCTTTGCCTTTTTAATGCATATATGATCAGAAAACACAATAAAACCCCTGCAAACATTCCATTCCATTGGGTTGTAATCAAATTAAATTATAAAAGAAATAGTTCTTGCCTTTACCAAGCTTATAAAAAGAACATCTGGACCAATTTATAGAACTTAAACATCTTGCCTAGAAAACTGACTCAATTCCAAGACTTTTGATGATTTAATGACTACCAAACAAAATTCTGTAGAATTATTTGTAGGCCACTCTGTGCATCATGCTACTGACATTCTTTTTAATGTTAAAATTAAAACAACCAAGGTGTATACTCCTGTCATTATAGTGAGTGCACATTGAGCTCATGGTGATGCTTAGATATTTAGCATGTGCTAAATGCTTTAAGAGGATTCTGTCATTTATGCAAGCTATCATATGGAAGGTAAAATCTCCTAGCTTGGTATTCAAGAGTGTAGACAGTGCTTATAATAGAATATTGAACACAAAACTGGATTTAGAGCGTAAACTTAAAAATGTTTTAATATTATTATTAAAACTTCCTTCTTAGCTCTTCAGTTTATAATTCCATGTTTCTGGTCATATTATTATTATTATTATTATTTATTTTTTGCAATTTTAATTGTTAAGTATATCAGCAGGTATCCTGGTAAGTCCCCCCCGCACACACATATGATGAATGTGTCAACGATTCAAATTAAAATGTAGAATATTATAATAATAGCAAATACTCAGCTGTTTTTTTTTTTTTTTTTTTTTTTTTTTTTTTTTTTTTTTTTACTTATAGTTAAAATTTAGTGTAACCTGATATAGGTCACAAAGCTAAAGGAAATATAACTTTTATAATTATGTAATAACATAGCACAACCTAATGACACTTGAATTTTTGTTTTATGCTTCTAGTTGCTTGAAGAAAATACAAATTGGTTCTACATTAGTATTTCTTTTCTTTTCTTTTTTTTTTTTTGGTGGTGCTGGGGATTGAACCAGGGCCTTGTGCATGCAAGGCAAGCACTGTACCAACTGAGCTATATCCCCACCCCTACATAAGTATTTCTTAAGTAAGATTAATCAAACAAATATGTCACACAAGTTTGATTCATTCTGTTTTCCAGGTGCAACAATCGAACACAATGTATAGTAGTTACTGGGTCAGATGTATTTCCTGATCCATGTCCTGGGACATACAAATATCTTGAAGTCCAATATGAATGTGTTCCTTACAGTAAGTATGAAGTTTATATTTTTCACTTTCCCCAGCATTCCTCATTGATGCTGAAAGACTACACATGTGAAAGCAGCATATGTTTATGGCCTACAAAACCATTATGCATGCAGAGCACTAACAGACTCGGGACTCCAATTAGCTTCATGAAGTGTGGAAGGAAGCCATAGTGTGATGCTGGCCAAGTGTCTGTCTGTGTTCTTAAGTGTTTGGCTTTTAAGGCTAGTGTTTTTCCAGAAAACAAACTTGAATTAGCTATTCAATAGGGCAGATAGAAATCTGTACTTTTGCCCAATACCAGTTGCTGACAAATTGGTTTGGCTCACGGTTTTCTAAAGGAGGAATTGACTTCAGTTTTAATCTTGAGCTACTTGAATGGCTACCTGCTGTTGTGGTAACTTTAGTGCTTGGTAAAAGCTACCATTTCAAAAACTGAGGCATGTGCTGTCCTTTTTGATTCATGTCCTTGAGGGAACTCAAATCTTGAATCAAACAAAATATCGTACATGTTTCTACTTTTAATTTTGTAGCATCATATTTAAGATCCTACAGAGGGATATTTAAAATTCAATTGAATTTTTTTTCAGTAGACTTTAGCTTATTTATACTCTAATGCTATATAATTTTCCTTCCAAATACTCTGTACTTTTGGGAGAAAAAACAACCTTAATATATTAGACAACTTAAAAGTTTTGACATATTACTTGATTTTTACAAGGTAGTCTGATAGAGATGTCTTCTTTACCTTTTAAATTGGGAAGGGTGAAGGAGGGATAAATCATATCATACTAATTAGTTCACAGGTATGTGAATTAAGTGTTATGGGAGCACTTCTACTGATTCGAGATAGTTGTTACACATTTTCTTACATTAAAAAAAATACAAAACCAAACAAAAATCACAGTTGGAGCCTGATGTGGTGGCACGCCTTATAGTTCTTGCTACTGGGGAGGCTGAAGCAAGAGGCTCACTTAAGGCCAGGTGTTTGAGGCTACACTGAGTAAAAGTGAGAGACCCTGTCTCAAAAGAAAAAAAGCAAATGAAAAAACTTTCCAGATAGGCTTGCTATGTCTGATGTAACACATTCTTATACATATTGTAAAGGCACTCTGTTTGTCCTCTCTGCCACAGTTTTGATAAATTGGCATTTTGTGATATCATTTAAAGGCCAAACACAGATTATCTTTTCTTTTCATCCCTGCTCTGTGTTCCTGTGTTACTGTGAAATGGATGCTTTTTTATGTTTTCAGTATTTTCTATACCATTTGTAGGATTGGAAGCCTACTGAGTGCACTGATCTCTATATCATTTCTCCAGTGTGTAGTGTTGGTGGCTTATATAATCATTCTCCTGTGCCACTAGAGGAACATTGTATTCTTTTGAGCTAACCAAAATTTTGTTCCATAAAGTCCCTTTCACTTGAATTCAGCATGGTTTCTGTCCTCAAATTAGAGAAGGAATACAGCATCCATTCCCAAACAGTGGAATCAGTCAGAGCTGCCAAGATTGTGTCTTTCTGGAACCAGTTCCTGTTATCTAGTCTATAGACCAAGAACAGTGTTAAGCAAATATTATTTTCAGACTCTTAAGTAATTTCTTGCGCTGTTTAAGAAAGGAAAATGTGGATTATCTTCTGGAACATCTAACTTTCAAAATTTTACTTTTTCAGTTCTCCAGAAGTATTGTACATTGTGCACTAAACTTGCAAATAGCTATATTCAGAGAAGTATTTGTTCTTTTTAGTTTTTGTCATTTAAAATAAAAAAAGAAACACAGTAAATAATTTGCTGTTACTTTTCTAGATATTGCACGAGGCAGAAATAAGTCTATGCCTTTTTATTTTAAAGCACTCCTTGCTAAAGAATAGAAGTAATTACAATTCCTATATACCGTACAGTAGTGACACACTATAAATTACATGATTTCAACTATTAAAATTTAATGCAAGGGGTCTTAGATTATTCTAATCTTATGTAGGACTGTGTGTTTCCATATTTCTTTCTTGGTTTCCTCTCCATTTAGTTTTTTGGTGCCTTTTGGGGAGGGGGGATATTTATGTATTATATCCATTTCTTATACTTCCTTTTATTTTATGCATCTAACTTTTACTTTCTCATTGTTTTAAAAAGTGTTTTTGCATTTTGTAACATTTACATCCCCATTTCACACTTGGTTGATGAATCAGATCACACATTTATTACCTCTTTCTTACCACTTGGCTTTATGCCAGTTTCTGCTGCAAAATATCCTCCAGGATCTTATACTCAAACTGTTTCATTTTTTCATAAATCAATTTCAGAAATTTTCCATGACTTATGAAAAGTTGATAATAAATTTGCTCATCAGACAGCATTAGAAATAATATTGTTTGGTTCATTTTAATTTATTAATAAAAAGGCACATGCATAATATGTGACCTTGATATTTGCCCAGATAACCTTTGCATCAGTGATGCACATATACAGGTCCTTCTTTATTGTTGACCAACTGTTGCGAATTGCATATGTGTATATTTATAAGAAGTCATAGGATCTTGGAGGATAAAGGAAGTAATCAGCTTGGGAGTTTGCATCCTATAGGTAGTATTTTTGTTTTTCATTTGTGTACCCTCTTATTTCAAATTACCACTATTCATAAGAATGATGCCATAATGTTAGGTACCAGTTATATTTCATGAGAATAACAAGGTCTTTGCTATTGACTATTCATTATTAATGACCACACGTAAGATTATTCAAAATGAAATAGTGTGTCACTTCAGATACCGAGTATGTAGGCTACAGTTAGTTTGGGTAAATTCTTGTCTTGTGTATCTGTGTAGTCCTCCACTGATGTCAGTGGATCATGTACTTGTGTGTTTGGTCTATAGAAAAGTAAATGTATCTTTATGAATTAATTAATTGAGCCTCTTAAGACAAGTTCAGCATTTGGCATGTGATAAAGAATGCTGATTTCATTAATTTATTTTATTTTTATATTCTTCTGGTTGATAGACTTGGCTGATTTGACATCTGTCCTTTGGGTTTTCATAAAAATCATTATGTAGAAATTTCTTTTGTTTTAAAGATCTATATCTTAAACACAGTTCATTAATCATCCAAAGTTTATTTTTTATTATTACATTTGGATGTTACTTCCCAGTTTTCATCAGAACTATAAATTAAAGACAATTCATATTCATTTTCTTTTCCTTTAATATAAATGATAGCAGTTAAATCACAAATAAATTAAGATTTCCCTATAGGATATTTTACACAATAACCACACTGTCATTTTCATGTAGCAAATGAACAAAATCCAGTCATTTTTCAATGAATGGACAGTATGAAATATAACTTCTATGTCCCTTATCGAACTTGTTTTAAAGTTCTGTTTTAAATAAATGGACATTTATTTAATTGATTTTAGTAAACTGTTCCTTTCCTTAGGAATAAATTCACAGATGCATATAAAGATATTCTGAGCATTCACAACACTGATGATTTCTCTTACTATTTTTCCACAATGCTCTTTCATTAATGATTCTAAGCAGGTATAATATTGCTCTTCACTGTAGGATAATTTTAGGACAAGTGGTTTATAAACAAGTATTGTTTCCAAGACAGCAACACTGACTTTCTACTCTGTACCAGATGTAGTCAGAATTACACATTATAGAACAAGTATGTTTCCTGAAAGTGTTAAATTTAAGACCAAATTGGTTAGGGGAGGTTGTGACTTAATGTAGGTTATATGCTGTTTTATTGGCACAAATGTTTGTGTGATATGTTACTCTCAAAGGTATTTCAAAAGTTCAATATTTAATCTTAATGAATAATTGCAATTTAAAAAAATTAATCAAGCTAAGATCTTACTGAAATGTATTGGCACACCATAATGCATTTTAGCAAGGGAAGAGGGAGAAACATAGGCATCAATCGGTCTAGTCATTTTATGAAGTTCAGGCAACATACTTCAAAACCTACATACATTTAAAATAGTACTGTATGGTTGTAATTATTAGAGTACTGTTTACCAACAAGGATCTTATATAGCACCCTTCCTAAGTGTATAGTTTACTTCTTTAAACTTGTAGGAGTTTTGTTTCTTTCTTTTATGTTTTAACCTCATATAACTCTACTAATCAGGTTTGTTTATGAAAGCATTTACCTTTTATGGGGTCTGTGGAGTCAAGGTATTTGCTTTGAATGCTTGGTATGATTGTCGTTGCATGCTGGCTTGCTTTCTGTGTAAATTAATGATAGTGGAAAATGTCATAATAAGCTAACCATAATTCTTTCTTCCTTTTTCTCCTTGCCTACTGTGCTTGCTTTTCCCTTGTATGTATTTTGCTTACTTTTTTTAATAGACTTAGTAGTACAAGTTTGATAACTATGATATAGAAAATTCAATAAGAATTTTATTATATAAAGTCTAATATAAACCTAAATACATAACTTTACTAATTCTTAATGAGTAAGAAAAGTACTAGCTTACTGCACCCTTCAAAATCCCTATTGGGGCCGAGGGGCAATTGGTAATATTCCTGAAAAGGAGGCATCTTTCTTATGGTTAAGATTAATTTTTCTAGGAGTAGAAGATAATAGAAAAACAATTGAAATGTGTACTGAGGTACATAATTATGTATTTCTTCTTACATAAATATCTTTGAATAAGCTATCACCATGTCCTTATTTATTACATTTAACCTAAATTCTAAAATTGAATTGTCGTTTTTATAAATGTATTTTCTTCTTGTTATATTTATGTAATTTTAGTCATTTTAATAATTGAGTTCACATAAGATAAATGGGAATGGTACACCTATGCATGCATTTATGTCTATAGCATACATATGTAAAGAAAATCTTAATAAGAATGCCGAGTGACTTTGGAGAGGCAAGAATACGTATAGCTTGCATTAGTGAAGAGTTTCATTATTTATTCAGGTACACTAAGTGAAGCAACATACCAGCATATTTGTATTGCCTCCTTAATCTACTAAAATGATTGATCCATGTTCTTTTAGGTAACTTTAGAATCTTTCTCCTGCTAGGTTTTCCTGTGTGTGTTTCTCTTTATCCAAAATAGTACAACAACTTATTCTTCCTATATTTAGCATCTATTACGATTCAGTCTTAGACTAATAGTCAATTTATTTAATCTTTTTTCTTTTTTCCTTGCACCTTTTTTGTTTTTCTTCCGATGCTTAAAATAGAAGTGGAGCAAAAAGGTAAATAACGTATATGGTCTGAACCCCAGCTCCCTGTTATGTGCCTTATGGATGTTAACCTCCTCCCTCCCCTTTCCCACGACCTTCCTACATTAAAATAATCAGCAGGATCTCATAAATGCACCTCATAAAGAAGTCGACTGTTTACAATGAAATTATGTGACTGCTATATCTGGTGATGGGGTAAAAGTTCTGAAGTCGGCGAGGGGCAGCTGCCCTTTCTCTGTTTCTTTTTGTCTCTTTTCCCGACACCCTTGGATATTTTCTTGTTATTGAAGTGTCATCTTGCCTGGCTTCCAGAACCCTCTCATAGCATGCCATGGTTACAGGGTCTCCTGGTCGTTCATCACTGCTTTCCTTGTATTTACTTTTCTCTGCTCCTAATTGCATTTTCCGAATATTTATGTTCCTTAAGTCAAAGCACCTTTAACTTTTGTAAAAGTTCTCAATAAGTCTTCACGATGGGTTTTCTGTTTTATTTGCCTTATTTTGTGGTTTTTACTTTGGGGACTTATAGATGGGTGAGGGGTTGGGAGTATAATGTTTGGAATAAAATACTTCATGCACAAACTCAAAGTTTTAGACCATGTATTGCCAAATCATAAGGCAAAAACACATCAAAAACTTAATTCTCAGCTCAATTATGAATGGTCTTACACATAGGTTTGGGTTTATGAAAATAAATCCTGACCACTTTGTATGATGGTATTTGATTATGGTCACTTCACAAAAGAATGGTAGTGCTTGTTTTAAGTTTTAAGTTTGGTAAAATTAAATGCTAATAAAACGAATTTTCCTTTTTTGATTTGTGATCGATAAAATTTGTGATTACCTGTTTTGTGATTTTTTTCTTTTTTAACTTGTCTTAATTCTTGTCTTTTCTCTGTGACTGTTAGTTTTTGTGTGCCCTGGGACCTTGAAAGCAATTGTGGACTCACCATGTATATATGAAGCTGAACAAAAGGCAGGTGCTTGGTGCAAGGACCCTCTACAGGCTGCAGATAAAATTTATTTCATGCCCTGGACTCCCTACCGCACTGATACTTTAATAGAATTTGCTTCTTTAGAAGATTTCCAAAACAGTCGCCAAACAACAACATATAAACTTCCAAATCGAGTAGATGGTACTGGATTTGTGGTATATGATGGTGCTGTCTTCTTTAACAAAGAAAGAACAAGGAATATTGTAAAATTTGACTTGAGGACTAGAATTAAGAGTGGTGAGGCCATAATTAACTATGCCAACTACCATGATACCTCCCCATATCGATGGGGAGGAAAGACGGATATCGACCTAGCAGTTGATGAGAATGGTTTGTGGGTCATTTATGCCACTGAACAGAACAATGGAATGATAGTTATTAGCCAACTGAATCCATACACCCTTCGATTTGAAGCAACGTGGGAGACTGTATATGACAAACGTGCTGCATCAAATGCTTTTATG
The DNA here is from genome assembly GCF_902686445.1 of Sciurus carolinensis. Classification (NCBI taxonomy): domain Eukaryota; kingdom Metazoa; phylum Chordata; class Mammalia; order Rodentia; family Sciuridae; genus Sciurus; species Sciurus carolinensis. The sequence continues at coordinate 140,703,318 of NC_062213.1, read as the reverse complement.
ATATGTGGAGTCCTTTATGTGGTCAGGTCAGTTTATCAAGACAATGAAAGTGAAACAGGCAAGAATGCAATTGATTACATCTATAACACCCGATTAAACCGAGGAGAATATGTAGATGTTCCCTTCCCCAACCAGTACCAATACATTGCTGCAGTGGATTACAATCCAAGAGACAACCAGCTTTACGTGTGGAACAATAACTTTATTTTACGATACTCTCTGGAGTTTGGTCCACCTGATCCTGCCCAAGGTAAGAATGCTTGCTTGTTAAGGCTTATGTTTTTTTGTGAACAGCTTACTGTTAAAAGGCTTATTAATCCCCGCCCTCTCCCTTTGCTTCCCCTTCTCATAGTTAAAGCAAAGAACATAAGGAAGTATATTTGAGCCTTATTTTGTTCAATTTTGTTTTTCTGAGTTCTTCACTTAAATGTTGGCTTGATGAAATTGTAGCATTAGTAGTCAGTTTAGTTTTTCATTGCTAAAAATACAGTACCAGCTATAAACCTGTTAGCTTTTTTCCCCTACCTGGTTTCTGAATTGATGATACTCTGTGTGCAGACCTTTTAACTTCTCGGCGCCAGTGGTTACAGGAAATGTGTGTTAGGAAGTCCCAGGAGAGTGACTGGGTTCGCTGTACAATGCCAGGTATAAGTGTTCTGAAGTTTTGGAGTCTGTTCTCTGGATGGGAGAGGGAGTCCTCAAACGTTTTCTAGTTCATCATGTAAAATCACACATTTTTATTGCCTGATAGAGTAGTGACAGTTTAAAATCAATATTTTTATGACTGTCACACATTGAGTGATCTCAAGTGATGATTTATGATGACAGAACTGTTAGCATTTTCTATTTGTGTTCTCTTTGGGTGTCTTTGTGGAGAATCATTACTTTACAAAATAATGCTAAATTTTTGGAAATATATTTTGGTTGATCAAGTGAATTCATTTCTATGAGAAATGATTTTGAGTATAAAATAAATGACTCCTTTATTAAAACAAGATTACCTTATACTCATGATAAAAGAGTAACCTGTTAATGTATTATTATGAAGCTTGCACTAATTATGTCTTTTCCACTTGAACATTGATACTTATGCAGTTAAGATGTGAATTAATATTTCAACTTACTGACTTAATTGGAATTTTCAAATTAAGTTGCTTCAAAATTTTAGAAACTGAAAAGTTTTTTGGAATGATTAACCTTTTTGCCAAGGTGAAACATTATTTTTCCTTTTCTGTTAATGCAGTATACATGAAATGTACTCATCTACAAACTTACATCCACTCATTTTAAGATATGCTATTAATAGGTTCTAAATATTGTCATATTGCTAGGACCTCAAAATAAGTCACAGCCTTTTGTAATTGAATTTCTAATTTGAGTATTCACTAAGATATGTGAATTTTGTTTGTGAATAAGAGTAATGATGTATTGATTTAGTGTGTGGCAGTCTTTTCTGAAAATCATGTATACTTGGAGTTTTTTTCATTTAAGATCGTATTAGTAATGTCCATTGTTAAAGTTCAACCATTTAATCTTCTTTTAGAGCATGGAACATTTATTGACCATAGCTTGGAGTCACTTAAAAAAATATTTTTAGTTGTTGATGAACCTTTAATTTATTTATTTATTTGTGGTGCTGAGGATGGAACCCAGTGCCTCACACATGCTAACCAAGCACTCTACCTCTGAGCCACAACCCCAGCCCACTTCTTAGAGTCATTTTTTTAAAAAAATTGTACATACCTGTTTTCTCTTGAGGACAGCAATTTGGGTTGCTTCATGTATCAGTTTTGTTTTTTCTTTTGTTTTCCCTAAAAGTTACTGCAGTGCTTCTCCTTTATCCTATAAGTTTCTCAAAAGGCAAACTTCAAACATGACAGACTTCTGGCATTGGCTAAAATCGTATTGATCCTTGTGTTAACCTTTTTGTAATCCACATTACTCTGACAAATGTTACATTTTTCTTGGGTGGCAGTAAATCTTTTCCCCTTGTTAGGAAAAGAAAAGAAAAGTGACTCTAAATTCATAATCAGGCGACACCCAAAGGATTGTGAATGAAGTTTAGTGTAGATTCAGTTCATACAAACAGTCATTACCCATCCACTTGTCACAAGGTTCTTCACCCATACAAGGATGACTAATGATGTCTTTCTCCACATGTGGCATATATTCTATTCAATACTTTGATACATTTGAGACGAAAACATCTTTGATAATTTAGATGCTTTTTTGGAAAGGCAGTTGCCACCTTTGAAAATGAGAAGCTTAGACATTTGTATTAAGTTTGTATTCCTATAACAGTGTTTTATTATCCAAAATAGCCATTATTAAGTATTCCCAGAATGTAAAAATTCATACTGACCCCTTATTAAACCCTAAGTAATCAAAAATTTTATCTGACCTAAATTTCTCGTGCTCATGTTTGACCCATATTCTTATTTTCTCCCTCCTTATAATTTTTCTTCATAGGCTTTTAGAGATTCTTGTCCCTCTTTTTCAGGATGTGTGCTATCTATATGCCCTTAAGTGGGCCTGTATAGAACTGTTCTGGTTTATAAATTTAGGTCAGACCAATAAACCACTGTCAGCTTTCCAGAAGTAATATCCAAGAAACCCAAAAGAGCAATCAGAGAAATTAGTCTTTGCCATTAGTAAAGCAGTAATTGCCTTAATTGGTTAAAATTCACACCTAAAAGTCTTCTGGAGTGGATGTACTACCATGTATATGGCCAGCATGTTATGAAGTTATGTATTCCTTTCAATCTTCATTGTGTTCTCTTTGCTGTGTATCCATTTCAGTGCTTTCCCCCATCTTAAATCTAAACCTGTTTATGCCTGACAGTACAATCATATTATTTGTGTTTTCTGATCTTTTTTTTTTTTAATTCGAATTTTTAGATTTATTTTGTCTTTTTACAGTTCATTTGCTGCATTCCCCTAAACGTGGTCTGATTTCTTCTTTTCCTTTCTCTCTAAGCAGGCTTAGGAAAAACCCGGTCTAGTTAAAACCCTGTTTTAACTCTCCCATTTGTTAATTTGGACTGCTTTCTATTTACTTATACCTTCCAACAAATTGGCTATCCCCAATATTATCAAAAAAACATCGTTTCTTTTCTTGAGTTTTGGCAGTTTCTGAATATTTGTTTTAGACTGTGAAGTAAGATGTTCCTATAATATGAGGATTTTCAGCAAGGGAGCCAATTTTGTTACTTAGAAAATGTTCAACTTAGATTGAATATTTCCTCAGTCTTTCTACTGATAATGAATGCTCTTTAAGAGAGGATCAGTGTTTTTGGACATTGAACAGGTTAAATTTAATGAATGCTCATTTTTGCCTTACCAGGCTACAGACTCACTCTACCTGGAGTTCATTCAATGAGTGAGCAATGGGTGAGTTGTTGAACCTTGGTAAAGGGAATATTATTTTAGCATAAATGGGTATTTTCTCCAAGTCTTTGGTACAGGAAGAACATGGTAACAAATAGCAAGCTCTTGGTAAACACTACCATAGTAAATTGAACCATTCTGTAGGTTTGTTGAAATCTTCATGGGCACCTAAATAAATGTGTTCATTAGCACCGTTTCTCAGGTATCTGTACTCAAATGACAAATGGTAGCCAGAGTCCTGAGTCAGTTCATGTGAATGCTTGATTAGGGTATCATGATAAACAGCTTGTACAGAAGGCTTTGGATTTGAATTATAATGCCATTGTGAAATGCCACGTTTCCTGCTATTCATAGGATCTTCTTGAGCTTTGAACCTTTTGCCATGTAAGTTTCATAAATTTATTGCTCCAGTTTTAAATTATCTTCCCAAATGTTATATCTGTTATTTATATATGTAATATTATGTAAATAATTATTATGATTTGGAGATTTACATGAAATAGTATAAAAAAATAAGGGCAACTTTCTTTGTAGGATGCCACACTTTTTTCAAAGTCTATGAAAATCTTTTACTTAGAAGCATAAAATTGAAGCATTTAAGAGTGTATGCAAGTGACCCTAAACAAATTAATTTCTCCATTGCTCAGTTTCCACATCTGTGAAAGGAAGATAATTTTGTGTCTACTTCATGGGGGTGTGGTAAGGATTAAATAAGGTGATCTAATGTTCCACTAATGATGACTGGCACAGCATCTGGCACATAAATGCTGAATAAGTATAAACTTTTATCATTGCCAGATACCCTATGGAGACTTTTCTCCACCTGTGGAAGCTGCATTTCTAGCTTAAACATTTTAAAAAATTGCTTCCCTTGGAGTATTGCTAAATTCCAATCTTGGAAAATCCTAAAATACTAGCTTTCCCCCTAAAGGGTTTAGTTTTGTCACTTAAAGATTACTTTCATGAAATCCCAACATTTCACTAATTTACCTTTGAAGACTGTGTTGATTCTTTTCAGTCTTTTCATGATCAAAAGGTGAAAAGTCATGAAAATATATTGGCCTAAGGAATGCATGGAAACATGGCTGTAGGATGTTGCATGGCATTTTTTGCTTATAATGGAGATCATTTTATTATCTGCCTTGACTCAGTTATTATGTCTTTACTGATGGTTAGCTAATAAACCACTACTGTATATATTTCAGTGACTAAATGTATACTAAGTAGTACAGTGTCGAGGAATACATAGATGGTATAACACTAAACCATTTTTTTCTGCCCTTTTCTCTTTTTGCTCTGATTCCTCTTTCCCCTTTAAGACTTGATCGGTAGCAATCATTTGACGCTTCTGCAAAAGATTGTGATGCTTTTGACAAATGTTAATTGAGAAAGCACTGAAAGCCTAGCTACATTGTAATCAAAAGAAAATTACAGAGGTTTAACAAGATGTCAGGCAAGTGCTTTACAGAAAAAGATAGACAGGTTTGAATAGGTTTCTGCAGCAGTTGACTGGGCATGATGCTTGACTGATGTACACAGGCATCTCTGTATGGTCAATAAATTATGCCCTGGAAATGAAACATGTGCTTAAGAAGTTTCTCTTGAGCTAGAAGGGAAAAGGAATACAATGTGTGTGGTTTATCAATAACAGGGAGTTCATCACTACTAAAGATCTGGAAAAATGTATATACTACTCATTCTGGTAAACTTAGTATACTCTCTATTGTGTCAGAATTAAATAAGAAGTGTTTGTGGACCAGAGTATAAAGTACTAAATATATTAGTGATAATAGGAACTTTTCTAATAAGTTGTATTATTGTATCTTGCTTCTCATGTATTAGATGACCCCAAATTAACGAATGCTTTTATGAGATGATTTTTAAATAACTATTTTTAGTTACTTGTACTCTTAATTTAAATTTAAGACATACATGTAAAGTTTTGAGAGTCAGTAATCTGTCAGTATTGATAACACTTCAGTGTGATCTCATTTAAGAGAATTTAAATGGTAATATTAAATTTTTGCTGACAGATTTTTGTTGTCATGTAAATTAATTGAATGATAATTAATGGAGAAAACAGTAAACTCCATTTTTTTTTAACCTAACTGACTTGTTTGAAATTAATGTCAAAAGGCAAAAAACAGCTTTTTTAAAAAAAGAAATGTTCTCCTTTGAAATGTATAGATATAGTTCCTTTATATTCTCTTTTAAGGGTCTATAAGATACAGAGGGTTGTTTTCAAATGAGCTATGATTCAATCTAACCTTTTATCTTGATAAGATATCACATTATCACTTCTGACTGGGACTAGCAGCTGCTTCATACCTACCTTTCAAAAGTAAAGAAGCCAAAACCTGAGATATTTCCTTACTAAAACAGCACACGCATGCCAAGCTTATCTTCTGTTTGTATCTAATCAGGCATGCTCAAAAATGTTTCAAGCAAGAATGGCTGCTGGGTGGAAGGATGTTACAGTATTTATTTCCCTGCAAGATGTAGAGTGGGTGACTTTAAATCTTTTTATTGTCCTAATTACCTATAATTGCTAGACATTTGTCGATATTTTGAATTTATTTATGAGTATGAGTTTATATAAGAATAGAATTTTCCCACATTATAAACTACCCTTCATTTCCAATTAGATGGGATATAGTGAAGTTATACTTAAACTATACTATCAAATATTTCACTGAAAATTAAACAACAGAGCCACACAAGAAAAGCTGTAATAAACTCTGAACTTCCATCTTTTAGCCAACAATATGAATAAATTGAAATCAATGAAGAGATTTCTTCTTCTTCTATCTTACTGATGTTGTCAGTAATTCTGTTGGTTGTACTGGGGGCATATGGATGGTTAAGGTTGTGTTTGTGTTCCTGTGTGTGTGCACATTCACATATACATGCCTGTGTGAGTGCAAGGGTGTGTTTGAGATTAATACACTCATCTTTTTTCCATAGTGCCTACCACAGCTGTGACAATAACTTCTTCAGCTGAGCTGTTCAAAACCACAGTATCAACCACAAGCACTACTTCACAGAAAGGCCCCATGAGTACAACTGTAGCTGGATCACAGGAAGGAAGCAAGGGGACAAAACCACCTCCAGCAGTTTCTACAACCAAAATTCCTCCTGTAACAAATATTTTTCCCCTGCCAGAGAGATTCTGCGAAGCATTAGACTCGAGGGGGATAAAGTGGCCTCAGACACAAAGGGGAATGATGGTTGAGCGACCGTGTCCCAAGGGAACAAGAGGTATTTCCTGTAAAACAGCATACATAAAATGTTTTTAAAGTTAGCAAGTAGATTTTAAACTACACCAGCGTGATTTTATTTGAAGAAAGATATATTTATAGTAGCTGATTTTATTATTTCTGTCACTTTCATAATAAAGTATCTATAAGAAACTTTAGGATTTTGAAACTGTAAACATCAGTTAAGGTTAGGTACTGAATTTCCTCTGCTCCTAGGTCAAGCCTGAGGTTTTTGCCTAAGGACCCTAGTGAAGCTCCTGCCAGCAGCCTTTCTCCTAAGCATTACTTTGGACAGGTCCCAAGAAAACCAAGGGCTTTTTGTTTGCTTGCTATAAATATCTGATATTTATATGCGAACTTTATATTTACTGCTTATGATTGCCATCATACTCTGCTTTTTGTCAGTTATTGTCAACTTCTTCCATTAGCGTTTATTCAAAATTTAACACACAGACTAGGATCATCATAGCCGATTTCCCGAATGCGTGTAGAAAAATGGTTTCAATTTCACTCTTGTTTTCTACATCTGTTGTAGGAACTGCCTCATATCTCTGCATGGTTTCCACTGGAACATGGAACCCTAAGGGCCCCGATCTTAGCAACTGTACCTCACACTGGGTAAATCAGCTGGCTCAGAAGGTGGGTTGGAAAGTTTTAATATGATTCATATTTGTGATTTAAGACTTTGACTTCTAACATAAATAATTTAGTTTTGTATGTTAAAACCAGCTTCATTGCTCTTTGTTCAGTATAAAACCAAAAATTTATGTATCATTGTGTCTGTAAACTATTGAAAGTTACATATATTTGGAGTATTATATTTTCTGTGTTAAGCTTTTTAATGAGTATGTACTTAATTCCATTCATATTTAGTTTATTCTCTTTCTTTTGATGTTCATTAGACAAATAGTGCATTGGCCTAATAAATCAATATTGTTAGGTTCGCAGCTGAATTGACAGAATGCACACAGATGTTTATGTTACATATTATTGTGATACAGGAAGAAAAAATGGTTTTCAAGAGTATTGAGAACAGTAATCTGAATTCTACATTGAAATGCAGTGCCCTTTCATTTTCTCCTCCACCCACCTTTCAGAAATACAAACACTAGATAATGACCCTCAGTGTCACACTGATTACCTTCTGTTTTAAATTCCATATCACTGGAATAAATAAGATATTTTAAAAACAAGATAAAATGTTCGCAGTGAAATGAGAGAGCTGGTTGAAAATTTTTAAGAAGGATTTTTCTCCTTTTGTTTCTTTTAAGTATCTGGTTAAGAATTTCTTTTGTGTGTTGAGGATATAAAAGTCTTTAATCTTCTGAGATGAAGAGAAAGTTATTGGTCTTAATTAGTTGCAGATATAGACATTTTTGTAAATTTTTTTTTTTTTTACCACAACAGAGGTACTCAAGGAGAACTAGGAGCCACAACAGAACAGGAAATATTACTGAGATCATACAAATTGTCATTTCAGATCAGAAGTGGAGAAAATGCTGCTAGTCTTGCCAATGAACTGGCTAAACATACCAAAGGGCCGGTGTTTGCAGGGGATGTGAGTTCTTCAGTGAGACTGATGGAGCAGTTAGTGGACATCCTTGATGCACAGCTGCAAGAACTGAAACCTAGTGAAAAGGATTCAGCTGGACGGAGTTATAACAAGGTAGGAAGAATTCTTCTGCTATTTTAAACTAAGACATTTTGTATGCCAGCTGTCCACTCTCCAGCAGTTGACTGCCAAACTTCTTGCTCCCTTGATACACACTTAGGAACAAAACTTCTAATTCTGGTTCACTTCCGATGGAAGAATCACAGTTGAGAAAGGTGCATCAACCACCCTCCAAAAAAGTGCAAATGATATGAGAGATTTTAGTTGGTGGCAAACTGCATCCCTCTGTGGTCAGTACTTCTTCTTAAGAATACATTATTTGCACTTGAAGAAGTTGTATGTTATACAGTTGATATACTTTGTATGCTAATACATGCAACTCTTAGAGTTGCAGCAAAATTGTGACTCAGGAACGTTAGTCACAGAAATACTCTGTTCAGTGGCAGCTTTTGGGAGAAGGATATGTGTCCCTCTGCAGGATAATTTTATATCAGTGCTATTAGTTTTTCCTACTATAACAAAAATTTGATAGTTACTTTAGGTTTATTTCAACCCCAAATCTGTGGCTAGCATGGTTCTAGATGATTTTAAAAAAAAAGGTCAAAAAAAGACCACAATATATATTTTGTCTCTGTCTCTCTCTCTCTCCCTCTTGCTTTTTGTTTTGTTTTGTTTTTTTTTTAATTGTCAACATGCTTTGAATTAGAATACGTAATAAAATGCAGCTAAAAACTATAAACAAGCACTTTTGGCAATTACTGTGGACCATCCAGAGGACGACTGTACTTTGAACTCTGGAACACCAGCTTAATTTTTGAGGATTTCTTCTTTCCTCATTTCAACAGATAAAATCTAACCTCTGATTCTCTTTTCTTTTACCTAAAAGCTCCAAAAACGAGAGAAGACATGCAGGGCTTACCTTAAGGTATCTCTCCTGTGCTGTCACCCTGCTTTCTCCCTTCTTCAGCTACCTGCCACGCTTTATCATCTTGCTGCATGATCCAATGTATTTCAGTCTTTGATAATTATATAATGTGCCCCATATCAGCTGTACAAATGTTGGCTTTTCACAGGTATATTATTCTCAGAATAAGCAAATAATTTATTTTAATGATTTTTGCTGTTTTTCCATTTATCCAAAAGTACGAGAATTTTAATGAAATATCCTCTGAATTGGAAAATAATCATACAGTCTTTTTTTTTTTTTTTTTTTCATTTCTGTGGATTAAAAAACAACTTGAGTAAAACAGCTATGATATATTCTTGGCAGTTTATCATATCAAAGACTGTGTAGTCATAATGTATGTGCATGAAAAAGTCACTGCTTTCTTATCTCTATGGTGCACTCTTAAAATAGGCTTTGTCTCAAAAAATTGTAGGGGGTCATTTCTAGAATTATGTTGATATGGGGATGGGCTACTAAAAATGAAACATAAATAATATGATGGTGATATCAGTATATAATATGTATTGGTTTTTATCAGACTAGAGCCATTGCTTTGCTTTTAGAATTCTTCTGCTCCAGGTGGTTTTCCTTCTTGGTATATCCAAGAACCCAAGTAACAGGGGGCATACTGAGTCTTACAGTGGAAATTATGCCTTGCTAGTTCTATGTGATAGATCAGAATGACGTCAAGTTGTGTGTGGTTTATCTGTGAATTTTATAAGTTCCTTTTGGGGGTTATTTTTTGATCTTACTCTTAAGGGGACCATTAGCATGATAAATCAAACCTTGAAGAACTAATCTATATTTCACAATGGAAAAAAAAGAATTTTTGTAGTTTCATAACAAAGGAGTTATTTAAAAGTCGTAACTCCACTAATTTTGGTTTGCAAGATCTAGAAGAAAGAATGCATTTCACTAATTAGTAAAAGACATTGGACCTGGGAGCTTTACAGGAAAAGTTGGGTGGGAGAACCTGTTTTCACTTAGTGAAGTTCTGAGAGTCCCTTTTTAGCCTGTCTAATGGGGGCAAGAAATAACTGCTGAAGTCTAAATGATTTTTCAAACTCAAGTGTTCAGTTCAACTTTAAGGTATTAGTTAGAGTTTGAAATGTAATAATTGGTATGTTGCCCAGGACATTTATCTCAGTGGAAGAAGAATAGGGCCTCAACGCGCCCCTGCCCCATTTAGCAGGAAAAGACCACTTCTGGAATATGATTAGGCTAATGATCATTTTGATCCCTCTAGAAAAGTACAAATGTAATAAATAAGGAGTGTTTCACATTAATAAAGCATGCCATCAGGGAGTTACGTGTATATGTAGTAAATTTCAATATGACCTTAATTTCTGACCAGTGTGATTTTTAGTTATGTCTCAAATGAGCTTCTCTGTTCAGATAAGACTAATAAAACTCCTTAAATTACAAATCAGAAGCTGACTTACACTATGCAAATGAAGTGAGCTCCTACTTTGTGACAGAAGATTCATTTGTAACTTAGATTAGAGGCTTCAGTCTGTATTTTTTGGTGACTAATGAATCTGGCCTCAGCAGACCAATTTCTGTTCCACTCTAGTTAATGGCTGCAGCAGTATCAGTGTGAGCATTTCGACTGTTCTATCTCCCATTAGAGAAAGAAAAAAGTCTTTAACGCCACTTGGAAGTATATTCCACCTGCCAGGAAGGTCATGGTGGCTCACAAGGCAGACAGAACGAGGGTATTAAGATGGATTAAGCTAATTAATCTTACTCTGACAGTAGCCTCAAACAACTTTTCCCCCTCCTCATTTCAATGTAGTACCTCAAACTAGCTTTTTCACTGTTGTTCTTTATATAATGTATGTTCTTTTTCTTCTGTGATTATACCAATAGATCAAAACAGTACATTTGTGGGCTTAATGACACATTATGAATAGGTAAAGGAAAGAGTAAATAAATTTAGTCATTTCAGCTATCTAAGACATATTTAGGGCACAGGTACAGCAAGTGTCAGTATAAGAGTCTACCTTCAATTGATTAACTGTCTGGCTTATATTTCTATTTATTGTTATTTTGCATGGTAATAACTTAAACCTACATATGAATATTAATACCTTAGATGTTTATGATGGCTTTATTTGTGCTTTTTTTTTTCCTTAAATTATCAGTATAGGCTTTAAATGTTTTACTTACTTTCTTGATTCCTTTAAAAGTAGACCATTGACTATGAGTTAAGGTATACTTATGAAGTGTTTTTTTTTTAGATGGACAGGGAATCGGAAGAGTGAAAATATTTCCAAATAACTTATAATATTTAAAACCACCTTGTTTTCTTTCTTTATTTCTTTCTTTTTTTTTTCCTCAAATGATATTAAATATCATTTGCCTAATAAAGCAAAATTTTAGTTACTATTTTAGTTCTGGTTTAACGAAGCTATGTGACTGAAGTTTCAAGCATAAATATTCATCTACTCCAGACAGTAGTAATCCATGTTTTCCATTTAGAACATTTAATTCTAAGATTACAAACAGGGTTACTTTCTTGGATGTAAATACATATGCAAGAGTCATGTCTCAGGTTAACAGTTGCTGCTGTTTGTTAATGCTTTTCAACATTTGAGGTAGGACTATATAAACAGAGATGCATCACTATTCTACACATTATAATCAGATAGAAATCTGCTAATCTTTACTTAGTCCTAGTTTGAAATGGCCAGGTGTGTTTCAGCTTGATCAGATATAGATTGTTCTAGTGTCCTTCCATATTGAATTAAGAGTAAATCGTCATGACAGATAAATATTACAATTGTCACTAGTCACTGATTGAAAACCACCTTAGTTCTAGAAGCAGTCAAAACTAATGATAGATCTCTAATGGATGCAGGCAATTGTTGACACAGTGGACAACCTTCTGAGACCAGAAGCTTTGGAATCCTGGAAACACATGAACTCCTCTGAACAAGCACACACTGCAACAATGTTACTGGATACATTGGAAGAAGGTGCTTTTGTCCTAGCTGACAATCTCTTAGAACCAACCAGGGTCTCAATGCCCACAGAAAACATTGGTAAGTGGATTTATTGCCAGGTTTCATTTTGATTTAGAACACATACGTTTAGGAGAATACTATTTTCATTCTGAGCCTTTTATTTCCCAGTGTCCATCTTCTCTTGTTATCTGTTAGCAAAAGAAATTATTGATCATACTAAAATAAAATTAATGCAAAAGCCAAAATCTATCCTGTATCTTAAAAGTTGGTTTTATGGTTATGTTTGTGTTTTTCACTTGAAAAAATCCTTAAAGAAAAAGTGTAAGAGCACTTAAATGCCTGAATATGGATTGCTTAAGTAAGGAAAGTGCTTGTGAAACTGGCATTTTTTCCCCCATTTTAAATAATATATTCCTAATGAATTTAAATTACTTTATGGAATGCGTTCTCCCAGTCAAATGTTTTGGCTCACAGAACTTAGGCAAAATATATTAAAAACTACTACTTTCAGGTAAAAATGGTCAATGAACTACATCTCCCATAATGCAGAATGTCCTTGTTTTATAGGTTTCAATTAGCTACAGATAGTTTTGAAGCATAATAGAATTCAAATGTTGCCAATGAGAGACTGGAATTCTTGACATAAGTAACATTTTCTTAATTTAGGCTTAACCATTTAGAATTATTGATAATTTGATGAGTGTATCCGTTAGTAAGGTAAAAAGTTTTCGAAGCATAAATGTTAAACAAAAAACTAGAAAGGACACACACTACTCTCTCTTCCCAAAAAAGTGCTAACTTCACTATCAGATATTGAATGAAGGTTTCCTCTCTGGGCTACCATGACTTGTTGCCTATCTGTGCTCGTCTGTCTTACAGAAATTTTTATTAAAATGTGTAGAAAAAAAAAAGGTACATAGAAAAAATAGACTAAATTTTGATACTTTGATTTGAATTCAGAACTTTATTTAAAAAAAATTTTTTTTGTTGTAGATGGACACAATATCTTTATTTTATTTGTTTATTTTTATAAAATAGGTGCTGAGGTTAAAACCCAGTGCCTCACACATGCTAGGCAAGTGCTCTACCTCTGAGGTACAGCCCCAGCCCCAAAACTTTATTTTAAACAAATAAAATTTTCTAAAGAAATGAAATATTAAAATCATTTGTTCTTAAGGGTAGGAATGACAAATCACTTAACTTCAAAGTAAATGAAGTCAAGATAATTTGGCCCACTATGACCTGGGATATATAGTCATGAAGAAAAGTATATTTTAGCATAGATTTAGTAGAAAATAAAACTCCCCTTCTTTGTCTAAGACTTTAATTATTTTGGGGGTTAATTTTAATTACTGATCTAATAAAATTTCTAAGATAATCATTGAAGAATGCCTTTCGAAGATTTCCAGTGACTTGTAAGCACAGAGGGATGTAGACTTGATTAACTTAGAGCTGAATCATGGAAAATATTACTGGACATGGCATATCATGACCACAAGTTGTTCTCTAAATCTTTTGAAGGTTATTTTTTTAAATAAACAAAAGCGGGGAAAAAAAGAAGAGGAAGAATGAAACTGAGCTAAAATTTCCCTTTTTTGCTCTTGACCAGTGTGCATTAGGATTTGAGGGGAAGGATGGAGTTTCATTCAGCCTTTCAGATGTCTGACACACTGTTAATATGTCCCAGTTTGAAATATACTTCAAAAAGTGAAATATATTTTTCCTAATACTTACATTTTTCAGAGTTCTAAAAGATTATTCTTCATATAATTTTTTTCATTTTTAATTAGAAAACATTGAGTGGAGATTGTTATAGTATATAGTGTACAGTTTACTGATGTGTGTCAGATAATGCCTAGAACTTACTCTTATGTTTACCACTCAAGAACTATCAGTGTGAAAGTGATTTTACATATTCTAATATAGTTCTTTCTGATTTCTAAGTTATACATAATTTTGTAAAATAAATTTAGTATTTAGTATAAAGAAAACATCTTCCTATTTCCTAGGACTTATATTGTCATTTTGGACTTGAAAACTAAAATGACCTATTATTCCCTCTGTCTTCACTTTCTTGAAGCCCTTATTTAAATTTAGGATTTGATGATAATATTTTAAATTTAAATAGTTTGATTTCCTCCTTATAATTTCTCTCAAAATCCTTAGTTTAACTTCATAACATGGTTTACCCTTATGATACATGACCCCATAAAAGTGGCATAATTGCATCTGACAGTGGCATTTTATAGTCTCACTTTGAGATATAATTTATATACAATAAGGGCATTAGAATCTTTACAGTTTGATGACTTTTTAACAAATATAAACCTGTATAATCATCAGTATGGTTAACATTTTTATTATTCCAAAAGTCAACTCCTCTTGCTGTCAGCCCAGGAAACCACCTATCTGTTTTCTGTCTCTGTGGTTTATTTTTTCTAAGATGTTCATTGGATGGAATTACATGCCATGAACTCTTGGATCTTGCATCTTTTATGCAGAATAATACTTTAAAAAAAATACTTTTTTAGATGTTTGTAGACCTTTATTTTATTCATTTATTTATATGTGGTGCTGAGAATCAAAACCATTGCCTCACACATGCCAAGCAAGAGCTCCACCACTGAGCCACAACCCCAGCCAGAATAATACTCTTGAGATTTATTCACATAGAGGGAGTGTCAATAGTTTAGTTCCTTGCCTTCCTGGGTGTTATTCCATTATCGGATATAACACTACTTGCATGTTCACTCACTGTTTAAGCATTTGGTTTATTTCTACTATTTTGCCGCTGTTTTTCCCAATAATCTCCAAAAGCAACATATGAAAGCTGCACTTTTTCTGTTTCTTTGCCACCAGTGTTAGCAGCCATTTTAACGGCTTGTAGTGACATCTCATTGTGGGCTTACTTTACATTTTTATGATTGCTAAGTAATTTTTCACTGATAACTTTTTCAACATTTTTTTTAAAATGTTGTAATGCTGTGACTATTCATTTCTTTTGCTCATTTTTAGTTGGGTTTGTCCTAGTATAAAATGTTGTGTCAGTAACATGTATTCTGAATGTTTCCCTCAGGATATGACTTTTCTTTTTATTTTTTTATTATCTTGTGAAGAGCAAAAGTTTCTAATTTTGATCAAAAATTTTATTACCTGCTTTCAACAACATGCCCCTAATACTGTTTTATTTATGCTTCTCATCATGGTATTGTTATACAGCAAATAATAACATCTTATCATTATGAAAAACTTATTTTGTATACCATACCCTTTCAAAAGCCACGGTAGCATTATCACATTGAAAAAAGGGGCAAAAACAGGTTCAAATAATAACAAAATATGTTTATGTTTTCTTTATTTTTGTAAATTTGTTGATCCTTGCTTTGAACTAGATTTCATACAAGTTCATGTAATATATAGGTTTGACTGAGTCTCTTTTAACTAAAATACTGCATCTTTTTTTTTTTTTTTTTCCTTTTTTTAGCACTTTTTCATTTTTGTAAAAGAAATCGGGTGGGTGATTTGTCCTGTAGAATTTCCCACATTCTGGATTTGGTTTATTTCATTCCCAATGTACCATATAACTGGGCTTGGTATAACCGCAATCAGAACTAGAGTCCTCTGTGTGTGTGTGTGCGAGAGAGTGTGAGAGTGAGAGAGAGAAGGAATCTAACCCAGGGGTGCTCACTGAGCTACATTGCCATCCCAGCCCTTTTCATTTATTTTGAAACAGGCTCTCTAAATTGCCCAGACTAGACAGACTCGCACTTGTGATCTTCCACCTTTAGCCTCCTGAGTAGCTGGAATTACAATGGTGCACACCACGCCCTGCAGCAGATCTAGATCTAGAGTCTTAATCAGGCAAGCTTTAAGTTTTTTTCCCTCGGGAACTTTCTAGGCATCATATCATGAGGCATTTAATACTTGTTTCTCCTTGTGACTGTAAGATTAATTAGATAGTTAAGGTGTTAACAGCCTGATCTGTCCATTGTAAAATTTCCTTTCACTTGTTTTCAGAATGGTCCTAGTAGCTAATGTGATTAAAGATCCTGATAGTCACAACAGCTCACAACAACAGAGACTTACTTTTCATGCTGCACAGCTGTTGAGGATGGGCTCTGGCCCTGCTTCCTGTTGTCTTCTCTTCTGCTCCATGGTGCATTCACCCTGGGGTTCAGGTCAACAGGGCAACTCCTTAAGACCCTGCAGGTCTCCTGGCAGAGATCGGAGGTTTTCTTAGAGGCTGGTGGGTTCTGTTCTTCTTTCATCTCATGGAAGTCAGTACTTTCTGATGAATTTGAAAAAATAGAGGATAAATACATTAAAATTCTATCTGCAGTATTGGCTGTAAGTGACACTCTGAATGGCACTCCTATGAACCAAGTATATTCACTTCCAGAAATCTGTTGAATAAGGCATCTATGTTATTTCAAGAGCACAGATAGTATAGAGACTATGGCACATCTATGTACTAGCTGAGCCACATCATGGTATTTTATCATATTCACTTTTTTTGGGAAAACTGTAATCATAGATAATGTGAAAGGTCCCTGGTTTCCTCAGATTTGTTCAGATCAAAAAGGTGTTGTCATCTTCACTTTATTTTCTAGCACTGATAAGCTTAAATTAATTTTATTTTATTTATTTAGATTTTCACTGTGTTGTCCAGGCTGGCCTCCTAACTCCTGGGCTCAAGCATTCCTCCTATTTCAGTCTACCACTAAGCCTTTTTTTTTTTTTTTTAATTTTAACTTTACTCTATAAACGTGTACAGATAGTAATTTTCCTTAAGTTTTTTCATTGATTTCATACTACAAATATGATTTTATAATTTTTCCTTACCATTATTTTTTATTTCTACATGCTGACATGCACATGTCTATTTTATTTATTCGATGTAAGAATACACCAAAATTATTTATTCTATTGATAGGCATTTTAGTGACTTTTATTTCTGCACTGAAATGAGGAAAATTGCAGTGATGTTTTTTAATGTCTTCTTGTTCATATGTGTGCCTTTGTAGACATATGTACGCACACCTTGAAATAGAATGTTTGAGTGATAAAACACGCCTGTCTTTGCTTTACTAAATAATGCCAAATTGTTCTATAACCTTGTTTTACCAATTTACATTGTCACAAGTAGGTAGTAACAGTAAGACCATCTCTGTCTTTGCTAACATTTTATCATTGACATTGATTTTATTGATCTAATGAGTTTGAATTGATCCCATTACTTTATTAAATTTGCAGTTCCCCTGATTACTGAATTCTTTTGATTCTTAATGTGTTTATGTGGCTGTTCCAGTGTCTCTCCTATGAATTCATCATCTACAATCTTTTAGTTTTCCATCTCATTGTACCTTTATGCATTCAGGACACTAATTCTTTGAGGATTATATAGTCTAGAAATACTCATTCTCTCTGCCTTCTTTTAACTTTTCATAAGATGTCTTACTGCATACTACTGAAGTCATGTTTATTAGTCTATTTTTTATGGTTGGCATTTTGGTATCTTACTTAAGTTTTCCTTTTGTTGTCCTGCTTTGCCTTTTTACATTCATCTTTAATATACTTTTTTATTATGATACAAGGGAGGTCACTGATTTGATTTTTGTAAATGAATAAACAGTGCTTTCTACATTTGTGTTAGTGCTTATCCATTCTTGCCCCCATAGATTTGTAATGATATCTCTGTTTTATGCCAACTTGTACATGTCAACTTGTTTGACGAGTCTATTTTTTGCTGCTTTTGTTTCACATTGTTTTGTTTTCAATATTGCTAGTATCTCTTGAGTCTTTCAACCTTGCTCCTTGAGGAAAAGCTGTGGCTGCTTTTTGGTATGTGTCTTCCATATGAATTTTAAAGTCAAATTTGTCGAGTTATACACATACACCAAACCCCCTGCAACATATACAATCTTAGTGGAATTTTTATTTGTTTGTAGATTTGATTTCCAAAGAACTAACAGTTTGATCTGTTGAATGTGCTTAATTAAGACAAGTACATATTTTTGTTTGTTCAGTCTTTTGATAGTTAAATATTTTTCCTATTAACATCTTGCGCCTTTTTAAAAAATTAGGTTTTTTTCCTCCCAAACCTATAGTTTTTGTTTTTGTTGCAAACAATAGATCTTTCTGAATTACATATTCTGATTGTTTGTTACTTGATATATGGTAACACAGTTGATTTTGCTGATTGCAGCCTTACTAAATTCTTATTATTCTGATAGTTTATACACTGTGTCATGATTACTACGTAGCTAATTATGTTTACTATAAATAATAATATCTTTTTTTGTAGTCTTTATTCCTTTTATGTTTCTTGAATTACCATTTTAGATAGAGTCCTCTAGTTCAATGTTAAATAAAACCTGTTGATAGGGATTATTCTGACTTTAAAAAGGAGTGTGTGTTTGCTGTAGGTCTCAAATTGATGACCTTTATCTGACAAAAAAAAAAAAAAGCTTTATTAGTTAAGGTCTTTTCTTTTCATTCTATGCAGTTCCCCTCATTACTGAATTCTTTTGATTCTTAATGTGTTTATGTCTTTTATTTTCATTCTATGTAAATTAAATGAGTGTTGAAATTTACTGAATTTTTTTCTGCTTATAATTTTTTCTTTAGTTTCTAATTAGGTGATATAATCCTACATTTTCTAATGTATTAATTTCTTTTTTTTTCTGATCAATTTTTTTTATTATTGTGAACAAATGGGATACATGTTGTTTCTCTATTTGTACATGGAGTCAAGGCATACCATTTGTGTAATCATAAATTTACATAGGGCAATGTTGTTTGATTCATTCTGTTATTTTTTTCCCTTCCCCCCACCCCTCCAACCCCTCTTTTCCCTCTATACAGTCCTTCCTTCCTCCATTCTTACCACCCTCCTTATCCCTAACCCCAAACCTAACCCTAACCCTAACGCTAACCCCTCTCATCCCCCATTTTATGTCCTCATCCGCTTATCAGTGAGATCATTCGTCCTTTAGTTTTTTGAGATTGACTTATCTCACTTAGCATGATATTCTCCAATTTCATCCATTTGCCTGCAAATGTCATAATTTTATCATTCTTCATGGCAGAACAATATTCCATTGTATATATATGCAACAGTTTCTTTATCCATTCATCAACTGAAGGGCATCTACGTTGGTTCCACAATCTGGCTATGGTGAATTGAGCAGCAATGAACATTGATGTGGCTGTATCTCTGTAGTATGCTGATTTTAAGTCCTTTGGGTATAGGCCAAGGAGTGGATAGCTGGGTCAAATGGTGGTTTCATTCCAAGTTTTCTGAGATATCTCCATACTGCTTTCCAGAGTGGCTGCACTAATTTGCAACCCCACCAGCAATGTATGAGTGTACCTTTTTCCCCACATCCTCGCCAACACCTGTTGTTGCTTGTGTTCTTGATAATCGCCATTCTAATTGGAGTGAGATGGAATCTTAGGGTAGTTTTGATTTGCATTTCTCTTATTACTAGAGATGTTGAACATTTTTTCATATATCTGTTGATTGCTTGTACATCTTCTTCTATGAAGTGTCTGTTCATTTCCTTAGCCCATTTGTTGATTGGATAATGTATTAATTTCTATATGCCTTTTTGAGCTAAACAACTTGTTAGAGAAATTATAAAGTATATGTTTACATTATAAAAGATTTTAACACCACTTTAATGAGTGTGAATGTCCCATTATTTTATTCCTTGGGCTGTTTTATGCATTTATTATATAAGTCTTTTTTGAAATGAATTGGGACACATTCTTTTTCTGTTTTCTGAAACAGAAATTCTTATTTAAAGTTCAGTGTACAGTTGGTTGATTTTATCTAATTGCCATAAAATATTTTAGTTTTTAAGTTTCTTCCAGTTTTATTTTTCTGTGAAAATGTCTTTTTCCCTCAAAATGGCAATTATTGATTGATGCAGATTTATTGGCGTAAAGCTGATTTTTGATCTTACGGCTTTCGAGTATCTAAGATCTCCAGTAATGATCCTGTTACTTTTGAAAATGCAAAAATTTTCTTCTTTACTGTGGACATAAATTTTGAACTTCAGTAAGTAAATATTTGTTGAACAAAATTAACTCTTTGTACATGTATGCCTGTGCACTGGTGCTTCTTTTCTGTTTTTTTTTTTTTTTTTTTTTTTTTTTTTTTCCCTCTGTTTTGAGATGTTTCTCCATGTTACCCAGTCTAGTTTCAAACTCCTGGGCTGGGGTGATACTCCTACATCATCCCCCCAAGTGCAGGAATCACATGCCAAATTTGTACACGTGTATGTGTAGAATGTTTGAACGTTTCATGAAAACTCAATGATTTTCTTTTTATTCTGTCATTTATTTTAAGCATGATTAATAATTAGAACCCCTTTCAGAGTGAAAAGGAGGGAGTACGTTTGAGTTTTTTATTTTTATTTTTATTTTTTGCTGTAGTGGGTAGTGAGCCCAGGGGTGCTGTATTGCTGAGGTACATTTATTCCATATATATGGCATAAAATAGATGCATATATTTTACATATATTTTCCCATAAAGAGACATGAAAATATCGATTTAAAATGTTTTTTGTTTAATTTCATGATTTAAATAAACCCTCAAAAGATTTTTACTATAAATTTTTACAGTGGGTTTTTTGTTTTTTGTTTTGTTTTGTTTTGTTTGAGTCAGGGTCTCACTATGTTCTCCAGGCTGGCCTCAGTGATCCTCTTTACTCAGCTAGGCTTGCACCACCAGGCCAGTATAGATGTATATGTTTGTGCCACTCTTATTCCTTTTATATTCCCAGCCCACACACATGGAATCTGATAGGAGGAAAGGAGATTATCTACCTACCACTTGCTTAATATTTCTAAACATGAGTCAATAAAATAGTACCTCAGCCAGTTTCTGCAGCTGATAGAATTCTAGGCATTACATGATTCTTATTATGAAGTTGTATTGTAGTAATTTGGAATGTGGTTTATTTTCTTATAAAAATCTTTTGAGTGTGTTTCCATATTTACAGCTAAACCTGTATGTGTTTACAAAACAAATTTGTGGGACATTAACCAAAAAAATTAGCATCCAAGAGTTATAAGAGTTCAATAGAAGTAAATGAGCTCATTTTTATAAAGAAAGGGAATGGGTGAATTCATTGGATTTGTGTGTATGTATGTGTTTATGTCTAGGGATAGGAGTAGTTTAAGAAATGATATAGTTATTAAAGAACATGAAATTCAGAGGAAAATATATGGACTGTAGTTTTGAATTATTATTACAAGTATTGTTGACTTTTTAAAAGTTAAAAGAATATTAATATAAAGCATGGTAATATTTAATATAACAGTAAACAGCAAACATTTATGTTGATAGTTTTGTTGATCGGATAAATGTTCTCAATCTTTTTTTTTTTTTTTTTTTGTGCGGTGCTGGGGATCAAACCCATGGCTTTGGGCTTGCAAGGCAAGCACTCTACCAACTGAGCTATCTCCCCAGCCCTCTTATATGTTTTTCTTATGTGTTTTTCAGTTTTGCTGCTTGTTTTGAGTTTTTGAAGTTTATGGGTCTGGGAGGGGGTTGTTTTTGTTTTTGTTTTCGTTTTCCTCATCTTGCAAATTCTTACCTGACCTTGTGGTACTAAAGCAGCTAATATGTAAATGAAAAGACATGACAGTGTTCAAACAAAACTTTGTTGAATTGATAACAACTATAGATCCTATTTTGCCCAACTTGAAGTATGTAAGATTAATAGTTACTAGTGAGAATTAATCGGAAGTTTTAACATAATGACAGACATTTTCTCACAAATACACTTTCTTTGCTGGTCTCACTACTTTTAAAAATAAGAAAAATATATTACTAAAATCTTGATCTTGATAATTTTATATATAAAAATGTATCATAGGGAAATAAATATATGTGCAAACAAATTTATACCACTGTCAAATATGGTCATTAAAAAGTTATTTAACATAAAAAGATGCAAAAATATCAATTAAAATTATTTTTGTTCAATTTCATGATTTAAATAAAACCAAGTTTTTTACTATGAATTTATACAATGTATTCACACTCATAGGATAAAGTTTGTAATTGATTCATGACAAAAGCCATAAAAATATGAAGAAAATGTCAAAATGATTATGCAACACATTTCAGAAAGTTTTAAGATCTCTTGGAGTTATTTAATTTAATATTTGTTGATCATCTTATTGGAATCTACTAGTCAAGTTTTGCTTCTAATGAAAGGGAAAACGGCTTCCATACAATTACCATTTGCCTCTTTTAGTTTAATCTTAAGAATTCTCCATTTTTTCCTCTCTTTTGTCCTTGGATTCATCCAGTTCTGGAGGTTGCAGTCCTTAGTACAGAAGGCCAGGTCCAAGACTTTAAGTTTCCTCTGGGTATCAAGGGAGCAGGCAGCTCAATCCAACTCTCTGCAAACACTGTCAAACAAAACAGCAGGAATGGTAAGATGAACAGTTTTTTTTAAAACATGGCTTCTTTTATTGTTTCATTAAACCTATTCTAAAATATTGAACTCCACATCATACACAACTGTAAAAATGAGATCCTAATTAGACATACTCCATTTGTCAAAATGCAGTCTACTATCATGTATACCTAAAAAGAACAAATAAAAAAGAAAAAAGATTAAATAGTAAGTATTTGACCCTGACTATGACAAAAATGTCTTAAAAAATTTTAAGTATGTTTAAAATAATGCTTCATAAGTATACTCTAAATAAAGATTCCATAGGATTGTTTCATTTTATTCTTGTTTTATTGTATCTTATTTTATTCATAAGCATTTTTCCTGGAAGTTTTATGATGGTTTCTACCTTCGTAGGGCTTGCAAAGTTGGTGTTCATCATCTACCGGAGTCTGGGACAGTTCCTTAGTACAGAGAATGCAACCATAAAACTGGGTGCTGACTTTATTGGTCGTAATAGCACCATCGCAGTGAATTCTCACGTCATTTCAGTTTCAATCAATAAGGAGTCCAGCCGCGTATACTTGACTGATCCTGTGCTTTTTACCCTACCACACATTGATGTAAGTTAATGTATGCTAATGAAGCAATGGAAGGTTATAAAACTGGAGAGGGAAGGAAAGGAAAGCTGACATGCTGGGGATTTAGAGAGGGAGAGGGAGAATAGGGGAGGGACAAAAGACCTTTCCATTTGAATTTTAAATGTTGTACCAGGTCAGAGACACAAGTTTATTTAAGTCTGTGAACATAAAATTAAATGAGCCTGGTTCAGTGATTATTAGAACTTAAGTGTATTCTTAATGAAAGCTAATTCAGTAATCAACAGGAAAATGTAAATGACTCTAATTTGTTTTTGAATGAAAATTAACTCTTACCTTAGCAGCAGGATAGCTGTGTATTAACTGTTACGACTCTGCTTTTGTACAGTGACAAATTGTTGTTGTTGTTTTTTAAATTGGTCTTATTGATCATATTTGGCACAATTGTGAAGTATTGTGTTTAAAGAGTTGAGGACTGAGATGTGATTCCTCTGCTGTACCTCAAGTTGATACTTCAATACCTACTCTATGTTCTAAGTAGAGTGAATGAGTGCCTACAGATAACCAAGTAGATTTACAGAGTTGACAAAAATAAAACTGTGCAGCCATGGTCCTTGTGTCATACCGGCCTCAGTTGATTTACTCTCAAGAACCTTGAGGTTCTATGTGATTCAAATGGTCGCTAATGTATCACTTAGAACTAATTAAAAATGGGTCCAAAATTGAAAATGGGTTTTTAAGACACTTGTACCTTACAGAATTTTCTCAGTACAAATTCATAGCTCTAATTTTGTCAGAAAGGGGGAAAAATCATTCTAATGTACCATCAGTATGTAAAATCATAAGATGGAAATTGTAATTGTGTAAAATGGGTCTTTGGTAATTTAGAGTACACTTTAGAGTGTTTCGGACTATAAAGTCCCTTTTAAGCTAGATATCTGCCTTGTATAACATAGTCCACAATTTTGCTGATGAAAAACTTTATAGTCCGAAACATGCAAAGTTTAATCTAAATTACCTTTTACACATATTAAACAATTGCCATTGCCATCTTAGAGTGTAAAATCCTAATTTTATCTTGTCATTTTATTTCCCAGCCTGACAATTATTTCAATGCAAACTGCTCCTTCTGGAACTACTCAGAGAGAACTATGATGGGATATTGGTCTACCCAGGGCTGCAAGCTGGTTGACACTAATAAAACTCGTACAACGTGTGCATGTAGCCACCTAACCAATTTTGCCATTCTCATGGCCCATAGGGAAATTGCAGTAAGTATTTGCACTTCTAATTAGTAGCAGGAAAAAAACCTCAGAGATTCAAAATAGCTTGTATTATAGTCCTGTTTTTTGGGTACTTACCGTAACTAAAAAGCAAACAAAGAACCATGTGCATTTCTAATCATTTCTACACTATTCCTATATTTTAAGAAGTATTAGTACTCCGATATTGTTTTTTTCTTATAATTACGCTCTCCATTGTCACATCATGTTCTTGTTCTAAGTTTTTTTCTCTTGGCAACTAAGGGTTTAAAAACTGAACACCAATAGGTCACACAAGAGATAAGAGACTAAAATTTAGTATGTCTTCCCATCTCAAATGTTGGAATCTCATTTTAAGACTTTCCACACTATGTAAATTTCATATTTTGAAAATTCAGAATAACTTCAGGAATGTGTCTTGGTATTTCTTCTTATGAAAGAGAATGTTATCTAGAAGATAAAAAATATTTTCAGAATTATAGAATGAAAACTCAGGTTTTTGTTTACTCAGCTCTCCGTATGAAAGCATATAGAAACCCAAAGAGAAAATGAAAACTTAAAACTTGGCTTATGTGTTATCCTTGAAAATCATTACAATGTTGATTATTTTTAGTCATAACTAAGCATTCTGTATTTTATTGTGATAATGTTTTCTATGTTTTTGTAGGTAATTATTTTGATCATTATTTTAAAATATTTGTGCTTTTGCATTATTTTCTAGGGAATATCTTCCTCTTTCATAAGCCATTCTTTATAAACATTATAGTCAATGAGATAATAGTCTCTTTTTAGTAATGAGCCTTGTTTCACTAACGTGTATATTATTCTTCAGAGTTAAATATTAAGCAAGTTGTTTTCTTCTAGTTTATGTACTGTAGGAATACTAGTGTTCTTCATGTCTTTTTATTTTATAGTATAAAGATGGAGTCCATGAATTACTTCTCACAGTCATCACCTGGGTGGGAATTGTCATCTCCCTTGTATGCCTGGCTATTTGCATCTTCACCTTCTGTTTTTTCCGTGGTCTACAGAGTGACCGTAATACTATACACAAGAATCTTTGTATCAACCTTTTCATTGCTGAATTTATTTTTCTAATTGGCATTGATAAGACAAAATATACGGTAAGCATCTATTAAGATGTTTGACTTTGGATCATTGAAAATTCTTTTAATAGGTATGAATTTGTGTATGATGCTGCTATTAATATTTAACCTTAAGTTTATTATAACTGACATGGTGATATTGAAGTATAACTTGTAATTAATTAAAAGACAGCTTAATCATGAAGTAATATTATGAATTAATTTATTTCATTATTAAGGTACATTTGCATTCTCTGGGTTATTATTAAGATGTATAATTTGAATGGAAGAATGGTAGGGTACTGAAAATATACTAGTTTCAAATTTCTATTGTGCTTACATAGTCATTCTGACTAGTGAACCTCTTCATATTTAGAGCAATGCAGACATCATCTTGAGGTCTGAATGTCAGAAACAGAATTTAATTAGTTAATGCATTATCCTGTATTCATCTGTGCTGGGATGAATTTAAAGAATGCTCCATATAAAATAGAAAGATAATCCTACATAATTAGGGCTAGGATATTTATCACTAGAATAAGTAGTTTAAATTTTTGTTATAGAAAACATAGAAATAATTTATTTGCAAACAGCCATTCTAATGACTTATATAGCAAATCATAGACAAACAGGATTTTTAGATTTTATAATGGATAATTTGAGAAGAAATTAAGATTTGTTTTCTGTTTGATTTTGAATTTGACCAAAAGCAGTAATATCTTCCTGTGATGAAATCTAGCACACTTGGTGGTATTCTATGCAAGTGTTACACTCTCCGTGTTTGGCAGTGTTTTTAACTTTTTTCCAATTATGAAAAGATATACATATAAATTTTTGGTGAGTTAACAGTAGTTTTAAGTAATGATGTGTTTTTAAAAAGCAGGATTTGTGAGTGAATATATTATACTTTTAGCGAGCCATTTGCATTCATGGGTTTTCTCTTGTATTCTTTTGTTCCTTTTCTTACAGATTGCATGCCCAATATTTGCAGGACTTCTACACTTTTTCTTTTTGGCAGCTTTTGCTTGGATGTGCCTAGAAGGTGTGCAGCTCTATTTAATGTTAGTTGAAGTTTTTGAAAGTGAATATTCAAGGAAGAAATATTACTATGTTGCTGGTTACTTGTTTCCTGCCACAGTGGTTGGAGTTTCAGCTGCTATTGACTATAAGAGCTATGGAACAGTAAAAGCGTAAGTAATTGCAAGCGACCTGAGTGTTTTTCAAGTGAATAATTTTTTAAAGCCTGTTAGCTGTCAGTGAGGGTCCCTGACAGACTAAAATAGCATCTGAAAGCTTTATTGGTAAGAGAATGGGCATGCCGTGCACAAATTACAATCAAGTCTTTTGTAATTTTCTAGGTTCAGAGGATTTGTACTCTGGTGAGGCAGATTCTACATTATGGACTTTCTTTTAACACAAAAGATTGACCTGAAACAAATTGAAAGAGTAAATAACTTTTTGGCCTTAGAAGATATTAAGTAAAAATTCTTTTGAACTTAAAGCATCTGACAGGTTTAACTACTTGGTTTTAAGCTAATGCTTCATTAGCTCTCTTTGTGCAGCCAACCCTGTAGCTAACTCTCGTTCTGAATGGTAACACTAGCACATTCCATCCCATATGTTTAACTTTCATAATACTTTATGAGTCAGTTAGAAAAGGACTAAAATAAGTCACCGTCTTTCATTTATAAAAATATAAATATTTACAGGAAGTGACAGAAGGTAGACATAGCCTTGTTTCTAAGGATTTTGTTTGCTAGAGGCATGAATGTGCCTTCCAATTCTGTTAATTTTTTTTCCTTTGATAAAATTAGTTATATGAAGATTCTTTTGGAGTACAGAAGCTTTTTGACTATACAGATGATGACAGACAAATAAAAGAAATTCAGCAGGGATTCAAGGTTATGTGAAAAATGAACCATTAAGTAAAATATGTCTTAATAAGTTAATGTATCGTTTACTCTAATTCTCCGTGAGTTCTGTGCTTTGATTTTCTTTCTAGTATTTGTTCCTAATGAAGGTATTATATTTATGCTGTACTGTTTCACAACAAGCATAACATCTGAACATTTTTTTTTTTTTTTTGTCTCTTTCATAGGGCTGAGCACTTTAGTTCAGAAAGATCTGAAAGGCAAATTTTGCTGATTTTATATATATATATATATATATATATGGTTTTATATATATATATATATATATATATATATATATATATATATATATATAGCATAATTTTGTGTGCTTTTATCAGGCCTAAAACCTGAAATGAAAAATGGCAGGTTGAAGTAAATTGCTGTCCTTTGTTAAAGTTCATGCCAACTCAGAATTATTAGACTTGTTCTTGTCCATAATAAGCAAATTTTTCAAAAGCAAATGTAGTGATAGTTTTGTGTTTATTAAGTTTTAAAACTCTTAATTTTCTTGTGATGTTAAATATCCAAAGATGCTACTTGATTCATACTCTCTTCTTTTCAAAACAGTTGCTGGCTTCATGTTGACAACTATTTTATATGGAGTTTCATTGGACCTGTTACCTTTATTATTCTGGTAAGAAGGCTCTATTTTCCTTTTCTTTTTTAGTTGCTACTTTAAAGAAATATTATTTAAAAGTATCTCAGTGTATTGTTAATTCATACATTCAAATATTATAGACATTTTCTATTTTATAGGATAATATTATTTAGTATATTTTAAATATTATATCATTATTGTGTTTATACACTTGCCACTTAACTTTATGAAAAATTTCCTCTACTGAAAAATATCATTTCCCATTTCTAATTCATTGAGTCAAAAAAAATCTAAAAGCAATACTTATAAGCCATGTTACAAATTTAATGAATGTTTTAGAAAAGCAAATTAACTTTACCTTAATTGTTACTTTAATATCCATATAGTAATTCAGCATTTTTACATGAATGTCCATACCCTAAATTGTTTTTACTTGTATAAAGTTTTAAAAGTTTAGATTAATTAAGGAATATTAAATGAATTCTAAACTCATTAGAAATAAAATTACTTTTCTAAAACCTAAAATACCAAACAAGAACTGGGGATATAACCCACTCCTAGTATGTATAAAGTCCTGGCTTCAATCCCTAGTACCAGAAAGAAATTGGTTTTTAAGAATTTTTAGTTTTAAATGCATTTCATACAAGTTGAGAATAGTGACAGTAAGGTATTTTTAAACTTCTCACATTATCCATGGTAGTACTTGAATTACTAAAAACAAAAGAATGTAAAGTGTCAGGAACTGGTATTATCAACAGTGTCTCATGAATACCTAGGAAACAAGTTGAAACACAAGTTTAAATATTACTTTATTGCTATTTTCAGAATTTTGTTTCTTTTTCAATTTCAAAAAATTGACACATGTGCTTCTTAGGATATTTTTATTGTTAGTGTATCATAAAATGAGTAGTCGAAGGAAACGTTAAACCACTCCTGTATGTACATTTTTATTGGCATTAAAATTAATTATTTTACACAAGTACAGTTAGTAAGCAAAATGAAAATTTGAGATGAATACTTATGTGAATTAAACTAGTAAAATATTCTCTAGTGTTCCTAGGTAAGCTAATTTCTCATCAGAATTATTCAATCCAGATGATTACCCCAATTTTAATTAGTAGGCTGTTTGTTAACATAGCCTAAGCTTATCTTGAATTAATGACAGACTGCTGACATGAAGAGGTATGATCCTTAAAAACACAGGCTTCTCTCTTCCCCTAAGTCCTTGGCCAAACACATTTATACTTTGGAAACTATAAAGATCATTTTAGGGATATTCAGACTATAAAAATGTCATGTGTTTACTCCTGTTGTACTGAAGTTTTATATTTATAAAGGTAAGTACCAACTTTAAAACATTAAAAAAATATTTACTTGGCAAAAGGAACTAATGTTCACACAACTCAACTTTGAGGAAGAAAACAGGTAAAATACATTTTATTATATTACCCATTTAAAATGTAAGCCCATGTTATTTATTTGTCTTTTATTATTATCCTCTACCAAATACTTTAGACTGAGTTGTGAAGGGCTTTTGGAACATTTTTCTGAACCTAAAAACAAATAACAACAACAACAACAACAAAAAGAAACCAGCAGGTAGCAATCACAGTATACATCTCCTTGGAATTCTCCTCAATTGCGTTGCCCTCTCAACACAGAATGAAACTTAACTGTTGTACAGGAGTGCCAAGCAATCTTGCAAAACAATATGTAACCTAAACTGAAATATTATTGTATAGCATGAGTTTACTGAAAATACATTTACCTACATTTATTCTCGGGTGATATATTTAAAACTCAATTCAGACATACATCTTAATAATATAAGCTGTATTGCATACTATCTTTTATGGCATATTCTTATGATAAAAAATTACCTCTAGCATTTCTAGAAAATATAGTTTTGCATTTCCAGCTTTTTTGAATTGAAACCATTTAACTTTGTAGTATTAAATAGGTGTACATTTTTAATAATAATGTTCTGTGAAGAAAAATAATATACTGAGGAAGATAAAACTTCCCACTTCTGCATCTCTATAGAATGTCTTGCCTACAGGCACTGGAGTTATTATATCTATGAGAAAAGTGCTGGTAAGTAATGAGCAGTGGGAAACCATTAGTATGCCTGAAATGGTTTAATGAAAGCTTGGATCATGACACGTCAGGAGCTGTTCTTATCATTTGGACAGCTCCATCTGCATCATTAATAATTAATTCAGTTCAGTAAGAGTTCAGCTCACACACTCATTTAGAAGTCTTCTTCAGAGAACACCTCTCTGGCTGCTAGTCCCAGAGAGAAATAGGTTTCTGCTTGGCTAATAGCAAAGATCTGGAGATACAAGTACAGTTTTAGAGTTGCATTTGCCAGGTAGCAAAAGCTCCAGGGAGGACAAAAAGGGTCAGAACATATGCAGTTCAGCTAGGTTACTTCAGAATGGTGTTTCTGTTCTTCTGTCTTATCATATCCATGTCAGCACTGCAAGCTGTGGAATGAATTTTAAGCTGCTAAGCTCAGACGGATGTGATTCAATTGAGCAGGTTGATGGCCATAAAGCAAACTGTGCACTCCTATAATCTCTGGTACCTTTTTCGTTTTTACAAGCTTCTTTGTATTTTTGTGTTTATCAAAATGGGTGATGTTTAACTATGCCATATTATTAAGCATCATTGGATTTTAGCAGCCATTTTCACTGGCAGATTATTTTAATAATTATGTTCATAATTATTATTTGGGAAGAGTTAAAAAAACAATATTTGTCAGTGGAACAGAAAGAATGCCCCTGTTTGGTGATTTAGTCCTTTTAGCTGTATTGGAGATATATACATATATATATATATATTTTTTTTCCTTCTGGATCTGCTCCCACCCTTTTACATAGTGTCCTATGAAGAGATTTCCACCTATCTATTCATACCTGCGCGCACACAGACCTAGACCAGAGTTAATATTTGATTAATTTATGAACAGATTGCTTCATCTCCAAAATTAATCATGAGCATATTTAGCTGGTGGGTTCACATACATACCTAACATAACCCTAAGAATCTATACTTAAGGGTGACTTCTGTGTGAATAATTGAGTAACTACATGTACTTAGACCAGATTAGACAAATCTTTGTGTGTATATTTATAGCTCTACATTTTCCTTTCTGACACATACTTCTGATACATAAAGCCTCTCAACCTATCTTAAAATATTATGTTTAAACTCAGTGTTGTTTTTGTTTGGGAGGGGAAAAAAACCCCAAAAAGACAAGAGAGGGTAAAACTGGCTCCCTTGGAGTGGAGGTGAGAGGGCAACAATTGAATGGTGTCTGTTCTCTCCCTTCTTCTGCTTTCCAGTGAGAAATAGAAGAAACTCTATTTTGTGATTAAGTTTTAAATGTATACCAAAGACAGGAAAATATATTGAGGAAAAATAAAATGAGAAAGAAATAACTTTTTAAACCAAAACAGATAGATAAATAAATACATAAATAGAGGAATAGGGAAAGAAGAAAGAAATGAATACACACCTGGAAAGATCCTCTTATATCAGGAAGAAAATACACAGAAACTATGAAATCAAGTTTGCAGACTATAGTTTAAAATTAATTTAAAATCATATGTTTTTGTACAAAAGTGACTATTGTGGATCATAGAATTTACCAAAAATGTTTTGTTTGCTCCTTTGTCTCCATTTTATATTCCCATAGTTGTATTTTAAGCGAACAAGAAAGAATGAGTGGGGAGAATCTATTAAGATATTATATCTAACAAAATCATAATTCTTATCAGTGTATTACCTTCTGAAAAAGATCATAGCAACAGTATTTATTCTGTGAAACTAAAATTTAGCATAATTTTTTAAGCATTGAAAAATAAGAGAACTATTAAAGCAAACTTAAAAAGATGTATTTATGCTTCAGTATTTATTCCTTTTGTTTCTAAGAAATATTTCACTGCCATATGATGTTGGCAGTACCATATTAAATTGTTTAGTATCTACACGGTAGAAGTAGTCCATTTTTCTAATAAACTAGTAAATAATACATGTCAGTGAAATTTCAGTTTTTTTTTTTAATGAATTGGGGAAACAAAAACTCTTTAGCATTTTTGGGGTTTTTTTTTGCCATCTTATGATTTAGAGTATGACTTGAATGATTGTTTTCATAATTC
The DNA here is from genome assembly GCF_902686445.1 of Sciurus carolinensis. NCBI lineage: Eukaryota > Metazoa > Chordata > Mammalia > Rodentia > Sciuridae > Sciurus > Sciurus carolinensis. The sequence goes on along the minus strand of NC_062213.1, from coordinate 140,671,115 downwards.
CTTGTTTTGAAATGATGGAATTTTGTCTTATTAAATATACCTTTCCTTCATTATCTGTATGCTTTCTATTTCATGAGCTAAATTTGTGCAGGATTTAACATATTTTTTTTTTGACAATCTGCATTGACTATAATACTTGTTTTTAGTTTCTTTATTTTGGAAAATTCAGGAACACTTGGGAAATCATTTGAACACAAAAATCCTTCAAGGGTTTTAGAATTATTTTCCCAGTATTTTTAGTTGTCTTTAAAGAGACTCACTTTTAAGTCTTCTTAATATGATCAATGTTAGCTGTGTTAGAACGGCTTTTTAAAGTTTTATTTTTATATTCACACTTGGGTTTTCTGAAATTGTGTAGTATTTAGCTGAGAGTGGAACTGACGTAACAAGCTTTGGAGAAGACAAAATGGACAGTTAGGCATTCAGGTTGACTAGTGGGGAGAAGTGTAAGTATTCTGGCATGTTGCTGGTTGTGGGATAGTAGAAGTTTCTGGGGTGGTAGAAATTTCCAGAGGAAATGGATTGTTAGTTAACTCTGGTAAGTCCATCAGTGGAAAGTCATACCAAGAGTACACCTGTTATGCAGTTCAGGGTTTCTTTTAGGCAGTATTGTATATATTATATTATTTATCTTAACCTCATTTATCATTGCTTGTTTACTTTTACATTGGATCATGCTTTGTAGAAGTGGAATCTTTTTTTTATATAGAACTAGTATATTTGTTGTTCAAAGACTCTGAACTTTGCCTCCCAGAACAAATTGATTAATTTTATTTTGAAATACTGTGGGTTGTGTAGCCAGACCACAGTATATTGAATCTCAACACTGACATTATAGTAGCTAAGTAATATTTGGCAAGACATAGCTCAATAATTTATAAATTGTGCATACAAGAGCTGTCTGCCACCTCTGGCAGTAGGACTGTAGCTGACTTTTTCCTCCCTGGGATTTTCTATATTTTCTGAACTTGTCGATGTATTAAATGGAAAACATCGGACATGTATTTTGTTAAAAACCTCAGTTGAGCGAAGGGAAGAAAAAAGGAGAAAAGCAGTCAACAGTGTATGTTTTAAGGATTAAATGAGAAGGTTTTTTGTGACACATTCAACTGGGGTAGTTTTTTTAGTCTTAACTAGAACAAAATTGTCTTATCATATATAAGCTTTAATTATATTTCCCTATAGGTAGATTTCAATTTCTTATTTCAGTTTTATTGAAAAATGTTTTTATTCTTAGATTGCTTTTTACCTGATCTTGTTCATTGTTCTGATAAATTCATCCCTGGACTTTCCACTCATTTTCTTTTTGCAGCATAGTACTTTACACATTCCACATTTCCTCACATTCACATTCATTATTTTGCTAATAATTTTAAACATTGTTGTAGATAATAAACAGCTTTTTTTCTTTCTGGAATGTCCTACTACTACTATTTTTTTTCCTAAGATGAGACGAGGGGATTATTAATGTGTTTAGAAAGTCATGAATACCAAATTTTGACCTTATATACTTTGGAAAATTAAGAAAAGGAGGAAAGAACCCTATATCTAGAAATTTACAGTAAAAGAAATGTTTGTATCAAGACATTTAAAAAAGAAGTTGGGAGAAAGTGAGGTAATCTGTGAAGCAGATTACCCAATGGTAGGTGTCAGTTGGTTTACATGGGTTTTAGTATGTTTTTAGGATATTTATGTAATTCTTCCTTTTAACCATTCTTCAATTTTAGTAGTTAAGACTGCTGTTCTGTAAGCTGTAGGAATAATGACATGTTGATTTTTGTCTACTATTTTAAAAAATTAGAGATACACTTTACCATAATGCTTTAAAAACCTAATCAATATTTACTGTATTATCAGATGGTTCTCTCAAATTAATTCCTTAAAAACAGAAACTGTGTTGTATCCACAGTACAATAAGTATATCCTTGTGTGGAACAGTCAAGAAAGACAATACATATTTGTTGAATGAAATGTATATTCTAACATCCCTTGAAATTCAAGCATATATCTTGTGACTGACTGTAATAATCTTTAGCAAATAAAACAAGAAAATATTTCTACAATTTTACTTACTTTTTCCTCTACATAAATATTTTAAGAAATTAATTTTTAAATATTTTAAAACAAAGAGCTGCTTTTGTCCTCCAGTAATTAACATTGAAGGGTAGAACACTGTCTGCCAACATGTGTAAGTAATGCCCATTAACCTCATTTTATCCTGTAAAAGGAAATTCTACCTCTGAGAGAAAGAATAAGACATAGTAGACAAAATGATAAAGAGCTTGGATTAAAGCCTTTGCTCTGTTCCCAAACTCATCCTTCATAGGAAGGACTTAGAAATTTTAATTTATTGTCCTATATAAACTTTCCTAATTATAAAAATTAGAAGTAGTGTTGGATGAGTAAAAATAATGCTATCATTTGAACATATGTCATTGTGACTCAGTAAAAAGGATCATATTACTGTCACAAAGTTGTGTGGATTATCTGTCCCCAAGGAATTGAGTTCATCACCTGCAGTAGGTCCTTCTCTGAATATACCATTTAGCTGGTACTGAGTCATGTAAACCTCTCAAAGTAACTGTTTTTGTCTCTTTTAAAATAATTAATAATTATTTAAAATGTCAAAAAATCCATGAACAAATGTAGTTTAGTCCTATTTTTAGAACTTAAAAACTGCCTCCCTTCCATAGTTCTGCCAGGTGTCTACAGAAGCAAGTGGAATTTACCAACTTTTGTCTCTTTTCAGTCAAAACCAACCCCTTTTTCTGGAGTTCACTCTTGTTGACCTCTGGGCATTCCAGACTGTCTATGTTAGATTCTATCTTCCCCAGGTTGCTTTTGTTTGCACCTAGATTTCTTGCACAGCAGAATGTTTAGAACTGAAAACAGCCCTTTGTCAGAATTTACCAATTTGTATGTGATACAAAGACAAAGGAAAAAAGAACTCATGGTTATGGTTAAATAATGACTAAATAATGGTTAAATAGGAAATATATATGTGTTTTTAAAATTTGCCTTCATATACAGGAGTTTTTATATATTTTTATTTCACTTGCTCCTCACAGTGAACTTAGAAAGTAGGTTGTGCAGATGTTATTAATCTCATTTAACCAGTCAAAATCAAGAGCTGGACTCTTATCCAAGTCTTATGATTCCAACCCAGGGATTTTTCCTTAAGTTGATGTAAATGGTCCTTCTAAGAAATTCACTTTAGTGTTCATTCTGTGGGTTTTAGGCCCTGGAGTACACATAGCTGAAGAAACTAATTTAGGTTTTCTAATTTATTTAATCATTACCACATGATACTAACTTAATGAGGTTGCAATTTCATGTCAAATGATCTATTAAAGAATCGATCATATGTGCCAGAGTGTTTTTTACATAGACTGAAGTTGATCATCACATACATAAACCTAAATTGAATCATTGATGTTTAACTGCGTTAGTTTATTAACTATATTTGCAAAATTTCTTTTTGTTTATAGTGATCTAATCCTTTTTTATTCGTTATAACAGTTAAATATTATCTTCCTCGTGATCACATTGTGCAAAATGGTGAAGCATTCAAACACTTTGAAACCAGATTCTAGCAGGTTGGAAAACATTAAGTAAGTATTTTGTATTTTAATTTTAACACTTGACAAGCTAAGTAAAAGATATTCTCCACAGGGAACACAGGTATTTTTGCCTTCTATCAACTCTAGAAATTATTCAGAATGAAGTTTTACTGATCAAGGTTGAGTCTCACTATTACCATGTTACAGATGTGGGTCAAAAATTAGATAATTCTGTCTTGATCTAGGATGAAGAAATTGTTTCAGTGGCTTTGTGGAAATTTCATATTACTGTAGCAATTTCCTTTGAATTTAAAATGCAGTTCAAAATGATGTTCCTGTTTGCATGGCTGATAGGATTTTATTAAGTTTGTTTTGTTAAATGACTTTTTGATTTAAGGATTCTGAGCAGTTTCTCCTCCTAATCCTGTTTTCATAAGAGAATTTAATCTATTGTTAACTTGAAGATTATCTGTTGTTTTTATGCTAATTAAACAAATGTTTACTTTACTAGTGTTATTGCAATATTCTATCAATGGAAAAATGCTATCTAATTAACAAAAAATTGATAGCTGTTGATTCATTAAGTCATCTTATGGAGGTATTTTCAGAGTTAATTTTAAAATATGAGTGTTAATTTAGAACTTGAGATATTCAAGTTGATTATAATGGGGTTGTGAAAATACTATTTTTAGAGTAAAAAATGGCAGATCTATTGTAAAAGTAAATTTTTAAAAAGTTAGATGTTTTAGATAGGTTAGTGCCAGCTTCATTGCATGTTGCATGGTAAGAGAGAGAGCTAATCTTTAGCATCTCTCTTTTCTTCCTTTTCCTCTTTCTGTCTTCTCATCTACACCAGTAATTACCGTGTTTGTGATGGCTACTATAATACGGACTTACCTGGGTAAGGTAGAACCCTACATTAACCAATTTATGGCATGATTTATATTTTTTACAAATCCGTCAATATCATGAATTGCCCTTAAGTTTTATAATTATTTTGAAATATCTGATTTGCTATAGTATTTTTAAACGATAATATGCCTTTATTTTTTTAATTGCTTGCCTCTGCATTTTGACTTTCTTAATTTTGACTAATTTATAAAATATATAAATGCTTTCTTATTACTTTCTATTTTAATTCTGTCTAATAATTTTGTTTCTCTTTTCTGCTTATAATGCTTTCTAGCTATGAAGATAATAAGCCATTTATCAAGTAAGATCATTAGTTAGACATGGAATGCACTGACTTTAAATCCTTCTCATTCCGCCCTATTTTCTACAGTTCTTTTCTCCTTAAGCTATTCATGATGAAATCTCTCCAAAATTTATTATTATTTTTTTTTTATTTGAAGTTGTCCTCATGTTTTTATCTCATTTCAGCTAGGCTTCTTCATGCTTTAGTTATAAAACCTTAGGTTCACCTAAGACTAGTTCATAGACTCTGAAGTTTAGGTGCTAAGTGATTATCTGCCATTTAACCTTTCTGTATGTGTCACATTATTCAGTGTCATATGAGTAGACCACAGGAATAAAATTGTGTTAGTAAACTAATTAAGAACTCCTTAATTTCTTTAAGCAAAATGCACAAAAAAAACCAATAAAGTCCTGGGGGATATTTTACAACCTGTGTTTTAAAGTAGTTTGATACCTGTGTATTCTGGAGTAAGAAAAGGTCATGCCTGCTGTTGCGGTTTTCACCGGAGGCTCCAGTACTAAATGCCGTTGTTCTTTCTTAATCAATGAAAGGATAAAGACAAACGCTGTTGAGTTTGAATGTGAACATAGAGAAAGTCAACTGCTACTACTGATATGTTGTTAAATAAGTGTGATAAGTATTTCCCCACCCTCTCATTGAACCTGTTAAAAAATTCACTTTGTTTTTTCAGGTCTTGGGTGCTTGGTGCTTTTGCTCTGCTGTGTCTTCTTGGCCTCACCTGGTCATTTGGGTTGCTTTTTATTAATGAGGAGACTGTTGTGATGGCGTATCTCTTCACCATCTTTAATGCTTTCCAGGGAGTGTTCATTTTCATCTTCCACTGTGCTCTCCAGAAGAAAGTAAGTGAATGGAAACACCTAGGGCCTCTGCTTGCTCATTCTGTGACTTGAAAGTAATAGGTGTAATAGAGAAGCTACAGCGGGCACATTACTAAATAGCATCATATTTTTTATTACAAGTTAATTTTAATGCCTGTCTGGAAATTCAGGCTTCACATTATAAAATGGAATACCAGTCATCTTTTGGCTCTCAGTTTGGGAAGGTTGTAAACTTTGATCTTGATGTTAAGACTTCTTCTTTGTTAGTAGGGTCTGTAAAATACTTTACTCCCAAAGTAGACAAGATTTCAAAAAAAAAGTTAAATTCATTCTTTGCTCACTAACAGGAATGCAGTGGTCCAAAGTGAAATTGAGTGTAAGGATAAATCATGTCAATTTTAAACACACCAGACATATAAAAAATTAATTCTAATGTTCCTTTTGAGTAATTTTGAAAGACTTAAAAACCAATAATTTAAACCTCATGTCCTACCTAGTATTTTGTCCTGACTTCATGTTAAGTGAATTCAGCAAAAAAAATTGAAAAATTAAAGTTAAAAGGGAAAAACTTCAATCTGTAGCAAGATATAAGTCTAAGGGAATCGCTTAGCAGCCATTTGAGTTTGAAATTTCTGTGCCTTTCACAAGGTATCATCCTTTCTGTCTGCATATCTAATGTAGTCTTTTTATTCTGTTATTACTAGTTGGTCACTAAATTGAACAGAGAAATAGAATTGTGAAAGTGAAAACTATTATGTTTTCAGTCCTGACAAGATGATAGTGTTGTTACTTCCATCAGTTTTGAATAAGCTATAATTTTGAGATAATGACAGTGGAATGTTCAACACTGACAGATAATGTACATTCACAGCAATATAGGCATTAGGCAAAACCAACACCGGAGGGTATTATTTGGATGAAATACCATTTTGATTGCCATTGTCTTGGTTATACAGCATTTCAGAACAGTTAATAGCCATTAAATGTGTGGAAAATTTTTGTGAGGTATCATGTGTTATTTAATAACAGTGAACTCTTAACTTTCTAAACATTGTACAAGGATAACCTTAGTAACTATTTTAGTTTTTATTTGTTTTTTATGTAAATGAGCAGTCTGTGCACAAACCTGTGATCACATATTCATTTCTGGACTTTTGTGCCATACGTTTTTGACATAATGCATTGATATAGTAGAGAAAGGGTGAAATAGTTATTATTCATATAGTTATGCATGCTAATTGAACAAGAAGACTTTCACATGCTTTTTGTTTTAGCAACTACATTTTAAAAGCATCGCAATGCACTTATTTTGACACGTTCTCCTTATTCTAGGATACATCCTATTGGGTACTGCCAGAGTGGATTGTTAAGAATATGCCATAAAATGATACATTAAAATCATGGTTCTTACTGTTCCAATGAGCATATTTAGGCCAAGAAAATGCCCTCAAAGCTCAACCACATTGTTATTGTTTTAATAGGTATAATTAAATAAAGCCAAGAAGAAAATTCGAGTGCACTTAGATTTAAAAGGTTATCTAGTAACTTTAATTTTCTGTTTTTGAAAGGAATAAGTGTTAAAGTCATGGTCTTTACAAGCAGATTACTGAGTTGTGAAAGGGGGAAGGCTTCTGAGTGTTTTGGGTTTTTTGTTTGTTTATTTATTGTTGTTTTGGTCATCTACTAGAAAAAAGTTTGTTTTTTTTGTAATTTTTCCTTGTCTGTATTATAATTTCAAAGACTGGCTCTAATCTACAATAAAATATTTCTAGACCAATATAACTAACACAATCCAGCACCCTCTGTCAACAACTCCTTCCTACTCTGTACCACTGTTCTAGGAGGGGAGTTCTTTGAACTCCACTTTTTAAAGGTTGATTTAAACTTTTCTTTCCATTCATATTTGCAGGCTCCAGTAGGAAAGGGAAATTATATGGGTAATTCATTAAAGTGAATGGAAATTACATAATAGTTTTATTGAGTGCTAATGAAGTGAGTAGACATCTTAGATGCTCCATACTAAATGTTAAAGCTAGGCCTATCAGAAAATGAAGAAAACATTCCATTCTGGTATTGGCAAGTGTATCAAAGTGCCTTTTTTTTTTCTTTGTTCTTAATGCCAAAGAAGTCTTGTCTTCAGAGTAAAACTCTGCAGTCTAGTCAAACAGGTTTATGTATTGACCCAATAAGAGAACATGAAGCATGTAGAACCTAAATGACTGAATTACATATTGAGTAAATATAATCAAGCAAGGAATATACAAATTGTCTGATTTTTCTTAGCACAAAATAAAATGAAGCCCCTAGTTGTATAGGTAGAATAAAACTTTAAATACATTGCTATTGAATTAATAACAAACATTCACATAATAATAACAACAGGGTACAAAGTATTTCCACAGGTTATATGAAGTTTTAAAGATCTTACTAGCCAGTCAATTGGTCAGAGATATTTCTCTAATGGGATTTTAGCAATTTCACTTGAACTTGATTTTGAAATTTCAATTTATTTTCTCTGCAGTTTTGACTTAATGCTACTTTAATTCTTCTTGGTTGTCTTCACTCCTCATTTAATTAAAGAGAGAAGCAAGTATGTTTGTATTAATCCCATGGTCTCATGATTATTCATTGCAGGTACGAAAAGAATATGGCAAGTGCTTCAGACACTCATATTGCTGTGGCGGCCTCCCAACTGAGAGCCCCCACAGTTCTGTGAAGGCATCCACCACCAGAACCAGTGCTCGGTATTCCTCTGGCACACAGGTAACAAAGGGTTTGACAGCATCTTTAATTAACCTTATTTATAGAAAGTCTACTGGGACATGTTCTATTTAGATGCACTAATTGTTTCCTCATTATAATGATGCAGGTAGTAAATGCTTGCTTTTTTTAGTATTTTGGTTTTAATTTCTTCTTAAATATGTACTCCAGGTGTTTGTTTAGGTGTAAACATCCTTTTGGAGTTGGTGAGTCCTTTAAGAAGTGAATCCTAATCAGTCCATATTCTAAGGACATGTAGCACAGCGCTCAGAGCAGGCACTCAGTCAGCATTTGTTGAATAAGCAGTCATCTCAACTTTTTATAAAAAGTCAATTAACTAACACACTTTTAAGAGTGGAAATTAAATACCCTATAGTAAAAGGCAAGCAGCAGGGCAACATGGATATCCTTAATTTTAGACCCAAAACTGCACACATTCTGTAAAAGGCCAACTGATAACCATACACAGATTGTCTAGGATGAATCTTTGTGTGTTTTTAATAAGGTGAGCTTGGGAAAACTAACGTATGTCTTGCTATTTTATATTAATAGAGTCGTATAAGAAGGATGTGGAATGACACTGTGAGAAAACAATCTGAATCTTCTTTTATCTCAGGTGACATCAATAGTACTTCAACACTTAATCAAGGTCAGTTATTAGGAAAATTTTAGTTTACAATATACAATACAAATTTTGGGCTTTTTTGCCAACTTAGAATAATTCTAGACAAAGTACTGAAATTTTCTGTCATGGGTATATATATCACACGTTCTAAAACCTATTTACTTTTAGTCATCATTTATTAAAGTACATATAAATTCATTTCCTTCAATAATGTAATGCAAAAAATATAACTTTAAACTCCACACTAATAGAAGCCTGGAAAAAAGTAATTATTAAAAATATACTTTGCCACAGATTAAAATGTTTTCCTAATGGGTATCCCACATTTCTCCTTTCTAAACAAGACATTTATCAAAAGGTTCTTCTTAAAATATTAATATAAATTAGAATAACTACTATTCATGTAAAACAGTGCTGATTTTACAGTGAAAAATGGCAAAATATTTGTAAAATTCTTTTATGTTTTTTCATAAGATTTATAGTAAGCCTTCATAAACAAAGTTAAAATATCACGAAAGTTTGTGTAGTACTTTTTCCATATTGTTTGATGTGTCTATAAAGGCAACTTTAAATTTGTCATATAAATCAATATAATTCTGTAAAAGGAACTAATTTAGCAAGATAAGGTCACAAGCACATACACACACAGGTATTCCTGAATAAAAGCTTAGTAAATGTCAATCTAGTATGAAAAAATTGTTATTGTGTTGATCCTGGAAAGGTAATTTATTCAGGTATTTTCAGTTTTGAAGTATTGATTTGTAATATAATATAGAGTTTACCACAATGAAAATATTAAAAGACATTTTAAATTGTTGACATTATTCTGGGAAGATTTTAGTTTAAGATAAAGAGAGGAGTATATGTGACATGAAAAAAACTTGAATTTAAATTATTTTTAGTCAGATTACATTAGCTGCACAAAGCATACAATTGATAGGTAGAGTTTATCATTTATCAATTAGAATGAGGGAAATGTGCATCTATTCCATTGCAGTGGTATTTTACCTAATTCTGTTAAGATGACTATCAAAAAGTAAATGAAGTACTCAAAGATTCATTTTTGAAACCTGGCAAATGAGATTATAAAACAGGAAATCTTGTTGTATACAATTTGTGAATCATCTGATGATTCATTTTACAGTTGTTTTCCCCCTCGGCATGTACGCTTTTGCATTTACTAAGGGAAGCTTTTTGCAGTGTGTCATAATTTTTACCTGTTTGTGAAAATTGTTTTCTTCCTGCTTGTATCAAAGTTGGTATTAACACAGATGTTTTCATGAGGGATAATCCCACACCTGTAAATCTGAAAGTTTGAGATTCTCTCCTCTGGGCCTCAGTGGTGAAGTTTTTAATATTAAGCAGTAACATCTTGAAACATAATGTTGATCTCTATGCATTTAATTGCCATTTTTGTTTAACAGTGATTTTGTATAAATTAGTAAATGTCATCCTCAGCAGGTGTTTACTTGGGGGATTTAGAAAGCACCTGTGAGTTACTGAAATTTAACTTCCCTCTCCCCTTCCTCCTTCAAATTAGTAGTTCAAATACAGTCAGAAAATTTCAACAGATTTTCCATTGCCAACTTGTCCACTACCCTGATGAATTAAAAAAAAAAAAAAAAAATATATATATATATATATAAAATACTGCAACTGTAACACTAAAATAAGAACTGATGTATTTTTTTCTGTTTTTTGTTTTGTTTTTTTTGCTTTAGGAATGACTGGCAATTACCTACTAACAAACCCTCTTCTTCGACCCCACGGCACTAACAACCCCTATAACACATTGCTCGCTGAAACAGTTGTATGTAATGCCCCTTCAGCTCCTGTATTTAACTCACCAGGTGTGCTTACACTTAACAAATAAAACTACCTTTCTTTGCTGCTAAACACAGCTCTGATCTTTGCCCTGTTTCTAAAATACTTGTTACCATGATATTTGTTATTATTACATCCTTATTTTCTCAATTAAAAAAAATTATGGTATTGCCCATGCCAGGCTTCTAAAACTGCACTATATTATAGTAAAAGTTCAGTCATGATAGTATTTACAATAATTATCCATGTTTTTAACACAGGTGGCATAAATCTTAATATATTATTACAGGACTGACATCACATGGTCCGAGAGCCCATCTTCAAGATTTATATCATTTAGAGGTATAATATCTATATAATACATTATTCAGTTGACTCTAAAGCTTGCTGACAAAATTGTTTCTGGAATGAACTAGTTAATAAAGATAATTTGGATGTCTGGGTATAGAAAACTACATCCAGCATTGTCAATATAACCAAACTATAGTATAGTGCAGCTTTATGGTAGTTTTTCTTTTTTCTTAAGAAAACTTTTGAGAATACAGTTAATATTAGTCAGTTTATGCCAATAGTTTTTAATTGGGGGAGGGAGAAAGATTATCACTAACCTGTCCTGTTTACTATGCCAATAGTTTATTTTTTAAGAATCATGTATTTAATATTACCATTTTCAAGATTTTGGGAAAAGTTTCATTATTACTGCTAGCATATAATCTCTATTTGTGAATAATATTTGCCACTAAATTGAACCCCAAACTTGGTTTCCAGGTTTTTTTTGTTTGTTTGTTTCGTAAAATTCTTTTTAACGTAACTGCAGCTTCTTTTCATTCTCTTGTTTTCTTACTTTCCTTATGCTTTCCTCTAGCAACCTACAGAGAGACAAGTATGGGAGTAAAACTTAACTTTGCCTATCAAATGTAAATTTTTTCAGCATGATTTTTAACGGGCACAATTAAAACATAACTAGCAGTCATGAAGTAGACTCAGCGGGCAAGTGGTTCACAATTTGCAACTAAAAAATGTTACCAAATTTAAACAGTACATCTATCTGTACTTCCTTTTGTCAGTAATAGAGGTCTGTAGCAAATGCTGTCCATACTTAAGTATATGCAATGCTGAAATAATTTGCTCTATAAAGCCTGAAGTACTGTCAGCCAAAATGCTTAATAATTGACTTTATCATTTCTGCATTCCCACAGTCATCTTGCTACAGGCTGTGGAAAGTCTTCAAGTGAATTACCTGAACTTGGGCAGAAAAAGATGCCTCTTCAAAACCAGAGAAGCCTTAAATCTGCAGTATATCATAGAAAACACCTTTTGGATTTTATTCAGTGTACTTTTTACATTTCTTAAGCAATGATTAAAAGAAAAAAAATGTCTGAAAACATTGAACCTCTGCAAAGGAAACAAATGCTAACATGTTTTCCATATGTCACCTGCAACTGAAAGTGCCAAATGTGTTCTAATGGTACAGCTTACAAATAAAATTGTGGCACATAGGAATTATAAACTAGAAAATTGTGTAAGCTAAAGGAAGTCTTACAAATAACTATCATAATTTCATTTTGTTAATACCCAAAGCATGATAAAAATTGAATTGTTAATCTTTGAAATGTAGAAGTCAGTTTTGTTTTTCGTGTTTTTTAAATAACATGAATAAGTAACAAATATAATATTCTCCCCCAGATTATCATTTCTGCTAATGATAATTGTCAGACACTTATAGGTCATGAAATTTGTGCCATACAGAGAATTTCTGTGTGTTTTCTGGAAGAAATTGAGTTTTCTGGGATATCTGCAGCTTTAAGAGTGAGGGAAATTTCTTATTCTTTTCCAAGAATTAAAAGTTTTTCCTAAACTCCTCCAAGCCTTGCATACAATGCAGCAGCCTCACAGTGGTCAGTTTCATTTCAATAACATCATCTCATTCTTATTTTTCTTTTAACAGACCTATCTGTAGACAAGTGATTTTTTTTTTCCTCTAGGATTTTGAGAATGGATAGCTCAATTTTCCATTGTGCAGACCATTTAATTTTCTTTGACTCTTTTTTTCCCATTTGCTTGAGAAGCACTGTGATGTCTTAGTTTACATGTTTATGTGTCTGTAGAAAATACAACTGATTCATCAGAATAGAGCATGTTACCATGTTTTTTTTCCTCCTAAACCTCTTTCCATATTTCAAGCAGAGTTATCCAATCTTTCATTCCGTGAGAAATAAAAATATATTAGCCAAGGCTGACACCCTTCTGCCATTCCATAGTTAATATCTATTCTCGGTTTAATTTCTGTGACCCATACTTAAGAAATCTCTAACATTTCTGCGTTTGACCTCCATGCCCATGATGTTTATGGGCTGATCTTGTATAGTAGACTCTGCTGGTTCATTCGGTGCTGTCACTGTGACTGATGCAGACTGCAGGGCTGCAGGCAAACTTTGACCATTAGAAGCCTGGGGCCATTACTATTAGAGAGATTATTAGTACCAAAATAAGTTAAAATAATAAAATACTAAATATAAAGACTGCTATTGCTGGTAATCTAATTTGTTGAACCCTTGCTCTGACTAAGTTGCTGAGAAGCTTAGAAATTCTTCATCATGTTACAATAAATCATTTTACTTTCTTTTATATATCAGCTACTCTTAGGCCAGATAGCCTGAGCAGACAGACATGATGTGAGTTGTCCAAAGTGAGTCATTCCACCTGCCGTCTTTCGTGTTGTTGGATGGTGCTTGTGGGCCCTCGGTCCAGTCAGTATGAGAGATGGCTGTCTCTGTTTAACATGAATTCTTTGTATCTGTCCATTTTTTTCATTCTTTTTTTTAAATTTCATCTCCAGACAAAGGAAATGTTAGAATGTTGTTTTAAAAAGTTGCTTGCCGATTATGTGGGTTTATGTTGTACATTTGCCTTTCGGTTTTGTATGTGACTTATTCCTTTTTAATTTAGTGTTGTTTAGGACAAATTCTGTTAATTTTATTTTTATAAACCATAGTCTTGTACTTTAAAATGTAAATGTCACTAATGAATTGCTTTGCATTAACTATGCAAGGGCATGGAGTGAAGTCTTGTTCGTAAGAGTGTCAGAAATTTGACCAAAAATCATTGAATAACTACGGTCTCCCCGAAATTGATAAAAGTAATATTCTGTATGCCATTTTCCCTCCCTGGAAAACAGTATCATTTTTTTTTAACACTTTTTCCTGTTATCTAAGGGGTTGCAACTGTTTATAGTTGGGAATGCAGGAAAGCCTGACACTTTTCAAGTGTTAGCTTTCAAATACAACTTTGTCCTGAACGACATTAAAAAGTTTTGTACAAAAGAAATAAAGTTTCTTCAGAAAGAAACAGAGGAAGTAATGGTAACTCCCCTTTTTCTGTTCCAGGACATTCACTGAACAATGCCAGGGATACAAGTGCCATGGATACTCTACCGCTAAATGGTAATTTCAACAACAGCTACTCACTGCGCAAGGGGGACTATAATGACAGTGTGCAAGTCGTGGACTGTGGACTAAGTCTGAATGATACTGCTTTTGAGAAAATGATCATTTCAGAATTAGTGCACAACAATCTTCGGGGCAGCAGCAAGACTCACAACCTCGAGCTCACACTCCCAGTCAAGCCAGTGATCGGAGGCAGCAGCAGTGAAGATGATGCTATTGTGGCAGATGCTTCATCTTTAATGCACGGCGACAACCCAGGGCTGGAGCTCCATCACAAAGAACTCGAGGCCCCCCTCATTCCTCAGCGGACTCACTCCCTTCTCTACCAACCCCAGAAGAAAGCGAAGCCCGAGGGAACTGACAGCTATGTCTCTCAGCTGACCGTGGAGGCCGAGGATCACCTGCAGTCCCCTAACAGAGACTCTCTTTACACAAGCATGCCCAACCTTAGAGACTCCCCCTATCAGGAGAGCAGCCCCGACATGGAAGAAGACCTCTCTCCCTCCAGGAGGAGTGAGAACGAGGACATTTACTATAAAAGCATGCCAAATCTTGGAGCTGGACGGCAGCTTCAGATGTGCTACCAGATCAGCAGGGGCAATAGTGATGGGTATATAATCCCTATTAACAAAGAAGGGTGTATCCCAGAAGGGGATGTTAGAGAAGGACAGATGCAGCTGGTAACAAGTCTTTAATAGTACAGCTAAGGAATTCCAGGGGCCACATGCAAGTATTAATAAGTAAATAAAGACTCCATTGGCCCCATGCAGCTCTCCCTCAAAGTCTGCTTGAAGAGATGGCTCTGTTGACCTGTGGTTCTCCGGTGTAAAAAAGATGACTGAACCTTGAAGTTCTGTGAATTTTTATAAAACATACAAAAACTTTGTATATACACAGAGTATACTAAAATGAATTATTTGTTACAAAGAAAAGAGATGCCAACCAGGTATTTTAAGATTCTGCTGCTGTTTAGAGAAATTGTGAAACAAGCAAAATGAAACTTTTCAGCCATTTTACTGCAGCAGTTTGTGAACTAAATTTGTAAATATGGCTGCACCATTTTTGTAGGCCTGCATTGTATTATATACAAGACGTAGGCTTTAAAATCCTGTGGGACAAATTTACTGTACCTTACTGTTCCTGACAAGACTTGGAAAAGCAGGAGAGATATTCTGCGTCAGTTTGCAGTTCACTGCAGATCTTTTACATTAAGGCAAAGATTGAAAACATGTTTAACCACTAGCAATCAAGCCACAGGCCTTATTTCATATGTTTCCTCAACTGTACAATGAACTATTCTCATGAAAAATGGCTAAAGAAATTATATTTTGTTCTATTGCTAGGGTAAAAATAAATACATTTGTGTCCAACTGAAATATAATTGTCATTAAAATAATTTTAAAAGAGTTTGAAGAAAATATTGTGAAAAGCTCTTGGTTGCACATATGTTATGAAAGTTTTTTCTTACACTTTGTCATGGTAAGTTCTACCCGTTTTCACTTATTTTCCACTGTATACAGTGTTCTGCTTTGACCAGTTAGTCTTTATTCTTACATTTAAATTTCTTATTGCCAAAAGAACGTGTTTTATAGGGAGAAAACTCTTCGAAGCCAGTTCTGCCATGCCTTGCACAAATGTGGTGAAATCTAGAAAAGATTGTGTGTCATCTTTCTGTTTATTCTTGAACAGAGGGCAAAGAGGGCACTGGGCACTTCTCACAAACTTTCTAGTGAACAAAAGGTGCCTATTCTTTTTTTAAAAAAAATAAAATAAAACAAATATTACTCTTCCATATCCCTTCTGCCTATATTTAGTAATTAATTTATTTTATGATAAAGTTCTAATGAAATGTAAATTGTTTCAGCAAAATTCTGCTTTTCTTTTCATCCCTTTGTGTAAACCTGTTAATAATGAGCCCATCACTAATATCCAGTGTAAAGTTTAACACGGTTTGACAGTAAATAAATGTGAATTTTTTCAAGTAGCTAACGTGCACTTTTATGTATGATACATAATTGGCTTTAACATGTTGATCCTTTCCCATACCTTCCTCCTCTTGGTTTAGGTGACTTCATGGGTTAGGTAATTCATGATTATGTAAAAAAAAATACCATTAAGTTGCCTGTACATTCCATGCTAAAAAGAATAAATTTGTATTCTAATTATCTATAACATATGCATAAAATCTGACAGATACGTTTTCAGTAGGGAAATATGCTAAAAGTATTTTTTGTTGTTGTTGCTGTGTTGCACCCAAACTAAAAAAAGTAAAGAAATAAAAGGTTTGGAAATTCTACCATCAAATTTGGGCATCACAAAAAAATTTTTTTTCTTAAATTGATTTTTAGGCAGTAAGTTGAGGAGAAAGTCCTAAACCATAGTTTTGCAGCTTGAGGATTATTAGTATCTCTATAGACAGCTGTGAATGACAGTATTTCTTATCATTGGAAGGTTTTGCTCCAAGTTCAAAAATCATATAATTGAATCTCAACAAATAGATTTTACCTGTTCATATCATGAGCTTTTATTCCAAATTCTTCTAAAGCATAGTGGTTCTCTCAAAATGCTTCTACCAAGTTAGAAATCACTTTTATTTTATGTGGGCACACTTGGTCATGCCTATTGAATTTAAAAAGAGTAATGAGGAATTTTAAGTATGTACTCATATAAGAGTAGATACAGTGAAGTAGACACTAAATAATGAAATGAAATTTAACAATCCTCTGAGAAAAAAAATGTGCACGTAATTGTATTTGCTAAAATTCTTCAGGAATTTACAAAACTTTATTTGCTGGAAAGGGGCACTATAAAAATAATTTTCAATCTTGTCATACTTTTTCTTTTCAGTGCCTGCAACTACAATATTGTGTAGTGTATTCCTCCTAATGAACACCCTAACTAGGATCAGACTATTTTGGTAATTAAATACAAAAAAAAAAAGAATACATGAAGAAGAAAGGCAGCAATGAGCACTCTGCTTACTAGTCCCATCTCTTTCATGCTCCTGAAGTAGTTCTCAAAACTGCACTATGGTATAAACAAGTAAATAGTACCTAAAGGATTCATGTTCTCTGTTTGTAGTAAAAGTGATTTATTATGGATCTTTATCTTGTAGAATGAAATTTGGAAGTTTTCATTCATCTCTGCCATCAAAAGAATCATTTTCCAAACTGATTTCTTAAAAAAGATGTTAATGTTGCCTTAAATTCCATCTAGCATCATCCCTAGTACCAAGGTAGTTTTTTAGGTTTGTTAAACGTTATTAATTTACTGTCTTTCATACTGATGCATTCGTTATTAGTCTGTTTTCTTTGGGTCTGTCACCTGTACATACAGTTTCCACATCCCTGATTGCTTCTTTTGTGGTAGTTACAACTGTGAACTTAGAAAGTTGCATTTGAATACCTCTCCCCAGGGACAGTTTACTTTACTAGTTCATTAATAATAAAGATGATTTTGTTCATTTATTTAGCTGTGACTTGATAAAGGTTAGTCTACATTGACATCTTTTATTTTTTCAAAAAGTATATCTTCTATTTGCAAAAAAAAATGATGTTGCATATATATTAATCTTACTGGATTTTATAGTCATTTATGTGGAAGAAAATATATGTAAATTACTTAAATATGTTGTCAATTCCAAATCATCCACATTTCTTTGAGTTATATATAGTATCTTAACCAGTAAAACAGCAATTTATTTGGTAGAATATCCTCACTGTCCTCTCCCCCAAAAGAAAGAAGTGTGCACAAATTCCTTGCCAAATTTCAAAAGAAAAGCTCACATGCACTTATTGTATGGGTATATTCAGGGTGCTTTAATTATTAAATGAGAAAGGAGAAATGTATTTTTCCATCAATTTAACTTTGAACCTCAGGCTTAAAACTAACCTTTGATATGTTGTGGGATAGGGTGTTTGTAAAAATTTAACTCAGTAAAATTTTTATTGCAATTAAAACCTTCTAAGTCAAAAACCTCAAAAGACTGCATACTAGTTTGAATTCCTGAAATAAAACAGCTCTTCATATTTTCTTGATACTGAATTTTTCTTAAAAGCTAGTACTCCCTGCAGTATTTTACAAATAAAACTTGGTAACAAGAGTTCACATGTTCCTGTGTTCCAGATATTTCTCTTTCCATGAAATGCTGCATTAAATCTAAAACATCAGTATGAAGAGTTCCTGGCATTTTGAAAATAATAGTTGTTTCACAGTGTAATACAGTTGGTGTGCTTTTGGTGAAAAAGCTTTATCACATGCTTCCTGCTAGTGAGCCTCAAGTCAATTGGAGTAATCCTTAACTAGCATGTCTTGACAGACTGGAAACATTAGTTCTAAAGGGTAAGTGAATGGTACGGAGTCTGAAGATAATTCACGAAAATCATCATATGAGTGGTGGGGGTAAGAATTTTCTGTTATATTAGTGTAATTCTCCAAATGATCATAGGAATGCATTATGTTAGCCAAATGCACCAAGCAGAAAAATGGGAATGTTTCAGAGTATCACATTTTTAACCAACATGTACTTCGCACGTATTGCTTGTGCCTTGTAGCAAAATGTACATCACTAATGGGAACTCCTGGAATTTATCCAAGTTCATCTCAAGGCGCTATTACCAACCAGCTTTCAAGGCCAGGGTACCATATCTTTGTCAAAGGGCATTAACAATAAGCTGTAAGTGCACCATGTAATTAAACTAATTAAATGTACTCTAAGTATTTTTCAAATATTGGCAATAGACCACTCTTCTCCTCCTAATAAGGGCCTCTGGAATCATTGTCCTTCTCCTGATTGCCTTTCTGTTTGTTGAGTGTGTAGTTTCTCAGAAGTCTCCAGAGGACAGTTTGATTTTTAAAACCAATTGTTTTCCGTGGTGAAATTTTTCTGAATTAATGCATTGTGTGAAATGCTGTTAGGTATACTGGCATTTAACATAGATCACTCTATGAAATAAGAATATAACAGGTAATTCACTAAAATTTAGCCTACCAAAATCTAACTGCTGAGGAAAAAAAAAAAATACTACCCCATCTTTCACACATTTTTCTATTTGCTTATTGGAGCTCTAAGACTACAATCTCTTCAAAATGTTTAAAAGGCATAGTTAATCTTAACCCAATATTGTGTAAGCTTAAGAGACAAGTGATAAATGTTCAATTTATGAAGGGTTTCACAAGCATTTTCTAATCATATGTCAAAACGAAGCTTTTAAAAAAGCATTTTGGCAATCACAGCCACATGGCTTTCTTGTTTGATTTTATTAGGCCAAAATGACTGATATTTTGATACTCTCTGGAGAAAGCTGACAGTCACTATATAGAACCACCCAGGAACAATAATGATAGGTATCAGAGTTATTGATTAGTTGAAAGATTGATTTGTGTTTTTTTGCTGAAATATCAATCTTAATAAATACATGGCTCTTAAAATAAAGCACAGTGCTAACATACAATACATTCTTTGAACACTGTACACTGTAATAGAGGAACTACCAAACAGAATTGCTGTCTAATTTTTTTAAAGAGACTAATGACTTTGTCTCATTTGCTATTTGCATATTGCAAAGGGAACAAAATTCTAGTACCTATCTTTTAAGAGAATCTCAAATATATTTTAGACTCTGTACGGAATGGTGTGTTTTATTGCCCTTAATCCTCTCTACATTCCTCTGAGGATCGTACTCCTTATCCACTTTTGCAAAAGAAAAGTATTTTCTGGAGGTCTCACAGGTGGTAAATGGCATAGCCTACACCCAAATGTTCTCTTTGCTGCCAGAATAGGAGCATTTAACCAACATGGGTCATCTCTGGTTTTACCTTGAGTTCCAAGAATATTCCTAATACATTGAATACTCTGCTGGCAGTGGTAGCAGGGATTTTGTTTTGAATCTCTAGATCTGTAAAAGAAAATGAAGACAGGAAATCAGTTTAAATAAGTCTGTTTAAGAAGAATAATTCCATGGCAAAAGATAATCTACTTAAGTCTAAAAAATAAAATGTCCATCAATTGGGTCAAATGTGAAATTCATTATTGTTTACTGACTTGTCCCCTTCGAATATGACTTAGAAGTCCATCAGAAAATAATTGTAATGGGGAAAATCCTTGTCCTCACCTGACCAAAAAAATAATATTTGCTTATCCAGTTGGCAGTGGGTAAAAACACCAAAAAACCCCAAGAATTTAAGTATTTGTTTTTATTTCCCTGCCCAACTTGGCTGTAACAACCACAAAAACCATATGAAAAACCAAAATGTTATCAAGTTTCCTTAAATTAAATATGTATATTTCAGTATTCAGGGCTTTTAAATTTCATAATCTTCCTCTCTCTTCCAGCATTTGGCCAGAGACCTAATCTTTTGCTCTAAAAAGTGAAGAATTACAATAAATAGTGTTGTTTCATTCCAAAATGTGTCCTGCAGGGTCCTGGAGTTAAAGGGGCAGCTTAGAAAAGGCAAGTAGATTAGGATCCTTGTAAGTTAGGTCATTGACAGCATAGTCCACTAAGGCAGCATTATGTGACCCCTTATGATTTTTTCTTTTAATTTTTTATGGTGCCTGGGATTGAACCTAGCACTCCACACATGCTTGCCAAGCACCCGACCATTGAGCTACACCTCCAATTCTACCTTTACAATTGATTGCAACAATTCTTACAATTGTCCAAGGTGAGTACTATTGCAAATAAAGAAACTGAGTAACTAAGTACTTCAAGTTAGCTAACAAAGAAGTGGTAGATTGGGTAGGAATTCGAATTTTGCTTCATGCTTACTTATGCCAAATCACTTCAGTACTGCTCAACTGGGCACAGATTGATCCTCTTCCAGTGCCCACAGGACCTCTGCAAGCTAACTAGTTTGCACAAAAAGCCTTGTGCACTGTTTCTAAGGACTGCTCATTATATAGCTGGCCCTGGAGTCACAGAGGTAAAGGGATCTGACTTTGCACTCCAGGTCCCCACCCAAGAAAGGGCTCTTGGCACTGACTGTCCAAATGGTCTTGATACCTGTAACTTCTGCCTCTGGCTCCTGCCTATGGATTTTCATTCTCTACTTCTCTCCTCCATTTTTTTCATTTTCACACCTTTTCTCTTAATCTTCCTCTGTTATGTTTTATTGTTTATTTTTTATCACTGTTTTAGTTCTTAATCACTTCTACCTTTATATGTAACCTTTTCATTTTATGAATTTAGCCTCTGTGTGTGTGTATTTCTGAGTTTCATTTTATTTTATTGTCCTCTTTTATCTCAATGCTTAATATTCTTTTTAAAAAATGTCATATATTTTATGTTATTTTTTAGTGTTGCCTTTAATCTTTATTGGACTACAAACGTGCTTATATTTCTTTCTCAATTCTACTTTTTAATTTCCTCTTAATTTTATATTTATTTTTTTACATTAAAAAATAAAAGTCTCTCTCACTCCTCCTCCACACCCTTCTTTCTAACTTTCTTTTTTAATAATAAGAAGTATGACCACAAAGACAGTAGCCTTGAGAAAGAGTCTCGGGCATTTCAATCCTGCACATAACTGGAGTGCTGTGTGAGGAAGAGAGGGCACCTAAAATTTTAGAAGCTACGTAGTCTTGTAGAAAGAATCCAGAGAGAAAATTGTGATGAGCAATAGGACACACCAGGGGGATTGACTTCATGTTTCTAGTCTCGCCCTGTGACATGCAGGATGACTTTTTTGTGATGTTTCTCTATTCTCTTTGGTTATCTTATGCATACCTAACTCGACAGTAATTTTTTAGTATTTTAGCCCTATTGAGTCTTTTTAAAAAAGTTGCCTTAACAAGTCTCGTGTTGCCACAGCCATTTAGTTTATGTAACTTTAAAATTCCAGGAGCAGGCTCAACTTATTACTTAAGTTGATCCTACAACATGGTGAACTAAAATCTGGGGATTGATCCTGTCCATATCTACCCTCCAAGTTATGCTAGAACCACACAAATGCTTAAAGAGGAGGATGACTTTCCACGCTCTTTGTCATCTTCCTAGTTGTGGCCACCGAAGGGACCTGGCCTCCTGTTCCAGCAGCTCCCTTTAAATGCTCTGTCACATTAGACATACATCTAACACCTCAAGCTTCAGTTACATCAAATCTAAAACAAAAATGATTGCAAATTTTGAATGGGTTTCTTCACTAAAGAGCAATATTAACACCATAAAAGTTCTCCAAATGGGTCCCCACTTAACCAACCTTCCATAATGACCTCGGCTCACCACATTCTCTGTTAAATGAGCAGGCAGCCCCTGGTACACTGAGCCCAGTCAGCTGGGTGTCCTCTCTTTGCTTTCTCACATCTTTTACAAGCAGAGTAGTATGTTTACCAGAGTTCAATTATATTATTTTTTTCCACCAAATGTATATGCAGTTGCACTGACTTTTGTAATTAATTTATTAAATATTATATGCTGGTTAGATGAGTGAGGGGACAATAAGAATGAAATGCTAGATATTTACTTCTAAGTTAGTTGTGGATGAAACAACAGAAAAAGTTAAGACAAAAAAACAAAAACAAAAACAAAACAAAACAAAAAAAACACCCTCATGTTTTTGGCCCCTTTAGAGAAAGCAAAACCGGACATTGTATGTATTGCATTCTTGGTGGGGTATTTGTAAGAAAAATAGTTGAGATGCTAACCAACAAACCCCTACTCAAAGAAAACCCTTTGTCCCTGCAGAAACCATCTTTTTGATTAACCAAAAAGATGCTCACACTGTATAAGAGGGTTTTTGTTGAAGGAGAAGTTAATTTAATAAAATAAATATACCCTTATAGTCAATCATTCGATACAATAATTATTTTCTAATGTATTTATCACAGATTTTAACATCAAAGTGAAGGTAAAGCAGCAAATCCTTGACTATGTTTCCACTTCTTATATATGTATCCCAATTTTAGTTCCTTTTATCTGATAACACACTCATGTAAAGAATTTAATGAAGTAGAGGTACTATGGTTATGGAAACATGATTCACATATACATAGGTTTAAGCCTTTGCTCTCTCTTGGGCAAATTACTTAACCTCCCTCAAATTGTATCCTCCTCCATAAAATTGGAATCGGCCTACCTTGCCACGGGTTACCGAGCAGATGAGGACTAATGTATGTCAAGTGCCTTAGGGTGGAGGCTGGCATGTGACAGGTACTCGGTGGAAAGCAGTTTTTTATTTCTTCAAGAAGAAACAGTAAGCCACATAAACCTCTCAAGACTTTAAATTTCAGAAAAATAATCAGTCGTCAGGATGTCAACTGGATTGTGGTTATCTTCCTCAAGCCCTGTGGCCTGGAAATATTCTCAGTACCTCTCTATGTCCAGTGCCACCTCCAGGTCAGGTGGCTCCACCATGAGAGGGACCCTCAATTGGGGCAGCCATCTAGGTTGATGAGAGGAAAGGAGAGCAGGTTCTGAGTCTCCTAATGGAATATTAATTTAGCTAATTAAAAAATATTTATCTGATGCAGAGAAGGGGGCCAGTTTTCCATTCTCTATTTCCCCTTACCCTTCCTTTTGCCTTCTTTCCTACAAAACTTTCCTACATGCCTTTTGCTGTACATGTTTCACTTTTCTTTCATCCAGTTAATATTGCTTGAGTGTCCACTGTTTCATGTATAAAAGTAGATGGTGAAATGAAGACTGTCCCTGTTCTTGAAATAATAATGGTAAAGCCTAACACATATTGATTGTCTACCATTTGCCAAGTATTTAAACTCTTTATGAATATTATCTTGTTTTATTTATTTATTTAACTACTGAGCCACATCCCTGGTCCTTTTCTTTTATAAACATACAAAAGAATGTGTGTGTGTGTGTGTGTGTGTGTGTATATACATATATACATATTTATATATATATATATATATATATATTTTTTTTTTTTTTTTTGAGACAAGTTGCTCAGGACCTCACTAAGTTGCTGAGGCTGGCCTTGAACTCTTGGTTCTCCTGCCTCAGCCTTCCAAACCTCTGGGATTACAGGTATGCACCACCACTCCTGGCTCTTGTTTTTAAAATTGTAATTCTGTTGCTAATTCATGACACAAATACTACCATCTGCATTTTTGTAGGTGAATAAACAGGCTTACTGATGTAAAATAACTTGCTGAGGTTTAAAGATAGAGTTAAGGGAGAACCTGAAAGCCTAAGCTCCTGTGGACCCTATTATTATATGATTGATATGACTGGAAACAGAAGCACATATTTTAAAAGAATCATTACAACCCAATCAGATGAAAGATTACATATTGTGAGAACAATATGTAGGAAAAAAATGATTTCTCAAAAGGAGTCCTGAGGGGGCTGGGGTTGCAGCTCAGCGGTAGAGTTCTTGCCTAGCGTGTGTGAGGCACTGGGTTCGATCCTCAGCACCACATAAAAATAGATAAATAAAATAAAGGTATGTGCCCATCTACAATTTAAAAAAAATTTTTTTAAAAAAAGGAGAGTCCTGAAAAAAAAATTATTGAGAAGGTGGGGTTGGAGCTGGGTTTTGAAGGCTAAAAAGGAGTTTGCAGATAAAGGAGAAAAAGAGTACTCTAGATAGGTGAAAAATTATATGAGAAGCAAACAGGATAAGATACTAGATGACTTGAGAGAGATCAGTGTGGCTAGAACAACATTATATCTTTCAAAAATGATAAAACCAAAACTTGAATAGGTTAATAACCAGTTTTAAATCACAGACCTAGAGAGTGTCAGAGCAAAGACTATGGTCCAGTATCATCTTATTTGAAAACCTGAAGGGCAATATAATAAGAGGTATGAATCACTCAATGTCTAGACAATAATAATTTATTGAGTAATAAATTACACAATAGTTTGGTAGCAGATACCAAATAAAATATTGTTCCAGGTACCTTTCTAGCTTCTGAAGGCAGAGTAAGAAACAAAGCAGATTCCCTGTCCTCCTAATAAACATTTAGACTCACAAAGATGGTAACTTCAGCTACCAGTAGGTGCCATGAAGAAAATACTGTGTATGGAGTGTGCTTGCCAGCAGGCCTTGTTCTAATCTGAAGACTTGCATTACTTCATGTCATTTTCAAAATAAACTCACGAGGTAGGTGTAACAGCTGTTCTCATGACCTTCATCTAGCAGATGAAGATGCTGAATAACAGTACTGGAATGCCAGCCTCATATCCCATACTCAAATCCAGGCAGTGTCGCAGGATGGTGCACATGGTCACAACTTTGTGTAGGGTAACTGATAAGGGATACTGCAGTGAGAAGGCCGGTCTGGCTAGAATGCTAGGAAAGACCTGGATGAAGATTAGATGTGTAAACTGGAGGCTTGAATAGTGAAGGGGAGGTATTTGCGCATAGATCTGGAGAGACAACATTCCAAGCATAAGCAGCAGCAAGTAAATAAGACGAGGAGTCAGGGATGTGCTTGGTAGCCTTGAGAGTCAGAAGGAGGAGGAAAGTGTAGGGAAAGGAAGTCTCTTTCAAGAGCAGTCTGGGAGCTGTGGATGTGGGCTGGAATATCATTGTCAGTCGCTACCAAATGCTATTTTCCTCTCCACGTTGTTCTTTCTTGGTTGACTGCACTGGTCTCTGATGTGGAATGACTGTGAAGATCCACGAAGTTCCCAGAACACTGTCGTGGCAGAGAGCACCTGTTCAAAACTTTGTTCCTCCCTGTTCTTGATCTTCTCCAATGCCTCACCTACACCAATGGTGACACCAAGAACTCCTGGAGGCCAGTAGCATGTGAAAGAGCACGATGGACTCATGGTCTTGCGGTTTCCTGTCTGGTCATCTTTCATTACTGACTGCACATTGCCAGCTGGGGTGGGTGGCTGCAGTCATGAGAGGCCTCTCAGGTCAGAAGCCTGTCAGACAGCAAGGGTCAGAGCAAGAGGAACAGAGGACAGGAAGAGCAGGAGGCTCAATCAATTTGAGCAGGACACCGTGGAAGTCTGGAACTCCCTTACACCAGGAAAGCCAGGAGTCCGTCAGGGTGCGTTTCAGACGAATCTGCCTCTATTTGGCATCAGTTATGACTTGGGAGATGGGACGCTCTGCACTGTTTCAAGGTGACATAGCATTATGTGCTGCTTGTCATTATGAGCCTGTTCTAATTATATGCCTCCTTGATTATTGTTCTGCAGATTGATTAGAACCATATTCAAGACATTTGTAGATCATAGTTCCTGGACACATCTATATGTTAGCAAATCAAGTATGATTTATCCCTGGAATTATTGGTTAGGGATGGCTTCTCTTTCTCAATGCATGTTCTCTCTAGCTTATAATTTTAATTAGCACTTGCTCCCAGTTCACACTGAGAATGGGGATGATTGTCACTTCAGCACTGATGCACAGCCTTCGCTTGTAATGCAACTTAGAGTTTTGCATTCAGATTCCTTAATCAATGCTGGGTGTAGGATAAGGGAAACTGCTGAATTAAAGTTGCAGTGCAATAGGAAATTGAATAGCTCTTCAATTTAGGAGGTGAATTTGAATTAGATTACTGATAGGCGAAGCTGGATTTGACAATGCAGGGACACTTATCCACCACGCCTGATTCTGAGTAAAGATCATCCTTCTCTCATACCCTTACCCAGTGGGCAGGGATTAGACTCACATGCTGGAAAGGGTCCAACCCACCTGGGGAGTCCCCTGTGTGTTCTTTGTTTCTTATAGTTTCTTGAAAAAATGAATGACAGCTGTCATTGCTTGGCAAGTCTGTAGCAGGTTATGCTGCTTGCACTGCCTCATTGTCTCTCTCCCTGCCACACAGAGGCTTCAGGTTTTCTCCCTTTTTTCTTTTACATTAAGGGAGTAAAGAGAGGTTTCCTTGAAGTTGTCTATCCTTGGACTGTGGCAAAAGTCAGTTTATGAGGAAAGTACAATTGCTTCCTGAAAAGGTAAAATAATCATAAAAAAACCTTTGAATTTCTGATTACCCTTTTTACCTGAGATAATATTGTATTGTGTCTTGAAAGATCTAGTATTTTGAACAAGATAATTATATTCCTACTAATATGCAAGTAGAATTTCCCCTCTGTGAAATACAAGAGAAGTATCTATTTCAGAAAGATTTAAGTTCAAACTTAATCACTTTGTCTCTGAACTTCAAGTGATATTTAATTATCGTCATCTTGATGAACACTGACTAATATACAAACAATGCCAACAGGAGCAGAAAAGTAGAACACGTGCTAAAGAAAATAAAGAGCTGAGAGGAGTGTGATCGAAGCTTGGAAGTTTCAAGAATGTAATCTTTTCCAGAAAGTTCTTAAAAATGCAATTGGTATTAAAATACAATATTGCTCAGCAGCACAAATATGAATATTTAACAGCAACAAGTTCACACAGTTTAAATGTTCCTATGCCCAAGTTTAACAGAATATTGTAAGGAAGATTCACTTTCATGAAGTGAAAGTAAGTGTTTGAAATGAAGTCGAGTATCCTTGAGGATTTTTATCATCCACTAAAGCTTAGAGAAGGCTGTTTTATCCTACATTTGAGTTTGATCATCCAAAAACCAGTATAAACAGTCCAAGTAAGGAAAGGATTTTCCCAAGCAAAATTAATACTTGATATGTGATATTTGTTATATTGTGGTTCTCCAGAGGAACTAAACCAAGTGTGTGTGTGTGTGTGTGTCTGGAGAGAGAGGGAATTTATTTGACAAATTGGTGGAAAAAATGGTGCACACAATTACAGAGGCTGACAAGTCCAAAAGCTGCTGGGTGTTGGAGGCGTCGCTGATGCTGCAGTTTAAGTCTGAAGGTTGTCAGTCTAAAGAATTTTTTCTTGCCCAGAAAAGGTCAGTCTTTTGTATTATTCAAGCCTTCAACTATTTGGGTATGAACCACCCACATTATGGAGGGTGATCTTTATCATTAATTTTTAAAGTCCAATTTAAATCTTAATCCCATTCAAAAACACTCTCAAAAAAATATGCAGAATAGGACTGAGGATGTAGCTCAGTGGTAGAGTGCTTGCCTAGCATGCTTGAGGCTCTGTGTTCAATCCACAGTACTGAAAAAAGAAAAAAAGAAAGAAAAAGAACCTATTTACTTGAAAAGATAGTGCAGTGCTTGCTTTGGCAGCACGTATACTAAAATCAGAATGATACAGATAAGATTTTCATGGCCCCTGTGCAAGGATGACACGCGAATTCGTGAAGCATCCCATATGTTTTTACTCAGCCATAAAGAATAATAAAATTATGGCATTTGCAGGCAAATGGATGAAATTGGAGAATATCATGCTAAGTGAGATAAGCCAATCTCAAAAAACCAAAGGACGAATGATCTTGCTGATAAGCAGATGATGACACAGAAGGGGGGGTAGGAGGGGGCAAGAATGGAGGAAGGAGGGACTGTATAGAGGGGTGGGAGGAGTGGGAGGGGTGGGGGGAAGGAAAAAATAACAGAATGAATCAAAAACTATTACCCTAGGTAAATGTATGATTACACAAATGGCATGCCTCTACTTCATGTACAGAGAAACAAGTTGTACCCCATTTGTTTACAATAAAAAATTAAAAAAAAAATACAAAAAAGAAAGAAAAAGAAAGAAAGAAAGAAAGAAAAGATAGTGCAAAGTCGCCACTCCTAGGTATGGACCCAAAAGCACTGGCAATACCAAGAGGCTTACCATCCAGCAGTCAGGCCTTTCTTTGTGATACAGTTTGAGTACTATACCCATCTTGTTTGTGTTTTACTTTCTAAATTCCTTCAGTAAAGATTGAGAAAGTTGATGTCACAAGAGCATATTGCATTTTGGGAGAGACAATGGCCATAGGGTCAGGAAGAACCATGGCCTCAGGGAGGCCTGGAGACTTGCTTTCAGGAGCCCCATCCAACTGAATCGTGGAGGTCCTGGTACTGCCCAGGCTTGCCTCCGTTCTGTCTCCGAGAATACATATCAGCCAGGAACTATTTATGGTGGGATTTGGGCTAGTAACTATTTATAGCAACCTGCCCACCAGCTGAGGGACTCAAGAGATTGCCTCTAAGGAGACCAATGGTGGAAACAATAACAGACACTTACCCTACTGAGGAAATGAGAATAGCATGGCACCGTGAGAAGATGTTATGGAGTAAGAGAAGGAAGGCACCAACCCTCTCACTGCTAAAATGTTCTTTATTTCAGTTTGGGATGATGAAACCTTTTGGAGTGATGGTCACACAACATTGTAAATCTACTTAATGCTGCTGGGTAGCACAAATAAAAATGGTTAAAACACAAAATTTCATATCATGTATATTTTAGCCCAAATGAAAAAAGTTATTTAGATATGCTGAACATCTTATTTAATAGAATTTCAATTATTTGACTAAAATGTATCTTACCTATTTTCAACTGATACAAAATAGACACAGAGATCAACTGAAAATATTTTTTTTCTAATGCAGATCCTTGGTCTCTATGAGAAATCAGTGTAAACAAAATATAAAACTGTATGAAATATTTTGAATTCCTGGAGAAAAAAATGGATAGTTTCACCTGAAGTGACCTGCGGGGGGTTAGAGGGGAAGGTAAGCAAGCAAAAGAAAACCATGAACATTAAATATTTAAACACCCACTTCACAGAAGAGGATATACAGGTGATCAGCAAATGTATGAAAAAGTGCTCATCATCTCTAGTAATTAGAGAAATGAAATTAAAACCACCCTAAGATTTCATCTAACTCCAATTATCAAGAACACAACCAATAATAAGTGTTGGTGTGGATGTGGGGATAAAGGCATTGCTGGTGAAGTTGCAAATTGGTGCAGCCACTCTGGAAATCAGTATGGCGATTCCTCAGAAAACTTGGAATGGAACCACCATTTGACCCCGTTTTCCCACTCCTTGGCTTATATCCAAAGGACTTAAAATCAGTATACTACAGTAAAGTAGCCACATTAACATTCATAGCTGCTCAATCCACAATAGCTAGATTGTGGAACCAACCAAGATACCCTTTAACCTTTAATTGATGAATGGATAAAGAAACTGTGGTACATATATATATATATATATATATATATATATATATATATATATATAATGGAATATTACTCAGCCATAAAGAAGAATAAAATTATGGCATTTGCTGATAAATGGATGGAGTTGGAGAATATCATGCTAAGTAAAATAAACCAAGCCCCCCAAAATTGAAGGTCAAATGTTTTCTCTGATAAATGGATGATGATCCATAATGGGGAGCAGCAAGAGAAGAATGGAAGAACTTTGGAGTGTATAGAGGGAAATGGGGCGGGAGGGGGTGGAAAGAAAAGACAGTGGACTGAGACAGACGTTATTACCCTATGTACATGTATGATTATATGAGTGGTGTGAATCTACATTGTGCACAACCATAGAAATGAAAAGTTGTACCCCATTTGTGTACAATGAATCAAAATGCAGTCTGTAAAAATAAAATTAAAAAAGGGAAAATTTTTTTAAAAAAAGATTTAAATACCAAAGTTAGAATGTTCACAGTTAAAGACTTAAAGAGGTGTGGATATGGAAAGATACTATGTTCATAGCAGTAATGCAGGTAAGCATGATATAAATATAATTAGATAACTTGAAAGCATAAAATAATGAAAAACTATGAATAAATATCTAATAAAGCATTTAAGTATATTCAAGTTTCTTATCAAAAAGATATAAATTATTCTCAGGGAGATCTTGTCATTTAGTAAAATAGGCAATTCCAACATCATAGCAAAATGTCTAGCTAAAGCACCTGTGCTCCTATTTTTACTAAATGTATGAAAAATGAAACCTGGATGCTTTGTTCTGTTTTGGCCTTCACATGTTTATGTGAGAAATTTATGGACAGGTTCAGTGAAAATGTGCAGAGATAATTAGATTGCTAAGGCCTACACACCAAACCCAAAGAAACTGGTATTTATTTAATTGAAGACAAACATATGCTTAGAACTGTAAAAGTAGAATTATTATTCTATCAAAAAGTACTAATTGGTTTCAATTTTACAGAAGAGAGAAAAACAGGAGATAGATATAACAGGGTAATTTCTATCACAGTGAAAGTATTTTGGGTATCTTGACATAGCAGTTTTATAGTAGGTTATGTAGGTGGTTTGAAAATCTTTTTCTATGATATTTAAAAACAGAAGAGATTTTCTTCTATCTCACATGGTTCAGTTTTAGTTTAGGAGCTCTGCTAAAGATATTTCTCAAGGACCCCTTTGGATTTGTGATTCCAGATCCAGATTTTATGCAACACAGTTTTTTAAAAAGTATGTTTTAAATAGATTTCTCTGTGCGATAAAACCAGGTTTCATGCTCTTGGCTGAAATATTCCTCTGATGTTACCAGGCCCACTTACACATGGTACTTGATTTGCTACAAAATCAGATGATTGGAATAAATTTTTCGCTCCACTAAAACAACTCTCTTTGGGGTCTATGAAAAACAGGTATTCTCTTAGGGAGTATGTGAAAAGGATTAAATGAGATAATAATGTGAAAATGAATTACCCAGAACCTGATCATGGGAGGTATCTCAGCAAATAAGACTTGACATGACAACAGAAAATAGAGTTGGGAATAAGGGGAATATACATGCATATGTACATATATTCAAAGCTGGGCTTACATTGCAAATAATAATAATTTTAGTATATAGATGATGCTGTGTTCCAGACACTTGTTTAATCCTTCAATAACCTTGTGAAACAAGGACTATTAATCCTTCCAATAATGAAGAAACTAAGGCATAGAAAGCATAAGAGAAGCGTGCAGATCTGAAGGCCCTGCGGGGAAAATCACATTGGAAAAAAGCAGGAGGACAGACTGAGGGACATTTGGGACACCATGTGACAAGTTTCTCTTTTCTCCCAGGCAAGACTTTCTGAGTGTCTGAGATGAGGTGTGACCAATCACAGGTATGCTGTTCGCATTGTACGCAGTTCTTAGTCCAGTGGTGAGTAGGCTGGAGGTGAGGTTTATGGTCTTGAAATATTGAAATGGTTCAGATTAGATAAGAGAGAGGCATGGACATGGGAAGGAGGATTTATTTTGAGAGATTAGGGAGGAAGAATTTACAGGACTTGATTGCTAACTGTGTGTCCAGTGGAGGGAAAAAAAAAAAAAAAAAACCACTGAGGATATTTTCTCCTTATAAATTCAATTTAAAAATATAGGATTGCATGGCTGGGAGTATAGCTTAGTGGTAGAGAGCTTGCTAAGCATGTGTAGGCCCTGAGTGTGATCTCCAGCAATAAAAAAAAAAAAGCGGGATTCCAAGTTATGAAGGGTATCTGCACACAGTTGATGATAATTCTGAAATGCAATGATTATTGTGCTTATGTGTTTTCATAAGTTTTTAATTTGATTTTTCTTATTTTAAATATTCTGCCAAAACTCAGGTGTTTTAATACACAAAAAACAAAGCCAAGCATATATATTTTTTTTATTGTAAACAAATGGGATACATGTTGTTTCTCTGTTGGTACATGGAGTAAAGGCATACTATTTGTGTAATCATAAATTTACATAGGGTAATGTTGCCTGATTCATTTTGTTATTTTTTCCCTTCCCCTCCACTCCTCCCAACCCTCTTTTCCCTCTATACAGTCCTTGCTTCCTCCATTCTTGCCACGCTCCCTAACTCTAACCTAAACCTAACTCTAACCCTAACACTAACCCCTCCCACCCCCATTACGTGTCATCATCCGCTTATCAGAGAGATCTTTTGTCCTTTGGTTTTTTGAGATTGGCTTATCTCACTTAGACATACCATGCTTGGAAGCATATTTTTTAATGTGTGACTAAATAACAAAGAGACTCAAATCAGCACGGGCAGTTAATAAAATAGCTCAGTACCTGTCTCTTGAATGAATAAGTCTCACGGGTAAACTGATCATCCTTTCAGATCATTCTGATGAAGTTTTCTAAAGTTGAGGACTTCTTGGCAATTTTCTAATTTAATCAAAAGTTTAAATGACAAAAACACTAGTTACAGAAATTTGCTCCTCATAGTATCCAAGAAAGCAGAATTTGACAATTAATACTTTCAATACTGCACGCAAGGAAATAGCACCACACAGATCAGATGTGTGAGCAAAAGATTGAGACCTATTCTCTAATTGGGCATGGTGCCGCAAGTCTGTACTCTCAGGAGGCTGAGGATTATAAGTTCAAGGCTAGCCTCAGCAACTTAGCAAGACCCTGTCTCAAAATATAAATATTTTAAAAAGAGCGGGGGATGTAATAGCCTGCCTAACATGTATGCATCAGTATCCCAGTATTGGGAAAAAAACAATCAAACAAACAAAAAAAACTACTCTGTTATTCCTTCTTCCAGTCATTATATTTATCCTTAGCATCCTGATCTCTACACCCTCTCTCTCTCTTTCTCCCCCTCTACTATTCTTACCACTAAATTCAATTTCATGCCCTTCATTTAGTTCCTGTTCTCCTTCCTTCTGGAGACACCTTAATTTTCTTCTAATTGCATACCTTTCTGCCTTCCCCTCCCTGCGTCTAGAGTGTTTCCCCTGCCTGGATTTGCCAAATACCTTCCCTTACTGCCTTCAAAGATTTTCTTTCATTTTCCTTTCTTCCCCAAAGCCCATCAGAGCTAAGTGTGTGTGATATTTATTTATTCTAACGTGCTACCTGCTCATTCCACAAAAACCACAACTGCCGAACTTAAAACATAACGTAATACTTATGTACAATAGGTTTGCTTTTGCTCTAATATCACCCAGGTTGGATAATTCTATTTTGACCACATTAATATTGAGTGGTCTGAAATGTAGGTGTGTAGACAATAGGAATTGATTCCATTTAACTCACTCAGAGAAGCATAAGCAACAGTGCAATGGAACTAAATGCATGATTAGTAAGTGCTGCAGTTCCGCCATCTTGGAACCCTGATACTAGGACTCAGAAGGCAGCTTTGTGCAGAATGGCCATATTCTGACTGTGTGTTTGTGTTTAGTGGTGTCAAGCCTGAACCATATGATTCATAAAGGGATTCTTTCAAAGTCAGATGTTAGGGACAAGAGAAAGGGAATGGAGGATGAGAATCACAGGTGTCCTCTGTAACTCCACTTAGCAGGTCTGCCCTCTCATTCCACTGAGGAAGAGATAGTTCTCCATGCATCCTGCTTTAGGCTGCTGTCCTCTCTTCTCCCAACTCTCCCCTCTGCTTCATTAGCTAATCACAGAGCAGGCGCCGTTCCACCAGCATGCACTGTTTCTTCTAACTCTGCAAGTAAAGCTAACACTGACTGCTTAATCACTTTTCTCTCAACAGGTAATGATAATAAAACAGTGGGGAAAATGACAAAATTTAGTGCACCATTTTCTGTGTTCGGAGTCATGCACTAACTTTTTCTTTGACATTCAATCACTTAACTGTAGCACAGCAAGAAGCTCAAGCAGGTGCGACCCCAGCATCATCAGTTCTGAAATAGGAATAAGCGGTATCCTCCAGTTCAAATCCTGGGCTTACAGTACTGACGGCGAGATGGCAGCAGAGGATCGAACAAAAACCCAGGGCCATCTTTTGTTGGACTTCCATTTTTTCCAGTGCAACTGAGGCAAAAATTATGTCATAGAGATGTGAAAGAGATACTCGTTGATGTCATCTATTCCAGTGTCTATTTACAGAGGAAGAAACTAAGACCCATAGGACTGAAATGATTTTCCCCAGCTTCACAGTTTTGTTGAGAATTGAGTCATTCTGACTCCTGTGGCAAATTACTAGATTAAGTAGCATCAATGAACTGTCTTAAACATTTCAGGTTTTGATATTGCTTAATCTTTGGTGCATGCATTTGTTTTAACACAAAACATTGGAAAACAGTAGCTGCCCCATGTGTGCAAATTGCACATAGATTACCGTAGCTATCAGTGCTTTCTGAGGATCATTGAAAACTGCTTACCAGTCTTCTTGCAATTGGGTGAAGCCATACGATGAAAAATCATGTGTTCATTTTGTGATAAGGCAGTGAACAATGAAGTTTGCATGATTTTTTTCCAGCTTTCTCACTCCCTTCATTGTCTAGTTTGGAGGCAATGAATTGAGATGGACTTCCCTATTTATTATTGATTCTCCTCTTATTAAATACCTAAGCAGTGAATAGGAAAAGCAGTTCTCTTCCATGTTTTACTGGTGAGGAAATAAAGAAAGTGGGCCTTAAATTACTTTCTCTTAATCACTCTGTTAGAGGGCTGGGGTCTTCTGGGAAACTAAGGTAGCACAAAGACCACCTGATCAAGTCAGAAAGATTTCAGACGTCTTTCAGAGTAATAAGCATGGACTTATCAAAGGGATAAGAAAAGGGAGAGAAAACACTGTCAGGTAGAGAGCAGATCCTCTCAGAGAAGAGAGGGTAAATGTGTCTCTTTTGCGTGCTCGTTTTACTGTGGATCCCAGAGAAGTTTTCAGAAAGTTCCACTGAGGTCCTCCTCTTAACTTTTGACTTACAGCAAGATAAAATTAGACTTTCAAGTCCCCACTGCCATGACAACTCTAGGTCACTTTGGCCCAGGCTGACCGGTTCTAATTTGATTATTAACCATAAATTCTTACAGATTTTATATTTAAGAGTAATTATCCTTGTCTCCCTGAGTTTCAGTACCTGGTTTGTGAAAAGACACACAAGGGCTGGGGAGATAGCTCAGCTGGTAGAGTGCTTACCTCACAAGCACAGGGATCTGAGTTCGATCCCCAGTACCTCAAAAAGACACACAAAAGTCTAGTCATTTGGGTTCCTCTTATTGACATTATTTTGAGCCTGCATTTCTCCTGCAGATAGCAGGTAGAGTTTACTGAGGAATGTGACATAGCCTGTTCACTTAAGCTAGGCAGGGCTGCAGGTAAATTGCTTCTTGTAAAATAAAGCATGTGGGGGTCAGCACAGTGGTCCCATTTTACAGAATTTTTCTCTTAATCTTGTGTTTCCATCATTCACATCTCTCTATCCCCTATCCACTCTACCTGGGTGGTAGAGCTGGAAGATCCAGGATAAAGGCCCAATTTCCCCTTACCAATATGTTAAAGCTTCTTTCTAATAGATTACAATAATTCTCATCATCATAAAAATTTCCAGTTATTTAGCTGTGAACCAAAAGAGCTAGACAAGCCAAAAACAAACAAAACAAAACAAACGCCATGACAAAACCAACATGAATATTACGTTAGCATTTCATCTTTTATTCAATACCTCAAAATTGATAGCCATAAGGAGCCAGGAACTCAACCTTTCTGTACAAGATATTATAGCTTGAAGAACAGTTGAACCATCAATTTTCATATATGACATATAAGGTCGATGTGTCTGGAGAGATTAATGAAATAAATATTATGGAAAACCAAAATTCAGATTTATTTTCCAGTCACTTTTCATAAAAAAGAAACTAAAGAAATAAGTAAATATATCTGGAGCAAGTAAACAAATAGAAATCTTGGGTATTGGGTAAAAATATAAGAATTCTGGCACTATAGTCTCTTCTATTTAGCTCATTTTTTTGTAAAATTAATTTTTGTTTGCTTATAATTCATATATGGTTATAAAGCAGATAAACAAAAAGAAAATAAACTGATACACAATCCAAATATGCAGAATTAATTTAACTATCTCTGAAACAGTTTACTCCCTTTCCCTTCCTACCTTCTTCTTTTGCTCCTTCCCCTCCCTTTTTCCTTCCCTTCCTTCCCTCTTCTTTCCCTTTTTTTTCTTTCCTATACAAAAATGTCCTTTTCTAAAAAGAGTCTTTATGTATTCATTATTTTTAATTCTATAATATTTTGATTTCAGGGGAAGATTTCATTTCTGCAAATTTCTACTACTGTAGCAATTTTACCTGGTGCTTCTCAGAACATCTCTGATGAGAGGATTGTATCTGGCACTTGCATGGTCTACATTCAGAACTTGTTTTGCCCAAGGTCACATAGCATGACACCCTGAGAATGTGTATGGTGGGGACCATCAGTTCAGGTGATTCCACCTCATCTCCACTGCTCGATGGATGACACAGAAACACTGGCCATAGTCACACTTTGTTAGGAACCACAGCAGGGATTTGTATTCAAGATTGAAGTTAATTTGACTGATCACAATAGAGATGGTCCCCATTTGCAATGGTTTGACTTACAAATTTTTGACTTTACAATGGAGAAAAAAAAAATTATATATATATATATATGTGTGTGTGTGTGTGTGTGTGTGTGTGTGTGTGTGTACATTAAATAGAAACCATACTTGGAATTTTGAATTTTGATCCCATCATAGTCAGTAGGATGCATTCTTGAGATGCTGGGCAGCTATACAGAGCCACAGCTTCCAGTCATCCATGTGATCCCAAGGGCAAACCAACAACACTCACAGCATACTGCTTTGCTAAGCTAGGATGATGGACAGCTAGGTGTACTAAATTCATTCTCAATTCACAACATTTTCAGCTTATGATTGGTTTTTTTGGAACAGGGCTTTGTCATAAATTGAGGAACATTTGTATTATAAAGTTGCAGATGCTTTATTTTCAGAATGTCAGAAGGCTTGAGAATATTACTAAAATTGATTACATATGATAATAAAAGTATCATTCTCTTAGAAGATTTAGTAAGAACCATCAGTCCTGATGGAAAAAAAGTCATTTAGGAAAAATCTACGAATTTAAAAATGACTCCTAGAATAACTCTGGACTAATACATTGTCTGCTTTACTTCTGTAACCTCTGCTATTCTGTCTGTTGTGTGTACAGACCAGTAGCATCAGGAGAGAGCAGCTTTTCCATTGATAAGTGCAGAGGTGTAATTTATGACACCTTTGCAAACACACTGGGGACTGGGACATCATTTCACTTTCAGCTACCAGTGTGCAGGAAAAGCAAAAGAAAAGTATTAATGTGATACATCATTGCCTTTGGAAATTGGGAGAATAATTAAATTCCTCGCTGACTCCCATTAACACAGTTTGCCATTTGCTGTAACAATCCAGCCTCTACACACACCTTGGAGTGATTACTTTATGAAAAAAACAATGAGGAATCCCAAAACTTGAGGCAAAAGTGTTATAAAATGTGACGTGAGAGTGCTATTAGTATGCCAATGACATTTTAGTAGTCCCCATGACATACCACTTCATGGTTGCAAATGGCAAATATGAATTGTACTTGATTTTTTAAAAAATCAATTCAGTATATCAGTCATATCATTCAAAACAAGAAATTTGGTTGAACAATTTTGTCAATTCAGTCAAAGTGATAGAATTAGTTGAAAGATATAACTGCAATCAAGGTTCTTTTGCAATGCATGTTACTTAGAGGAAGAGAAGGTCAATGCAAAGAGGTATTTATCAAGTGCCTACTATGTCAGCACATAATAGTACTACTAGTCATAGAAGCACATGAAACATTATCTATCCTCCAGGAATTTTCAATTATTACTTAACAGAGGTGAAAATGTTATGCAAAAATATAGCATAAAGTAAGTCCTCAATAAGTGAGAAAGTAGTTGTATATTGACAGAATTTTCATGCAGGTGAGAACAGGTGCTGTGGAGTGGTAAGACTATCTCACCTAAAGTGCAAGCCCTAAGTAGTAATTGGACTGGCCCTGAAATTATTACTATAGCTCAGAGAGAAGGAGAAAGAGTAATGGAGAATGAAGGCAGAGCCAAAGGTCAAATGAGAACACAGGAGCAAGCAAGGCATTTATTAGTTTACTCAATTAACTTATCAAATATTTATGGAGTGATGCATAGGTGTGACATGTTCTGCCAGGTGCTGGAGAGATGAGGCCAATAGGACAGACATCATTTCTTTTCTGGTGGAGATTTCAGATAACCATGAGGAGGTCATGCTGGCTGCAGAGTAGAATGAAATGAAGTTCAAAAAATAGACTGAAGCTCAGGAAAAACCCTGTTATATTTCATCCCTCCACCCATAGCCAGGGAATGAACACCTGCATGATTCATAGAAACCAGTCATTGTTAACACCAGGAGCATAGCATCTTTCCAGGGCACAGCAATGGGCACATGTGAAATCAATACCTTAGGGTGGGATGTCTGGTGTCTTGATCATGTGTAAATTAGTCCTCCTACGTCAGGTGTGCCCCGCTTCAGATGTGCAATGGTAATGAAGGTGAAGAAAAGAAGATTTTCTGACTTACTATGTACAAGACTCTTTAGTAGATGCGTCATCATCACAATATTTAAATAATATCAGTGCAACAAAACTATTATTGTCATTCCATAGATGAAGGAACTGAACCTTAAATTGGCTTCTCCAAGAACAGAACTAGTTAAATGGGGAAGCCATGCTTGGAACTCTGATACAATTAATTCCCCAGCTCATTCACTTGTCCACTACTGCTATACTATTATATTGCTATTGAAAAAATGAGGGTGTTGGGATCAGAAGCCATTTTATGAAGGAATATAATGAAGTTAACAATAGAATTTTGAGTCCTATTCTCCATTCTCAGATATAAACTTCAGGTGTAAGAGATCTGGGTTAATAATAATAGGTATACAAAAGGAAATAAAGAGCAAAATTAAAGAAAGACAACCCTAAGGGTAGTAATAATTAAATTTTAACAAGAAAGGCCTATGTAGACAGAAACCAATTACATTTAGTGAAATATACTTGTGCCTTTTGAAAGGATTAAAAAATACAAATTTAGCTTTGAACAAAAACCTGGTAAATGCTACTCCTTTGGAGTGTATGTTCACTGGCAAAGGCCGTATGTGGTAGGCAGAGTAATGGTCCCCCAAGTATGCCCATGTCTTAATCCCCAAACCCTTAAATATGTTAATTTGTTCTGCAAAAGAGACTGTAGATAGGATTAAGATAAGGATGTTGAGATAGGGTAATTATTCAGCTAGTCTCAACGCAATTCCTAGGTCCTCACAGGAAGGCAGCAGAAAGGACCTGGTTAGAGATAGTGATAGTAAACAAAAGCAGAAAGATTGAAAGAGACATGATGACAGTATGTGATGTCTTCAGCCAAGAAATGAGGGCAAACTCGAGAAGCTGAAACAGACAAGGAAATACATTCTCGCCTGGAGGCACCAGAAAGTATGCCATACTTATCATCTCATTTTACAAGTCTACCCTCCTGAACCATGAGATAATAGATTTGTGTTATTTTTAGCCATTTGGTTTGTAGCAATTTGTGATGGCTGCAATATGAAACTAATACACCATATGAGATACCTGGAAACCAGAAGTGAATTTGGGGTTACAATGACTTTTAACCTAACCATGTGGAGGTGGACCATCCCTCACAGGTTAGGGGTACAGTCCACCACAAGACCACCTGTTACAGTTTGCATATGAAGTATCTCCCAAAGACTCATGTGTTAAAGACTTTGTTCCCAATGCAGTC
Source organism: Sciurus carolinensis (assembly GCF_902686445.1). NCBI lineage: Eukaryota > Metazoa > Chordata > Mammalia > Rodentia > Sciuridae > Sciurus > Sciurus carolinensis. Next base: position 140,630,543 of record NC_062213.1, on the reverse strand, counting down.
ATATTCAGAAGGAAGGATTTGGGGAAATGATTGGATCATAAATGCTCTGACCTCATTAGTGGATTAATCCATTGAGGGATTCATAGCTGATGGCTTTATTGGGAGGTGGTACAAACTGTAGAAGGTGGTAAAAGTAGACCCTCTGGGGGATGCCCTGGAAAGGTAAACTTGTCCCTGGACCCTTTCTCTCCCTGCTTCTACACTGTCATGAACTGAATAGTTTTCTTCTACTGTACTCCTCTGCCATGATGTTCTGCCTCACATGGGCCCAGAACAATGGAGTCAGCCAATTATGGACTGAAATCTCTGAAACCATGAGCTAAAATAAAAATTTCCTTATTTAAGATTCTTTCTAAGGGATTCTGGTCATAGAAATGAAAAAATGACTAATACATCACCCTTACTTCAAACAGAAGCCTCAGAACTCACAGGTTACCCTTGCTTCTAACAAAGTGGTTACAGATTCAAGGCTTCTCCTTAACCCCCTGGACTTGGTAATTCACTGGAATAACTTACAGAGTTATTATTACAATCTTATTATAACAAAAAGACAGAAATCAGTGCCAACCAAAGGTAGAGATCTGTAATGTGAAGCCCGGAAGCATCCCCAAATTAAACTTCTGTTGTCTTCTCTCTGTGAAGTCAGGGCATGTTACCGTCTTATTTTAGGGATACTGAAACTTAGCTAATATTAACAAGATTAAATTTTAAATTGAGAAGTTTACTGATCTGCCAGCTTTGGCTAGGATTGACTAAGTGCTCAGGACGAGAGACGAAACGTAAAATCACGGTTACTATGACCTGGGCAGACAGGGACTTCCTTACCTGTTCTTCATCTTATGCATGAGTTCTTGAAAGATGAATGCTGTCTTCAAAAGTGTCCTGAAATATAAAATAAAAAGCCGTAAAGTCTTCCAGTGCTCAACTCCATAAATGAAAAACGTTAAACTCATCCTTTTATCTATTTCAGACTCATAAAAAATCTAAAATTTGAACGAATAGATTCAACAAGTAGTTTTTTTCAAGGCAGTTTCTTTATTTGAAAAAGAGGCCATAATGGATGATTTTGGAAAATGTCCCACAAAAGTGGGGGCTTACCGATTTCTGAGGGAGGCCTAGACTTATAAAAAAAAAGAACAAGAACTTCAAATGAAAACCCATTAATACAATCTAATAGGAAAAAAATTGCTCTTGAGGCAAATGAAATACCAGAAGGAGAACATGACTTCATTAGTTGTTGCTGAACTTCTTATACAAGAGGCACATGTAGTTAGTTGATAAAACTTCTTGGTAAAATTTGAGCCAAAAGAAGAGACCAGTGGTAATGGTATCCCAGGACATCAGCAGTCTGACATTTGATTTTCTTCAATAAGACTGAGGCAAACAGAAACTTCTCCTAGTGCTTTTCCTTCTTAGTCACAGGGTCAGTGTGATTGGGATTTTGCAATGGGATCAGTGACTCAATGTCTTCTAGCCTCTACTCTCCACTAAGAGTACAGAATAGCCAGGCAACAGGGACAACTGTGTGGGCGAAATCATCGAAGGTGACGGGAACAGGTTGAAGTTATTTGGGAAAAGGGTCTTTGTAAATGCAATGAAGTTAAAGATCTCGAAATGAGTTGGTACTGGATTAGCCAAGTGGACCCTAAATCCAATGACAAGTGTTCTACAAGAGACAGATGAGAGCTGCTCAGAGAAGGGAAGGTCATGTGAAGACACAGCAAAGTATGCATCAATGCAGCCATAAGCCAAGGAATGATCAGAGCTACCAGAGACTGGGAGAGCAAGGCAGGGTCCTCCCAGGGAGCCCACAGGGGAGCCAGGCCGACATCTTAACTTCAGACTTCTGTCCTCTAGAAATGTGAAAGAATAAATTTCTGCTCTTTTAAGCCATTAAATTTGTGCTAATTTGTATGGCAGTCTAAGAACTAATACAGTGACCATATAAATATGTGAGGCAAGGAAATTCTAAACAATTTCCTTAACATTATAAAATATAATAATTAATTCACAGATTTCTAGTGGCAGTTATGCTTTCAGTTCTAACACCTAACTATTCAGATTACAGTCTGAATTAGTAGCACAAAGAACAAAATGAACTATTCAAAGTCAAAACAGCAATAAGGAGGAATCTGTTATGTAGATAGTACTTCATAAGTTGTTATCTGTGTAATATCTTAGTGATTTTATTTCCTAAACCTGTATTCTAAGTATGGAACAGGAGTTTATTTACAAATTGTTAATATGTTTAAATTTCAATCATGGAATCAAAAGTCATATTTAAAGTTTGTTAAAAAATAAGAGTTGTGTCCAATGCAGTGGAGGATACCTATAATCCCAGCTACTGAGGAGGCTGAGGCAGGAGGATTGTAAGTCCAGGCCAGCCTCCACAACTTAGTGAGACCTTGTCTCAAAATAAAATTTTTTAAAAAGCTGGAGATGTAGCTCAGTGGTAGAGCGCTTGCCTAGCATTTCTAAACCTTTGGTTCAATCCCCAGTACCACACACATACACACAGAGACACCAAAAACAAAACAAACACCCCTCTGAAAACAAACAAAAAGTAACCTGCCACCACCATCACCACCACAAACAAAAACACAGAAAACAATGAACAAAATTTTAAAAAATTTAAAAATAAAACATTAAAATTTACAATGAATATCAACCATAAATGTGTGAATCAAAAAAATAAAACTTAACAATCATTCAATAAACTCAAAGAATAACATGAAACTGAATAAATAATGTTGTCAGGAAATATATAGATTACTTCACAGTCCCAATTATTGGACTTAAACTATGATTCTTTTCTGACGTCCTCTAATTTTATAAGTTGATTATTTTTTCCATTTTAAATAAGCATTGATTTCTTTCCATCTCCCAAATCTTTGTTAAATGTCATAGATAAGAACTTTCCAGCTGCTCTCTAGGGTAGCCTCAGAATTTTGCCAGCTCTAAATTCTCTAATCAACTTTAGGTCATTCCATGATATGCAAGTGGCAAGAAAATGACAAACCCTGCATGTACAAGAGGAGAGGCAGATTCAATTAGTGGATAATTTTCATTTTCACATAGTATAAAAGGAAAAACAATATTTTATTTGTTCTAATTAGTTGTAGTTGCATATGACAGTAGAAAGGAAATTTTTTGAAGACAGTTCAAAAATCTTATTTTAAAATTAGGGTTAGGAAAAGTTTGTTACCATTTTTTGGGTGATGTATGTACTTCAGCATGGAGTCTTGTGATGGTTAATTGCAGAAGTCAACATGACTGGATTAAGGACTGCCTAGGTTGGATGTGTGTAAGGGTGTGTCTGGGGGACATTAGCATGTGAGTTGGTGGACTAAGTGAGGAAAACCTTCCTTCAATGTGGTTGGGCATCATCCAATTCACTGGGGGTCTGGATCAAACAAAAGGGCGGAGAAAGGTGCAGTCTCTCTCTCCTGCAACTGCGACATCTGCCCTCAGGCATGAGGGCTCCAGGCTCTCCTGCCTTTGGACTTCAGGACTTGCACCAATGTGCCCCTGGGTTCTCAGACTAGAACTCACACACTTAGCTTTCTTGGTTCTTAGGCCTTTGGTATTGAACATTGGAGTCGCTAATTTGCAGATGGCCAAGAGTGGGACACCTCAGACTCCACAATCACATGTGCCAGTTGCCCTAATAAGTCCCTCACCATCTATCATGCATCATTTACTGGACATGTGCCCTTTCTGACCTCTGCATTGTGAGCTGGTGCAAGGGGTGAAGCTCTTATCATTGAGAGCTACTCCTGCCTAGAGAGATGCACATCACCTCCCCTAGCCCAAGGCCGGATCTGCAGGTGACTCTGGATGAATCCATGGGGTGAACCATCTATCTGTCTATCTAGTTAACCACCTGTCCTATTGGTTCTGTCTCTCTGAAGAACCCTGATACCGGGCTCATGTATTAGGGTGAGGAATCTGGACACTTGGGGTTTTTGACATTGATAATCCAGGCAGCTGTGGATAAATCAAAAGTCTGTGTGGTAAAATGACCACAATAGTACCCATCTTTCTAACTCCCAGGTATTTTTTTTTTTTTTAAGCCTCTCAGGGATGTCTCAGCACTGTTGAATATTAGAGGCTATTGTCATGTGATAGCTAATCTGACTGTATTTAACCAAAATGCAGTCTTTACCTTCAGAATAATCTTTATTCAGCAGATCTATTTCATTCTCAAGTGTGAGCTTTCATATTTAATATGTCAATTGTAGTTCATTTAAAAACTAATCATAAGTACCTAGTTGAATTTTTCATTGAAGCTATTTTTGACAGCAGTGAGTGACCAAAACTCCAACAGGGAAAATTAGGCCTTAGATAAAAAGTTTCTCATACAAAATCTATGGCATTTCTGGTTCCCCAGTACCTTTAATATTCACTCTCAAGTTAGAGTCAGTGGATTTTTTCAAGAAAATTTTGACTCTCAGGCAAGAGAGTCAGCTCCCTCTGTTCCCTATCCACACTTGGATTCGTGAAACAGAGACCAACCCAACTGTTACTGCAGGTGCCTTTTATAATCAGTTTTAGGAAAGGAGAACGGACCCTGGGGGTTCCTATGTGATTTGTGTATCTCCTCCATGGAATATCACACCCCCACCTTTCTTTCTTTCTGCTTCTGAATTGTCAACCCGTCAGGGCTCAGCCCCCTTCCTTGCCCAGATTTATTCTGCTTGAAGAATTAGGCACTCAAGTCTGTAGATTCACACTACTTCCTGTGGGTCCCTGGTAGATCACTTATCAGCCTTGGTTGTGTTTATTTCTTTCGTTTCCTCCTCCCTTTACTCCCTGAGGGCAGGGGCTGGGTCCTTTGTTCACCTTTGCCCTGTAATGACTCTCCAGGGACAGATACATCAGAGATGAAGGCTGAATGAAGGGGATGGATTCTTTTTGTTTATATGGTAGTGAGGCATGGGGGTAAATTTTTGACTTAGTGTTCAGATTTATTTAGTGAGTAGTTAAATGAAAACAGGTTTCTGGTATTTTTAAATTAAACTATAACTGAGGAGGGAGGTAATTTTCTAAAAAATCAATGCAGTACAATGCCCCAAAGTAATGACTTTATTTTCTTATATTTTAGATTATAAGTTTCAAAAGTAGTTAATGCAACTCCTTCATTTCTTCAGCCTGGCAGGGAGGTAATTTTTATTCCCTATAACTTTAAAAACAACACAAACAGCAATAGCTAAGCTTCCAAACACCTGCTAAGCTTTCATCCCAAACATGACACAGTTGTTTGGAGGCTGGGAGTTTCAGCCATCTTGGGGCAGGTACAGAGTGGCATATCGTCTAAAATCTGTTAACTCCTCTCTCAAGAACTTGAGAGTAAGCTGGGTCTCCTCATGTTATCCTGTCATTCCCCATGTTTGCCACTACTGTCTGGGTCCTGGAAGATCTCCTTCTTCCCTTCTTTGACCATCAGATGCCTGTTTCCATCCGCCTGTCTTCTGCATCATTTACTGGACGTGTGCCCTTTCTGACCTCTGCATCATGAGCTGGTGCAAGGGGTGAAGCTCTTATCATTGAGAGCTACTCCTGCCTGGAGAGATGCACATCACCTTCCATAGCCCAAGGTCAGATCTGCAGGTGACTCTGAATGAATCCATGGGGTGAAGCATCTGAGGTCAGGGTTCTAAATGCGCTGCCTATTTGTTCTCTAAATACAAAGCCCCATATCTATGGAGCTGCCCAAATCCAGGAGTGCCCAAAGAACTTAAGAAATTTCTCAACCAGAGAGCACATTTTCCTAAAATTTCCAGCACAGCATCCTGAAAATGTGTATAAGCCTGCTTTAAACCATTTGGAACATGCCAGTCCCATCTCCTAATAGGTTTTTAACTTCATTTTACATTAGAATATATAATATTCCATAGGAAAAAGGCAGTCTTGCCAATATAATTTCAAGGTGACTGCACCTTTTATGTAACATATGTCTAATGCCCTGGGTATGATAACTACCACTGTGTAACATCCCTTAAATTTCCATGGGTAATTAATTGATAACTACTCTGTGGATGTTATATAAACCCTTTATTAAAACATAATTCAATAAAGGGAGTTTTAAATCCGAATCACAGTGAAGGACAGCCTTTGGGCTTCTCCACCTCTATGTGCAGCTAAATTGGGGCCATCAGGTTGCCTGTTCATTGCCCTCTTCAAGGATGGAGTGGTCAGTTCTGGGAAAAAGAAAGAAACTGGACCTCAGTTCTTTCATGTGACAACTTCAAATTAAACTGTGAAAAGCAGGGCCATCTGAAAGTCCTGTCTTCTGGCTGGGGTTAGCCCTGTGGTTGGCAATTGGAACTTTCTGTAATGAAAGACAAATTAGCACACTGCACACACACATAGGGGAATCAATGAAACTAGGAAAGAAGCTGCCACAGGAAAATAAAGATTAAATGGGAGATAAAGAATGATGTCTTCAAATATTGGAAATTCTCCTGACCCAACGAAGGCTCCTTTGTATTGTTTTGCTAAAGCAGACCGTAATTTTGATGTTTCATAAAAATTTAAGTGGAGATTTTCTTTCTGTGGTAGACATAAATCTCCTGGAGGAAAGATTTTATATGTAATTCCAATTTTGTGGTGCTAAGAAAACAAAGAACAGGTGAAGATTTTACTGCAGGTAATTTTGTAAATTATTAAAGAAGAAACCTCCCACAGCCATGCCATAAACACGCTCTCTATCAAAAGCTAAAATAGCAAATCAACAATGCTTTTTTAGGTACTGTAAGATGTAATGCTCAACTCCTAAACTGGAAATAAGAGCTGCCTATAAATATTTACTGGTAAGATGACTCTGTGATAATAAATAGCTCTTTCAAACCAGTGCAGAAAATATCAAAATACTAAAATGTACCTGTGAATAAATATGTAAAACAAATGCAATCTAATGTGTGCCACACAGACCAATGTATATGCTAAGATTTTGCTGAGAATTGCATCTTTGGGATTTTAAATTATTTAAGGGGCATACAATAATCCATTACAAATCTGTTTTTAAGAAAGTGCAGAATTAGATGCATAATGGGTTCATTCATAAAGTTTAGGAGGTAACTAAAAAACTTTTTATTGTTATTTTAAAATATGGCACGAATTCCAAGGAAGTTCTTTCCCCTGAGTGGGAAACAATATCTGCTCTTGGCAGTTGGCTAACTTTCACCTTTCCAAAGCAAGCAAAAGAAAATTTGGCATGAAGAAATATTGCTTGAAAGAAAGACTGTGTGATTGATTGGTTGGTCAACATCTTTATTTTTTGACACAAAAATTCATTCTAGTTGATTGTTTATTTCCCTCAATTTTTAGAGAAAGACTAAAAAAGGAAAGGATGTTGGAGACTCAATTTATTGCTAGGACTAGTTTTAATTCTGTGTTCTAATTTGGTCAAGAACCTACGGTCATCAGTTCAGCAAATGAAGCCATTATGCCAATGATACATATCAGACACCTACACATCTTCCAGGATCAGGGCAGAATCCTGGACAAATACACTAACAAAGAGCAAGAGGTGAGGGAAGGTGGAGTGACAGACAAAGAGAGGCAGAGAAGAGGTAACCAGACAGGCAATAGAGGCGATGATAGAGGTGGTGACAGTCAGGGAATGCAAAAACCTTGCTGGTGAGCCACCAAGGGATTACTGTTGTTTTCAAGGTTAATTTAGTAATCCTTGCCAAGGTCGAATGAATTTAATGTGATTGGTGGCCTGATTCCCATTTTTGGTCATCAGATGATTATGAATGTATTTTATGGGCAATTTGTTACTTCATTCTGTAGCTCACCATTCTTCATCTTTAGATTCATGTACACAGCAGAGGATATTGAGAGAAAATGGAAAATGAAAAAAGAACTCCTTCTGGATCTCTCTGCCACCCAGTTCCAGAATCAAGCACATTGCTATTCAGTGGGTTACCTTCAAGTCCAGAGGCCTCAGCTTACTCCTGTGCTCTCTGACTATAATGCCTGACTCACTTGGTCAGGCTCCTGGGAGTCTTGCTGGGGGTTGGCAGTCAGGATGTTTGAAGAGAGTGCTGCAGCTGCTTCTGGTAAGGATCCTCTGCAGCCTGGTGCCAGGCTGAGCCAATCTGTCACTGGCTTCGTCCAATCTAGGGTTACATTCAGAGCAACCTAATCAGGACACTTCACCCTCAACCTTTCTTCCCATCACCAGCTAATACACAGTTAAGTCAAAGGATCAAGATGACATTCCCCCAGGCTGCCCCAGACAACATGTGGGAGCTGGATCCAGAACATGTCACAGAGCAGCTGATATGGCAAGGATACAGAACTGTTCTCTGTACCACTTTGAGAGTGTTGAGAGCTTAGAAAGAGAAATGCTACCCTATATTTCATCTTTGGGGGCATAGGTTAATTCCATTAATATGTTCACAAATTTCAACTGTCTCTCCCAAAGTTGACCAAGCTCTTGCTAAAACCTCAGGGTACAAGGGTACAGAGACCAGGGGCCTGGATGTGTACACAGGTTAGGTACAATTTCCTGAGAAGGTCAAGCTGTTCTGTGCTTCCCAAAATCACAGTGCTTTTTAATTCCACTTTCAGACCAATTTTACTGGAAGACTGATTTTATTTACTTTTTCTGATACAAACTTCACTGTTTCTTGAATATTTTCCCTCTTTATGTGAGAAAGACATTTGAGAACTTTCTCATGCTCCCATCTAAAACAATGACTTTGGGGGCTGGGGAGATAGCTCAGTCAGTAGAGTGCTTCCCTTGTAAGCATAAAGCTCTGGGTTCAATCCCCAGCACCCCCCCCAAAAAAAGTAAAAATAAATAAATAAATAAATAAAACAATGACTTTGACTGTCATCAACCTAATTCATTCCTATGACTTCTTTCCTAACTTCCCACACCTTTTATTGCATCATGTATTCTAGGATTTTTTTCTAAACTTGAAAGTTTAGGCAGATATGCCTCTGTCCATGCTGCTTTGTCATCTGAGGCCCTTCCTCTTGCCTGCCTGGCAGTGCTTACTCATCTTTGAAGATTTGGATTCAGATTTGCCTTCTCCTAACATCTATTCTGACCAGACTTCCCTTTTTCCTCTCATTGTCTGATAGCGCAGACACTTTTACCCGCCACGACTTTCCATTCCAGTATGAAGCTCTTCACCCTCTAAGGAATGGACTATATTGTAGAAGTATTTGCATTCACAGTACAGGATGATGAACACAGTAGTTGTTCAATAAAGTAAATAAATGCATGAATGAGTGAATGAAAATAGTGGAAAGAGCTTAGATATACTCGGATCTTTTGTGAAAAAAAAATCTAAACATTATTACTCTAATTTTGAAATGGAGTTCATAAAAATATCTTTTTTTTTCTTTTTTCTTTTTAAACAAGAGGGAGCATGATGGCCGTAGCAGCTCCGGCCTCTTACAACAACAACTTGCCCAACTCTCTTTTATTTATATACACAGGTAAAAGGGGGTGAGGACTGGGAGGAGCTTCTTCTGTGATGGACAGGATAGGGTGGAGTTAGGGGAGCCATTCTCTTTGGGGGCAAATTCCAGAAGGAGATAGGGAACCACTCCCATGCAGTGATACATGCTTTCTGGCAGTTCTTAGAAGCCAGGCCTCTACGTCCCATGGCTCAACCTGGTCTGATTCTGCTAAATAAGGATGGCTTCCCACAGTTCATTATTTCATTCATGCAATCAATGTATTTTTTATTAAGAGTCTACGTTAATTGTGCAAGGCAGTATACAAGATACTGTAGAAAAAACAAGTACGTAAACTTTGATCCTGCCTGCAAAAGGCTTGCAGTTTAGCTGATGGAAACAGACCCCTCAGTAAATGCAGGCTCTGTTAATAGAGAATGCACCAGGACTGGTTATAGCAGGAAATCATTAGGGAAAGAAATAATTACAGCACTATTTACAGTAGCCAAAATGTCATAACAACCTAAATGTCTATCAATGGGCATATGGATTAAAAAAAGTGCTATATACATAGAATGGAATATTATTCAGTCTTAAGAAAAAAGGAAATCCTACAGTAGGCAACAACATAGACAATCCTGGAGGATGTTATGCTGAGTGAAAACATTTTTTTTTTAGGAATATTATTACCATTTTTTAGGGTTTTTGTAAAACTTAACTAAAATAATCAAGTGGCTAACATATAAGAACTAAACAGTACTCCTCCACATAAACCTGTGAATGTGTGTTTATGCAACAAGACCAAAATAACCAAAGTCATTAGAAGTACTAGTAAACCAGGTAATTTTCTAGAAATTTTCCTGTCTTCCCACCTACCCATCCACTTAAGAAGTCCTTTCTCATGACTTTGTGTTTATCTAATTGAATAGACTCCAAGAGATTTAGTTACTTGTCTATAGTGTTCAAAGCTGCTTAGATTGGTTTTCCCATTTCCTAAAATGGTCAGTTAAGAAATAATGTATTTAACCATCTTCAGTCATTTATTTCAAAGAAAATTAATTAGTATATTTTAAATTTTACAAATGCCATAATCAGTTTTTTTTTTTTTTTTGCAGGGAGGGAACGTCTATCACTTATTCTAGCGTGTATGTCTTCTAGACATGTCCATTATTTGACTGACAGTATTTAGAACATAATAATAATGAGGAGAAATAATCAGTAATACACAAGACAAAGCTAGAGAGGGAAGGTTTTAAAAGAAACAATAAAAAAAACTGAATATTTAAAACATTTCATTCAACAAGTAAAACATCCAAACTATCTGAGAGATTTAATGGCTCATCTTATAGCTGCTGAGAAGAAAGAAATAATCTATTCACATGTGGCCCTGAATACAGAATAGTAAAGACACAAAGCTTTGTAATACGTCAAGCATCTTTAGTTTTGTTTTGGAAGGCAGAAATGGCACTTTATATTGTTCATCCAAAATAGGAAATATTGGAAAATGAGAGTTTTGAATAACAATAATTAATAATAAATTCTTGCAATTACAAAGCATCTTTCATCCCAACATCCTTAGGAGTTCAGTATTTTTCCCAAAGGCGCTGTTTAATGCTGCTCTCATGCAATTGACTTACAGCATACTGACATGGTGAATCAAAGGCAAAATACCACTTAACATTGAAAGATTGAACTGCTGCAGCAAGACCAAAACAAAGCTCATTTTAGTATACTGTTTTTTAAAAAATATTGTTTTTTTAGAAGCTAGTAAACCTGGTCAACATTCATAGCTTCTTCCCATAGTCATTACTCAGTAACTTGGACTAACCCTTTTTGTTGCCATGATAGGTCAAATTAATTCTTCATTTTTATGCACAATCATGGTCCTTCTCTTTGCTGTCTCACTGGGACATATATTAATCATTTTTTAATAGCCCATTAGGTATAGTCATATCCTGTGGCAACCAGGTCTCTATTAATTTCAAAGTCTTTAGCTTCATGCAGCATATCCAGTAATACATTTCTCCATCTGCTTATGGAAAGCGTGAACTGGGAGATAATGGTCAACACAATGCTTCGCAAGTTTTCACTAGATCATATACTTTTTTGGGGGGTGGAGGGCAATATATGAGTTAAATATACAGAATGGAATAGGATCATTATTACAAATAAATGCTAGTAGATTATTCAAAGCATTGTTGGTAGTCCAACATCTATGTAATAGATACGAAGTATGAATAAATATGCATACATTACATTCCTGTTTGGACCTCAATAAACCTGTTTTTAATAAGTAACAGTCTTGCTATATCTAGTCAGCCCCCTTTTTCTGAAACCTGATGCCTGGCATGAATGATGCTTAATATTTACAAACGGGATATGGTACATATTCACTTGGGACATGGTAGTAACAGTTTGGTTCTAAAGAGAATTGGTATTTATTTGGACATTACCATGCCTGGTACATTATCCTAGGTAATTGTCACAATGAGAGGTAGGGATTATTTTCAAATTTTGAGATAAGAAAGTTGAACTTCAGGATAGCAAATGATCTAACTGACTGAATTATGTGCCCAAGTTTATTCAGTTAGTAAAGTTAAGATAAGTTGAATTTTTACTTTGTGGTCAAGGAATTTCCTGAAAGTCATATAATTAAAAGAAAATAAAATGTAAAGTGTAACTCACACAGTAAAATACTTTGGCTTAGAGACTTGCCATATAGGAAGTCTGTAGTCTCCAAAATGGCAGGGACTGTGTTCATTTTATCATTGTATCCATCAGACAGTGTCTAGCACAGATTAGGTGAATAAATAAAGGTAAAATGAATGAATGAATGAATGAAAGTCATCCTTCATGGACATGCTTGTCACCTTACAAATGGCCACACAAGTAGATGTTTCCTGGGTTGAGCTATGCATTGATTTTATTCTCCTGGGATAAAAAAAGCTCATCTATTATGATACAAATATCAGAACAAATCAATCATCATAAATTATATGAAACTGTTGCTCTCTTTGAGGATGCTCAACATGTTCCTGATGAATTGCATGTTTGTACAATTTTGATATCATGAATTCAGTGGATATTGCTTTGTTACTGTGCTGGATGGTAGATATGTAAAGACAGTGACCCGTTCTCAGCTGCTGGAAGGCCATAGTGGAAAACAATTGGTTGCAGGGATCAGGAGAATGGCAGGTGGAGACGTGACACTGGGGACATTAGCTCATCCTTATTTGATTTTTTTTCTTTTATTTCTCTTACTGTCGGTTCAATTTTTGTACCCTTATATTTTAGTGGTATCTCTTGAAAATAGCATATTGTTGGATTTTGTTTTAATTCAGTTGGATCTTATTTTTTCTTTTGTTTCAGGAGTTTTGAACATTTATGTTGATATATTTAAATTGTTTCAACTTCCTTATTTTGTGTTTCCTATTTGTGCCACTTTTTCTGTTTCTTTTTTTTTCCTATTCTTTTCTGCATCATGACTAACAGATGAGATTCCAATATCCTTTACCTCCAATCCCCTCTCTACCTTCTTTGGTAATTATACTCTTTATACCTCTCCTTTAGTCGTTTCTTGAATATTGTAACATGCACACCTAAGTCTGTATTTATTCATCTATTACTCATTGCTCATATAATGAAAGGATTTTGGAAGGCTTAAACCCTCATCAATTACTTGGCTGTGATGGTTTAGTTCTATGCTAAGTTCCGAGAGGGCTCTCAGTGTGCTCCAATTAAAGCATTATTTCTGGGTGTGTCTGTGAGGGTGTTTCTGGGTAGATTACACTTGAACAGGTGGACTAGATTGCCAGTCCTGCCCTGACCCCCAGTGAGTTTGGGCATCATACAATGTACTGAGAGTCTGAATAGAACAAAAAGTGGAGGAAGAAATAATTTATTCCTTTTTTTCTGTCTCACTGTGTGAGGAAGAACATCCCTCGACATCTCCTACCCTGGGACTGTGATTTATATCATTGGTCTTTCTGGTTCTCAAGTCTTTGGACTCTAAATTACACCACTGCCTTTTTTGAGTTTCTAGCTTCCAGATGGCAGGTGATGGGACTTCTCAGTCTCCATAATCATGTGAGTCAATTACTAATTTTATATTTAAAAGTCTCCTATTTGTTCTATTTCTCTGAAGAACCCTGATGAATGTACCAACTAAGGAGCCATCATTTTAAAATATTTTTGACTTAGTTTATTTCTTGGGGCACTTACCTTTAGCAAATTAACCATTGTTTTATATAGTAGTGTATTTGTCTGTAAACCTAAAAAAAAAGAAAAGAAAAAAACCTGGGTCAAAGGTTTACAAGCAAGCAGTTTATCTGTGAGTATGTTAACTGAAGCATGATGGAGCAACATGGGGAAGAGGGAAAGACAGTGCAAAGATGGTTGTGGAGCTAAGCAGCAGTAGACGTGACTCAGATGCAACTTATTAGGACTATAGGATAAATCTTATCAAATGATTCTCCGACTGAAGCATTGTTCATTGGATTCCAGTTTCCCCCGGTGTCCCTTAGGAACATTAACTATATTATAGTCTTGGTTTGAACAAGTGTGAGAATCCTCAGGTAGGAAGTGAAGGGGGTTGCAGCTGTATGAGGGTGACTGAAACCTGTGTGCAGTGACTGGTGCAGCTGTGGCTGGAATCAAAGGTGTGGCCAAGAGAATTTGGAGAGGCACACAAGAAATGTCCCGACTGGGGATGGGAGTGTAGCTCAGTGCATGCTTGTCTTGCATGCATGAGGCCCTGAATTTAATCCTTTGCACTACAAAAAAGGTTAAAGAAAGAGTCCAATTCAACAGTCAATAAATATTATATGTTTACTTGCTTACATACTTACAGCACTTACATACTTACCAATAAAATTTTCAACATCCATTTTTAATTCTTCAGTTATTTCTTTTTAAAATTTCCAGAATTGAAACAACACTGATGATCAGATGCAAGAAGCCCCCAAAAATCTCAAACAGGAAGTTGTAAAGATATCACACAGACAAAAAGCATTTACAGAAGATCCTTTGTACTTTTCCTTCATGAAAGTCTATTCTGTGATTTGAAAAAAAAAAATCTGTTTTATTTCTCTGAGAATGTGTGTTTCTCCTCCATCCCCAGTTCTTCTTTCTCTGTCTCCAGTTTTTGAAAGATTGCTTTGATAAAGAAACATAGATAAAAGTATTCTGAAATATATTTTCTCTCAAAACACTGAAGATATTATTTTATAGTCTCTGACTTCTATTGGTGATGTGGAGAATTTGGTCTTCAATTTAATTGCCTTGGTTATTTGTATATAAGTTGCAATTATTTTCTGACTGCATTCAAGTTCTTCTTTTTTACATTGCATCTTCTAGTTTCCTTTTGGTTTGTCTAGGTATGATGTCTTTGTAATTTTCTGTTTGGAAAAATTGGGGGGTTTCCTGCATCTGATTATTAGTGCTATTTGATCAATTCTGGAAATTTCCCAGTTGTTATGTGTTTGAATATTGTCTCTTTCCTGTTTTCCCTTTTAATTCCAATGTACCTTTTGCTTAGGTTGTCTCATTTTTATTGCTGTCAATTTGTATCCATATTTTTTATTTCTTTGTTCCTCTCAAATGCATTCTTGATAGGTATTTTTTTAAGCTTAGCTTCCAGTTCATTAATTCTCTCTTCAATGGTATCAATTCCATTTATTCCTTTAACTAAAGTAATTGTATTTTTAATCCACAGGAACTCTATTTTGGTTCTTTTTTTGAATATGTTTGATTATTTCTCATAATCTTTCACTTAGTGATCATATTTTCATGGTTTTCTTTTTTTGTTTAAACAAATCAATGTTGTTCAATGTTATTACATTCTGTGTATGCTCATAAATTTCTGAAGTCCTTTTGGGCATATTTTGTTGTTTCTCCTGATTTTCATAGTCTCTTCTATTTAGGTATGTTTTGGGATTTTTTTCAGTGGGGGTGGCATATTTTCCTTATACTGTACACATTTTCTAGTATTTTCCAAGGATAAAGTTAAAATTTAATTCCTTTAGACAGGATTTATACTTGCTCTGGCAATTACCTGTTGGCACTGCCAATGTTGAAATGTCATATTAAATTAAATTATTCACTTTTGAATTTTATTATCATATTGAATTTTATTATCATAGTGACGAATTTAGTCACTAACCTGTATGTGGACCAGTTGCACTTGCACACTGTTAGGGGAAAATGTTAATTTAATCTACCCAGAATCAAAATGATGACATAAAATATTCTTTACTGATCACTACTACACAGTATAATTTATTTTAATTACATTGAAGGCAGAGGTTTTGGAATTCCATTCAATGTAGGTATCTTCTATTAGACCCTCTACCTTGGCCACCTCAGATTTTACCTACTTCCTGCAACTCATACTTCATCTGTCATATATAAAACCTAGGATTTCCAAGGCATAGCATAAACTCTCAGAGTAAAAACCCAATTTGGAATCTACCAGGATCCTATTACTGTTTTTACTTTTATGGATTCATTAATATCATGCCTGCACAATAACATATTAAAACTACTTTATATTTCATCTAACCTCTTGGTTGTTTCAATTAGGAAATTTTAAGAATCAGGAGTATAATCCTTATAATATTGAAAACAGTGCTTGCCTTCTATTTTTTCCCCCTAAATTTGTCTTTTAAACATTTCAATAATTTAAACTCAAATGAAGTACCTTCATTCACCTCTTTCTTATTCCTTTTCTTCTACTGGTTGTTATTCTCTTCTTCATCTATTTCCCTGCTTCTACTGTCTTTCCCTCCCTTGGTAAAATGAAATAAAAATTGGAGGGAATACAGTATCAACAATTTATACTTGGTGTTTGATTTATTACATTTTAATGTAGTTTTAATCTTTCAGTCACTTACCTTTTATATCTCTTTTCTGTTATATAAAAAGAAGACTTTTTCTCCCCTTTTGTTTGCTGACATTTGAAATCCTTTTAATAGGGGACAAATTGCTTTTGGGCACAAATACTATTGAATCTCATTTCCCATGAGTCTATGCTGATGGCAAATGTAATTTAATGTTCTAGCTATAATAATAGCTCCCTTCTCTTGAGCACCTGATATTTTCTAGGAAACATGTTAAGTGCTTTACCTGCATGATTTCAAATCTTCACAGCCACCGGTCAGGTAAAGATGATTGTGTTTATTTTATCGATAAGGAAAACTGAGACTCCAGTGGGTGAGACAATCCATCGGAGTGTATGTGACAAGTTACAGTCTCACTCTGGCTTGTTTGGTCCTAAAACCTTTCTTCCTTTTCCACTTTCTTACACTGTCTCTTTTGAGTAGTTGAAATTACAACCACTGGCTCATGATCTCTGTCCTTGGATGGCTGCTACCTCTTAGGGAAAAAGAGGCATATCTCTGGTGGTGTTTCCTGAAGACTTGTTTCCAGTTTCTGAGTGGAGGCTGGAGGTCTTGAGATAAGGACATTGGATCAAATACTTTTGCTTCCTATAAACATTCCTTCCAAAACCCTGAAGGCCATCCGTTAACTTCTCTGGTTTCAGACTTCCCCAACCCAAATTGTACCTCTCCTTATCATGAGACTCTCTGAGTATTAATTTTATTTTCTACAACATTTGATGTTATTTCAATTTGTGTTAATGACATTATCAGACCATAATTGGCTCCTTCACTCACATTCTAGAATGTATCTCTAATGCCTCATCTATTTTGAGTTCTGGCAATGAAGTTTCTGACTATAATTTATGCAGTTTAAGTATAGCCTTCTCATTAATGGAGATATTACTCTTTAGTCCTGATGAAACACTTTTTTGGATAAAAGCCAAGATAGTTCAGCCACATGCTGAAATTTCCATATTCCCTCCCGAGTGGTTGAGGTGTCATTGCTTTTAGACTCAGTCAGTGCCTCCTGTTCTCTTTCCTTTTCAGGTAAATGTGGATAATACCTTACCTTGATATCCCTAGATGAGGAGGGTGGGTAGATGGGAAAACCAATTAAATGCTTTGAATTCCTAGGACAAACTATTATTAGTCAAGCTACCATAATTATAAAAGAGTTTATTGCAGCCTGCAAAGAACAAATTTAAATAGGAATTATGTCTAGCATGAAGTTTATATAAGTATAGTCTTACACTATGTGAATATTAACATCTGCATAATATAAAGTATTTGTAAGGTTGCAGCTCCCATGTTTTAAATGTGTAAATTAACATCTTCTAAGATGCTTACCTGATTAGCGATTTTCTGGTTTCTAAGGAATAGTTCCACCTGAGGAAGACTTACAAAAGAACCAAAGGTGGGAAAGAATAGAATCAATGATAGGAGAGCATTGTTTTGATGGCCAGACCTGGGCTCTATTGTGTTCTCAGCAATCTCATGCAGAAGTATTGGCATAACTCCCAAGGCAAGCAATGATTAGACAAAATGGAAAATTTGGCTCTGCAGTGTTTTGGTTGCCCTAGATGTATTAATTTGGGAAGAAGTATTGATGTATTTATCCCATATTCAGAGCGGGGGATTCAGATGATTAAGTTGCAATTGTTGCCTTTTGAGAATTATGACACCATACCACGATTAAGTGGGGGAGAGTTTGTAATAAAACTGTGGACAAAGACCCTTGAGAAGGAGGAAGAGAAAATTCCTTCCAGAGGTATTAGGAAAGGTGAATAAAGATTGTTATGAGTAAAATATGGATGCAAACCTAAAATAAAATCCATTTCTCTTTGGCTCTTGTACAAATTTGGTGTACAATAGCAATAAACCCATGTTTAATCTTCCTTAGCTTCAATGCAGGGAAAACAAAGAAAGCAAAACCAACTACAATCAAAAATTGAAAATTCAGAACCAACATGCTTATAGAAGGTATTGGAAAATTCACTTTTCTGCTCCCATTCTGTTCTCCAGCCCCCATGCCTCTCAAATGGGAGTGTGATGTGCATAAAGAAATCTCAACTTCTTTTGCTCCAAACACAGACTCAGTAACTAAACTTATAAAACCTATAAAATGAAACATCCAAGGCATTTGACTCTTTGTGGGTGGACTTTCTTTGTTGTGTTTCCAGGAGGCAGCTCCTCTCATTAAGGTGGCACCCACCCACATCCAGGGAACAAGGACACCAGAGAGTGTTCACACACTTTCTGGAAGTCTGTCTCTTCCTTTCCATTTCCTTTCTCGATTCTGGTCCGCTGAGGTACTTTGAAATCTTTCCCCACAATCAGACTTCCCTGATGTGGTGGATCATCTGAGCGCCTCTCTAGTTAACTGTCTGGCAGGAAATGTATTAAACTGTACTTTATGGACAGTCTGTTAAAAATGCCTTCCTCAGCATAGGGATATTTCAAAGAGGAATAGAAACTGCTAATTTTAGTGCAATCCCAGGAGAATGCGTGTGGTATGTGACCGGGTGCCCTCTTCAGATGCTGCTGTGACGGGGATGACATTGGTGCCAGGGTTCCATGCCACTTGTCCCATGACTCCTGGGGGGCTGCTGCCCTCCCTGAGAAGGAACTGACATTGCATCTTGTATTTTCTGGCTGGAGTAGACCTGGAACAGGAAAGAACATTCCAGGATGTAAATAAAGGTCCACCTATCTGATATTTCTTTTCAGAGGGATTCTTGAGACAGTGTGTGGCTTGTTTCTGGAGTCCTGATGTCTGGTGTCTTCTTTCAGCAAGGGCTGGGTGTTTGGATGAACTTTAAAGCTTCCTGAGTTTTGATGTGGTGTTGGAACAGAAGCTTTGATGCTTCAAGCTGCTGACTGCAGAGGAAATGCAGGGTTTACTGCTTATCAGCTGATGTGCAGAACAATGTCCATCATAGAGACAGGGATTGCAGAGGTTCCGTTGTAGCAAAGTGCAGGCTAAATATGGCACACAGAGCACTTGAGAGCTGCTAATTCCCTGTACCTGTGCAATGAACTGGTTACTTTAAAACAACAGAGTTATGGTCTTATAGTCCTGGCAGTCAGAAGTCTAAGATCAAGGTGTCACAGGTTCTATCTTTTTCCTTGCTTCTGGTGGTTTGCTGGCGATTGATCTTTGGCACTCCTTGGTTTGTAAAGCATCATTCCATTCTGCCATTTTTATATATCTTTGCCCCATTTTTACATATCTTTGTCTCTGTGTTTTCACATGGTCTTCCCTTTTTGTGTGTCTGTCTCTGTGTCCAACTTTCCCCTTTTCAGAAGGATCCTCTCACATTGGATAAAGGTTTGCTCTGATGACCTCATTTTTACTTGAATTCTGTAAAGACTTTATTACTAAATAAGGTCAAATTTTGAGGTATTGGCTAAGACTTCAACATTTTTTTTAAAGGAGGATCCAATTCAATCCATTACAATTGGCTAGTTTCATCTCTGAGGACTGTTTCCAAGCAGTTTTTGTCTTTCCTAAACTGAGATTAAATATTCTCCTTTTGAGTTCTTTGGCACTTGGTACTTCCTCCTCCAAGGAAACTTTACACATTGTGCTGCCTGCTTAATTGTTTGTCTTCCATAATAAATGGTAAACTTGAAGCCAAGGATTGAGATTTTTGTCTCTAGTAGTTGCCACTGTGCCTAGCACATTGGGAGCCTTTGCTAAACTCGTATCAGCAAGATATGAAGTGAACAAAGAATTCTGGACCTGTGATTTGCAAAATATTGAACATTTACAGTGACGTTTTATATGAAATAAGGAAAGAGACTGCCAATTTATTAAATAGATTATTTGATCTGAAAATGACCAAATGGCTATACTTGACTTTTGTAAAGAAAATTTGCAATCAGTCAAAATCAAATTTGAGAAGTGAGAGGGGAAGTTTGAACCTTTTCAAGTTCCTTTTATAGAAAATGGATTGGACAGAGCTCTGGGACTAGTGTCTCTGTAATAATGGGGTGTGTGGGAATGAATGCTTTTGAGGTGATCAGAGCCCAGGGCAGTTTGTCCAAACAGCTGGCTTCTATTTCTAACTCATCCTGAATTCACCGTGACCTCCAGCAAATCACTTATATTCTGACACTCTTTTAAGTGAACTTTAAAATAAAGATGGTGACTGTGACCTGTTAACATACAAAATGTAATGAGAACTAATTTTTAGGACAAGCATTTAAAGAGATTTTCATGAAAGCTGTTACTTACTTGAAATGTTGTGAACATTATGAACTGGCAAACTGGTCATGGCAGCTAAAACAAAGAAAAAGATAAACTAATTCAAATGAGTGGATTTAACTTCGGTATGTTTAGAAACAAATGTCTTTCTTCTCTGGTAAATAAAGCCAGATGCATAAAAGACAAACTACTTTACAAAAAGAAATTATGATTCATTTTCAACCTTATTCTTCTCTCCTTGGTACATTTGTTTCTTTCTATAGGGAGTTAACTGGAAAGTCGATCCTCGGAGAGAGGTTGGATGTGAACCAAAATAGCAGAAGCGGCAATTTTAAGGAAGTAGAGTTGACTTCACCAGTCCCTGGAGGATTTCAACAGAGAAAATAGAACTGGAGACTACACTCTATTATTTGCATGCGTTTCAGAGGAAAGTAGCAGAAGCAATTCCAGAATTCCTGTTTGTAGCTTCTGGTGGTAGTTTTATTGGAAGGGGTGTTGGTGGTAACATTTTATTTGCACAGCAATTTACATTAAATTACAAAATTAAAGGTAGACATTTTGGAAGATGGTGGAACAAAACTGGCCAAGATTATAATCTTGCTATAGCAATGTTCCTAAAGCCTCCATGTTCTCGCTTAGATGACCTTTAGCTGCACATGGACAATAGGACAAGTAAAAGCAAATACATGAAGCAGACATGTGCAAGTATAGACCCAGACATGTCCTAGCTGAGAACAATGCTTCTTTCTTTTGGAGTATTAATTCTGAAAGAAATATATAAAACACTTGGATTCTTTGTGTGTGTGTATGTGTGTGTGTGTGTATTGCTGGGTATTGAACTCAGGACCTTGTGCTTGCAAGGCAAGCACTCTACCAACTGAGCTATATCCCCAGCCCACAAACACTTGGATTCTTTAACAACATTTATGATTTGCTCAGAAACTATGAGTCTAGTCAAATGAGCCTTATATACAAGTGTAGATACTGACCAATACTATTTTTTTCTGTAGTGTTATAAGTGGTGTGGGCTATTCAAAAAAGGGGAGGGTAGGAAAGTATGAAACACTGTAGACAGTTCATGGTTTGGTTTGTGAGGCCAAGTGTAATAGAAACAACTGGAGGATAACACAGGAATTGTAATTTCTATGATAAATTATGAGAAGGAAATAAATAGTTGAGCTGGCTATGAAAGGAGAAAGAGTAATATTCAAGAAAATTATACAAGTGTGAGACTTCAGGGGCACCTTGAGATTTAAATTGGCAGAGACAGGGATAGGCCAGGAACAGCAAATATGTGTCTATGCAAACTTACCTATTCCTTTGACCATGGCATGCATTGTTAATCAATCACCCTTGGCAGATATTTTCTTTCCTTAGAAGACTATTCACATTCAGCTTTCTTAGATTTATTGAAGTATTTGGTTTATTTCCCTGTCAAACTACAGACTCCTCTAGTGTACAGGTTAATCCTTGCTTATCTTTTCCTACTGAGCTTGGCACATAGAAGAGTCTCTCTGTGGCAACCAAAGAGGTGCACTGCTGGATCTTGCTTCAAGAAAGAATTTCCCATTCAGCCTCCAGGAATGCAGTTAGCTGATAGTCTCCAGCTGCAGCGCCTGAGGGATCTGCTGCTGCAGCGTCCAAGCCAAGGCCAAGCTCTTCCAGGCAGGCCCCGCCAATGACTGAGCTCTGCAGGGGAACTGGGCTGTGACCATTTCTGCAGTCTTGCTCTGGGGCTCCGCATTGGGTTGGCCGAACATTCCTCAGATCTGCATTGCGGACTGGGAGAATCTCCTGGCCCAGTTCTGCTTCCTCCCCTTTGTCTTCCGTAGGCAGTGTTGTCTCCCCAGTTAATCTCTTGTACTCTTTGCTTGGCTTCAGAGTCTGCTTCCAGGAGGGTTTGGCATTGACTCAGTGCAAGTTAACTGAATTGAGTTGGTGATAAGTTTTCACTGGATCATCCATTCTTTGCTGTCTACTTCCAGGTTGGGCCTTGTTCTTTTGTTCTACCAACATTCTGAGCAATGACAAAGTTTCAATCTCTGAGATGTTGGAAATTCAAAGATGCATAAGGCTGATTCCTGTTGATGAGACAGACTCATGGACATATATATGTACAGAGACGGAAACTCTGGAGGTTAGAAACTTGTTCACAGTGGTTCTTTTAAGTGGCCAGCTGATTTTTGAATCAATAAAAGGGTTTTGGTTCCAACGTATGAATGTTTTCTTCATCCCTTTTCTGCTCTGTACTATGTAAAACACATACAATTAAGTGCACTAGTGTTCACGTAACTATGTTCTAGTTCAGCAGTCCTATAGGGAATTCTTTGGAACACCAATACCTGAGGTGTGCTTCATGGAATATCATTGTAAATATACCAAAACAGGTTTCTTATTGGGGTTTGGGGCATCTTTTACATGACAAGATACATTGTGCCTTTGCAAGAGCAGATCAGGTATTTGACATTTTCTAAATTTGCATGGCTTGGGAATTGCTTTACAGAACACCTCAAAGGAATGTTTTTCTACTCAGCTAAATCAAATAATAGTGTGTTATTTACTACAATATCCATTCAACATTTTCTACTCACTAGTACCTGCAATCCTGTGAAGGAGGTATTGCCCTTATGCCACTTTGTCAGATGAGGAATCAGAGGGTCAAGTAATTTACCCTAAGCTCCACAGATGGCAGTGCAGCCATGCCCTGCCATACTGCCCTGCAATCCCCTGCCTCCAAGTGTCTTTGATGTGTTGTGCCTGCCCCTTGATTCATTAAGGACACAGAAAAGTGCATGTAAAAGAATGAAAACTGCTTTGCTTATCCACAGGGGCTGTGGGTTTTGTGTAATTTGGTGAGACATATGTACAAAGGCCTAAAAAGAAGGTTGGTTTGGATGGTGTTTAGTGGGAGAGATGAGCAGGCCAAGCATTAATGCTTCCATCTGGCAATCTGGCAAAGAGCAGTCTCTCTTCAGAGGACATATCTAGGGCTATTCTCTTTTTGCTGGTGCCCCTTCCACCTCCCTTTTTGTATTCCTTTCTGTTTTCAAAGTCTCAGCACCCTGTCCCCAACACCCCCAGACACACCAAAAGTTAGAAGCTGACAGATATAGTAAGGGCAAGGGTTTACAATCAGATGTCTGAATTTAGATCTTTTCCCTTTCATTTGCCAATCGTTCAAGTTGTTTAATCTTTCTAAGCTTCGATTTTCACTTGATTAATATGGTACCATAGGAAAATATCTACATCATAAGATCACTGGAACAATTCGAGAAATAATATATGTAAAGTACTTGGGACACAGTGGGCACTTAATAAATGGTGTTGACTCTATGTGTTACCTTCCTGTCTGTTTCTAAAATTAAATGATGACCACTTAAGTTGAATATCCTTCCAAATGTGAGAGATAAAGATCTTCTTTCAGGGACCATACTAGTAGTAGGAAAGGAGGAACTATTTTACAAGGCGGATGGTGGCTTTTAGACCCTCCCCTGAATATCCCCCCTAAATGCATGATTATTTTATAACTCTCACAGGTAGGAGTGATTTCCAACTTCAGTTTATCTTGTGATGACTTTCAGTTCTCTGGTACCAGTAATCTTCAGTGGGCTTGATGGCCATTGGCCTGAGTTTTCTACCATCACTGCCGTACCTTGCTAGTAATTTGAATCTTTGAAAAGGCAGACAATGAGGGTTTTAGTTGGCTTTAATGTCTATTCTGTGGCTTTATTTGCCTCCTTCCCAGAGATTGAGCATTTGTGTCTACGGGCATAAGATCGATTACTGCATTGTGCGGCGGAAATGAAAGGGAAACATTCTTTTCTTTCCTCTCCAGTTCTGCCTGGCATTGGCTGCAGCCCCTCGCTTAGTCAACGGCCCAGTCTGAGCGGTCACATGGCCCGAGCGCATGGACACGGGCAACTGTAATTGCACACTTATCTCTGAGACAAAAAATAAATGAAGTTGCTATCTAATTTATTCAGATGGCTCTCAAAATGCAGCATTTCATGTGCTGATTTGATTTCCAGGAACTAGAGAGTAACTATGAATGCTTTGTTAGGAAAATTACTTTAGAGCAGAATGAAGCCGATTTTTCTCCAGCCACAGTAACTAATAGCTTAAGATATAAGATAAAAATAACGTATTTTGTAATTAATATTTTAATTTACTAAGAAGAGAGTTAAATGGTGACTAGACTTCTCTTCCCCTTGATAATAATGAACCCAGGCAATTTCAAACGAAGAAGAGCAGCCAGGAGTTTAATACCTTTGATTAAGAACATGTTTCCACAGTGGCTATTATGTTCCTATTTAAAAGAGCAAAACAAAACTCAGGCTTATTTTATTTGGAACTGCAGGGGGTCTTATGGCATCAAAAGAAGACGAGAAAATGTTTAAGGATAATTAAAGGCAATTTGCCTCATCAGCCCTTTCTCTTCCTCCTTCCTCCACTTCCCCTCCTCCTCCCCACAATACTTGCTAATTGCCACTTCAGTGACCTGAGGATTTTTTTTTTTCCTGAAGTAACTTGCCTATTTGGCTGTTGCTCACACTTATAATTGACTGCATAAATCAATGAG
The DNA here is from genome assembly GCF_902686445.1 of Sciurus carolinensis. Classification (NCBI taxonomy): domain Eukaryota; kingdom Metazoa; phylum Chordata; class Mammalia; order Rodentia; family Sciuridae; genus Sciurus; species Sciurus carolinensis. Next base: position 140,605,459 of record NC_062213.1, on the reverse strand, counting down.
TCTCCATTAGTTCATTTAAAAAACAACATGAGTTACTCCCTGTTCTGTGCTGGCTAGTTAGACATTAGGAAATCTAAAGCCAAGAAACTAACAAGCCTGAGTACCAACTAAGTACTAAGTGCTTTACCAGTGTTAACACATTTCATCTTCAAAGGAAAGCCGTGGAGTCTATGACGGAACTGGAAACAGAAGCAGCTTGCTTCAGGTTCCACTGGTTAGGATGAGATTAGAACTCCAAGCTTTGTTTTCCACTTTATTACCTCTTTTCCTTACGCTTTCTCTATTTTAAAGCTTCCCTTTTAGAATTTTCATTCCTTCCTTTAATTTGAATGCCCCCAGCATGCACTGAAGCTCATAACACTTAGGTTGCAAAAGTGAACTTGGCGACTCTCAGAGAAAGCATTGTGAAAAGTCATTCACAGCAGCTTCCCCTGGGGACTAAGAAAACTCAGTCACCTCTAGGAAATTTTTAGCTAAAGTTTTAAAATAACAGAATTCAGCTGCAGGAACTGAGCTCCTAAAATGGAAAGTGTTTTAATTCAACATTACATTTTCAACTCTGATAATTGATAATAAATAGCATCACACTCTCAGATAAAGTGACCTCCAGGGAAAAGGAGTGTTCCAGAAACTTTTGACCTCAAAGTTTGCACAGGTTTTCTTTATACTCAGGTGAACCGAACAGTGTGGACCAAAGTGTCACATGCTGAGTAAAGTGTAGGAAAAATGCAACTGAATTAAATAAAGGATGAAGCTGTGTGTTATGGCAGGGAAAACCCCAGTGGCTGTAAATTTAGAGTAGGGTGATTTTGCTGCTGATTTGGGGAAAGGCCAGCATAGGAGGTATAGGAGTAAAGAACAAGGGTTGCAAGTTAATTCTTTGCTAGACAGAATAAAAGAAAAAGGGGGAACTAAATATCAATGTGGTCAAGCATGTAAGCCTCAGAGAAGTAAGAAGGAGCCTGACTTTCCTCCTTCAGGATTGGTTTGCTTTTCATCAAATTTCCCACCATCCTCAAAATATAACATACATGCTTCCAATCAATGTGGGTTTTGAAGGTTTTCTTTTTTATTTTAGGTGCTGGGAATCAGACCCAGGGCATGCATGCTAGGCAACTTCTCTACCCCTGAGCTATACCCACAGCCCAGAATTTAAGGTTTTCTATTTTTGTTTTTATAGTTTTGATTTTCAACTTCATTTTGCATGCAGAAACAGCCAAGTATTTGCATGTGAAGCACATTTTCTCCAAGTTCCAATTCAAGAGAAGTTAAAACAGAAGATTGGAGACAAAGGTTTTGGAGAGTCACAAAGATGAGGAGGATTTGGCCAAATACCTTGAATGGCCTGGGAAATTGCCTAAACTTCTCAAATTCCAGGGATAAGGATGGAAAGCATAACTTTAAGGTTGACCATCCTTAAAGAGGCAGAAAGCCAAGGGATACAGACTCCAGCTCTAGTCTTCTACCACTCTCTATCCTATGTCTTGGGAGATGTTTTCAATCCTGTCAAGCATTGTATATACCAGGAACACTATTTAGATACTAATTACTGGTCAAATTTTGTCCAATCTTATTTTGAAGAAATATTCAAGAAATGGATTCGTCAGAATTGAAGGAGAATGTGTGGAGTGAGAAGCTAGATATCTTTTGAATGATAAACTGCAAATAAAATAGGAAATTATGTTTGGGTTGCTTTGAACTTACCTGCATCCTAAGTATGGCATGATTTCAGATAAAAGTATACTTACGCAGTGAGGTGGATTGAGACCTGAATATGGGATATTGTCTGACCCTCTGACCCCATCTCTTAGGATTCTCCTTCATCCCCAGTTGGATCCAGTCACATTGGCCATCTCCTTGCTCTGCCAAACTGCTAGATTTCCTTATATCCAGTCCTGGCACACACGGTGTCCTCAGCCTGGGACACTTCCCTGAATCCCTTCTATTCCCTTTGCAGTTAATTTTAGCTTATCTGTCAGCAAGTTAATAAAATGTTTCTTGTTTTGTTATATATATGATATATATACATTATATTTTTATAGGATATATAATCATAACTGAGAGTTATTAGTGTAATTCTTGCATCAATATCAATATCTTTCTAGAGTCTGTAAAAGTCTCAAGAAGAGAGGTTGTTACTGTTTTGTTTACCATTATATAGTATTACTAAGCTATAGCCAGTCTTTGATAAACAATTATATGAATGAATGTATGATTGGTACTGGGACTTCAAAAATTGTATGCATACTTAAATCCCTGAGTCAACTGAAGTTGTGGGGGCTGGGGTGGGGACAGTCAAATATCATTTTTCAGAATGAACTAGCCCTAGAATTCTAAGTACTAAAATAGAGGAATATGGATACTAAATGTAAATGAGTGGTAGGGTGTGCTAGAGAGTCAGAAAAACAAGCAACAGTGTTATAGTTTGAATGTGAGGTGTCCTCCAAAAGCTGACATGTGAGATAATGCAAGAAAGTTTTGGGGAGAAATGATTGGGTTATAGCCTTAGCCTAATCAGTGAATTAACCTTGGTGGGATTAACTGAGTGGTAACTGGAGGCAGGTGGGGTGTGACTGGAGGAAGTGACTCATCAGAGGCATAGATAATGGGGTATATATATATTTGTATCTGGCAAATGAAGACTTCTTTCTATGCTTTCTGATCATCATATGAGCTGGGTCCCTCTGCCATACTCTTCTGCCATGATGGAGCTGGCAGAAGATGGACTGAGATCTTTGAAACCTTGAGCCCTTAAATAAACTTCCTCTTCTACAATAGTTCTGGTCAGGTACTTTAGTCACAGTAGTGGAAAAAGCTTACTAAAACAAACACCAACATTATATTTAGGTGTAGAACAAGGACCAAAGGTTGCTTGGTTTAATACATGTAAGTAATAGAAGGGGACTGGTGGATAGAATCAGTTTAATGGTATCTTATTTAAAGTTTCTAGTATTGCTGGGGATTTTGGTGCCATCTATGATCCCAGCAACATGGGAAGCCAAGGCAGGAGGATGACAAGTTTGAGGCCAACCTAGGCAACTGAGAAAGACTGTCTCAAAATAAGACACCAAAAGAGCCGTGCTGTAACTCAGTGGTAGCCCCCGAGTTCAATCTCTAGTATCAAATATGTTATTCTTGACAACCCAAGTCTCTCAGTGAACTAATTAATTATTATCATTACTTTTAACCTTCTGACAAAAACAGGGATCTATCACTTTAGAATTCAGTATTATCTGTCCACATGCTTGGAATGCCATATCTCCCATTCTTCTCAGCTTCTCTGATATTTGACATTCTATAACCTTCTCTGGGACACTTGCTTTAAATGATGTGCCCATCCCCTGTAATCCCATTGGTGTTTCTATATCTATTTACTTATTATTTTCTCATGTTTTTTCATGTAAAATGCTGATCAACTGCAACTTATATCTAACTAATGCAGTCTCTTCCAACCCATGTATACAGCAAGTCTTTCTTACTGTGCAGTGTATCAGGTATCAAGTCATCTGTCCCTGATGATTTGTCAGTCCTCTGAAATGACTTCCAATTTTGAGGAAGCTTGCACTCTTCACAAGATGCCTTGTGGGGTCTATTTACTTATTTGTTTCTCCTATTGAACTGAAAGTTTCTTAGTGGTAGTGATTTTCTCATTTGTCTATAATGTTCCATGACTAGGGCAATGTTTAGCATTATATAGAGAAATATTTGGCAAAACTAATAATTGAATTTATTTTAAATACCTGCTTCATTTTGACAAGTAAATATGTTTGTTGGGAAATGAGTAAATGTATATTTATGTAAGGAGCACCTCATAGAGTATGTTATGTAGTTAATACTTAACATATTTTGTTGTTTGATTAATTTCAGTCATACTTTGGTAGATTAATTACAAAATTGGCTATAGTTATTCAAATGTTCCTCTATTTGTGCTCTCTGCAATGTGATTTTACAGCATCTCCCATCAAAAGGCAGTGTCTTTACTCTGCCTTGGTCTTGGCTAAATCTTGGCTGGTCTTGAAATTTACTTTAGCTAATAGAATATGACGGAATGATGGTCTTTCAGTTTCAAGTCTAGATCTTTGAAATTCTGCTCAATTGCCTTGTGAGTATGTTTGAATAGCCATTCTAGCTGAGGTCATTCTAGACCAACCAGTTTCCAGCTGACCTGGCAGGTGACCACAGATGGCACTGATTAAACCCAGCTGGAACTGGAACTGCCAGCTATGCCCAGCCCAAATCACCAACCTGCAGAATCACAAGTAAGTAAATGGCTTTTTAAAACCATTACACTTTGAGATTATTATGCCATGAAAGTTAATTGTCACTGATATACCTATCAGGAAAAATATCTAATAGTTTATTTTGCCAAGAATGGTGGTAAAATCTGACCCTAATGTAGACCATCCCTTGGAAAGGAGATTCCCAGATGGAATAACCTGGAAAGTAGAGGACCTGGAACATTAGATAACTTGAATATATTTGGAAAGTGAAAAGGAAAAAGTTGTTTAGAGAAAAAACACCTGGTTGATAAATAGACCCCACAAGACTTCTTGTGAAGAGTGCAAGCTTCCTCAAAATTGGAAGTCATTTCAGAGGACTGACAAATCATCAAGGACAGATGGCTTGATAACTGATACACTGCACAGTCAGAAAGACTTGCTATATACACTGGTTGGAAGAGACTGCATGAGTTAGTTATAAATTGCAGTTGATCAGTATTTGAGATGAAAAAACATAAGAAAATAATAATAAGCCCTGTGATACAGATCAGGATGGATCTTAAGAGAATAAAGGAGTGATAACGTGGAGGTCTGAACTGGTTTTCTAACACCACTACCTTTTGCTTTAAAGAAAGTCAGCCAGCCTCAGGTTCTTCAAGTGGGAATTGGGTTAATGTAATTATTTCACACAAAGAATCAAATAAGATAATGGACAGGACAGCATTTAGTTAATCGTGGAGAGTTAGAACAATGGCTCTCATTACCTCAGGTTGATTCTGTAAGCCATAACTAGGCAAAATTTGATGATCAGCTTGTGGAAAGTTAGATAGATTTTTTTTTTTGACCCATAGCTTCTGTCATTCATGTCAGCCTCCCTGCACTGTCCTTCTCCTCACCTCTCTCCTGAACAACCTTGCTTACTGCAGACAGTGGCAAAGCCTTCATTTTGCTGAGGTTGGAATGTTCACTTACCCTGCGAATCAGGGTGATGATGCAGCCTCACCTATTCGTGAATGTTCCTGCTTTTATATTCCTGTGACATGCTCTAGGCCATTGTATAGCAAAGGTGTGTTAGAGAACAGATGTGCCCAGTGCTAGTTTGTTCCCTGATCTTTTGGAATTAAGAATTTTTTTTTTTTAAAGCGCACTAAAAAACAGTGGCCAAGAGATCCTGATAATATTTTGAATTTCTCTGTTCTGTGCTTTTAAAAAATTTTAAATTTCTTTGTTTTAATTTCCCCTTAGTCCATTGGGCACCATAGCTCCCGCCTGTTGAGTCATGACATCCATTGCTTCAGGGAGAGGCAGAACCCAGCCAAGAACAAAGGAGACAATGTTCGGTTTTTGAATTCCAAAACAAGCTCTTGAAGCTAATTTCAGAGACACAGTAGTGAAAAGCAGGGTATTCACTTTGCAATACCTAGGCTTGTTGAAAGAGAAATCAGAAGCTTTCCTTTAAATATTAACTAGTCCTTTAAAATATTAAGAAGTTCGAGGACTGAAGGAAGAAAGATTTACTGTAAGCCATTGAATAGAGAATATGTAAGGTATAACTTAAAGGTAATTTTCCATATACTGGAAATAAGAAAATTGGTGGGGAGGAGCCACCTGGAGCAAAAGGGAGAAGACAGTATGTTTAGAGAGCCCTGTATTGGGGCTAGTTTCTGGACCTGAGGGTGACAGAGACCCAGATGATATTGAAAGTTTTTGATTGGAGGGGCTGGATTTACATACATTGCCTCCATCACTGGATAGAGATCTTACCTCAAAGGGGTCTTCAGTAGAACAAAAATTGTAGTGCTATTCTCCACCACGCCTGAGGTACCTCCTCCTACCACACCAAAATCCACTTTGGATCCAAAGAGCAGATCCAGGAATGGTTCCCCATACCCTTACAACTGGGTTATGAGATGGTATCCCAGAATCAGAAATCAGCATGTCTGTTAGGAGGCTGCCATAGCGTAAACAGATAGCCCAAAGCAGGGCCATAGGGAAGATGTGGAAATACCAACTATGGTGTCAGCCTCGAGGTGAAGGTTTGATGGGGCAATGAGAGAGAAGCTGAGTGCTCTGAAAACCACCATCTCCCCCGCTATGCTGAGCGATCAGAACACAGATCAGCACCACATCCTGCCCAGTGGCTGAGGCTGGCTGGAGCTCAGACACAGAACCAGCTGGATGTCCTTTCTCTAATAACAGGGCAGTCCACAGTTCCCCCTGTCGATGGGTGAACAATGTTGGGGAAACACACTGCATCTGACTATCCAAACGAGATTGTTTTAAAACAAGAGTCTAAGTTAATGCAAAGTCCTAATATCCAGTTTCTGCTTCTGTCATCAATGAAAATGAGGCCTTAGGAGACTGGGGTTGTAGCTCAGTGGTAGAGTGCTTGTCTAGCAGGTGTTAGGCACCAGGTTCAATCCCTAGCACCACATAAAATAAATAAATGAATGAAGGTATTGTGTCCATCTTCAACTAAAAAAAAAAAAATTTTAAAGTGGCCTCATGGAGTGTGACTCTATATCTATAGCGGAATTTATGTTTTGATCTCACAAAATCACCATTCAAAGGTTTGTGTGGGGCATGTACCAATTTGGTTCTATGATGTGGGTTAACACCTTCTTTCTATGTCCCTCATTTAAAGTCAGCCTATATTGTATCATGTGTGTACCTCTCTGTCTCCTATAATTGATTATAAAGTTTATGTGGTTGGAATCCCATCTCTTCCCTTTATATATTGCCAACCTCTGGCACATAATTTGGCACATACTAATCTCTCAAGAAATGTCTGTTGGATGAATCTATGAAAATAAAATTTTAGTAAATTGTGAACATTTTTATAAAAAAATCATGTCTAGCATCCTAGAAAATTTGATTATTAAACTGAATTATCAGAATCAATTGCCCATTTTGTCTGTGCTGTGGAGACATATCCCATTTATTAATAATTGTAGAATGTCCTCTAGGTGTATCATTCTAAGAACCTTTATATAAATCATTTAACACTCCCAAGTATTCTATGATGTTGGTCTATTGTCCTCATTTTATAGATATGAAACCTGAAGAGGGTAATAAACTGATTCAAGTTTCCAAAGTTATTCAGTGGACAAGCCGGAAATTGAGTCTAGCTTTAGCTTGTGTTGTCAGTCACTTCACCACTATATTTACTTGACTTTATGTGTATATGCGTGTTCTTTTATGGAAGTGGTTAGAATATTTGTATTAAAGAACAGTGACAGGAAAACATTTCCATGTGAAGTGCTTAATACTTCTAAATGTGTATAGTTAACCCTTAGTATCCATAAGTTCTACATCAGTGTATACAACCGATTGCAAATCAAAAATATTCTAACCAACAATTCTGTACCCGTACTAACAAGTACAGACCTTTTTTCTTGTTACTACGGCCTAAGCAATAGAGCACAACAACTATTTGCACAGCATTTACATTGAATTAGTTATCATAAGTAATCTAGACATGATTTAAAGTATACAAGAGGATGTGTGAATGTCATATGCAAATATTGGGTCATTTTATTAAAGGGACATGAGCATCCACAGACTGTGGTTCCTGAGAGGTCCTGTTTCCCATGGATACCAAGGAACCATTGTACGTAAGCATTGCTTTAGGAAGGTTATAGAGTGTTGCAACCGGTGACAAGAATCTTCCCCAGCAATGTGGAAAAGATGACACTTATAATGTTTCTTTTTAGTAAAAGAATGCTACCAGGAACTTTGCAATGTTAACTTGTTGGTTCTTTCAGGTGTGGGAGATCTGAGTGAGGTCAGACAGAGGCTGGGGCTGCCTCTGTAGTTCTTTTTGGGAGCTACTTTGTGTCAGTGTCCTTGAAAGTGGTTCTATACCAGTCATGATTCTGGGAAAAGTCTTGCTTTCTGTTTGATAGGCCCTTTCAGGAGAGGGAGAATGAAGGAGGAAGCCATGAAGGTGGAACCACAGCACTGGGCTGCCAGTCCCTGCTCCAGGGTCTTTCAGACAATCATGCATTGGTGGAGCCTGGTGCATTTGGAGCGTGGGTGCTTGGAGACTTCTCCATCCTTTAGCAGAGTGCAGAATGGAGTGATAATGATTACTGGGCTAAATCCAGGTCCAGAATGTCATTCTGAGGATCTGCTCTTGCATTGTGTGTGGAGTCTAACTGGGACAGAGAATGGTTGGCAGAGGCCTGGGGATTCCTGTAATATGAAACTACAGTGGGGACCATAGGGACTACAGGCACCTTTAGCAAAAATTTTTGATGTAATCTGGAAAGCAAAACTAGCTCTTTGGACTTCTTCCAATACAAAGTAGAAAAACAGTCTCTTAATATTTGGAAGTTACTTCATTGTGGCTTTAGGCTGTGCTCTGCCAATATGCACCACTGTAACTGTAGTTGATTTTTATGCAGTTTGATTGGTCTGTGCCTGTGCCACATTGGCTGTTTCATATGTTGAATGTCACCCTTGGCCTTAGGAGAAGAAAGAATGTTGCCCAAAACACAACTTGTTCTATGTGAATAATATTGAGACGGTCTTTGTTTCACTTATAAATTTCTTTTCATAATTTTTCTAACTTCACCGTGAAGGTAATAAACATCAAAGCTGGCATTGTCAATGATCTCTTTCCAGAGATATGACCAGACAAGCCTCTTTTCAATTGGGCTCTTAGGGAAAGCACATTCCCAGGAGGGGAGAGGAACATTAAACCATGTGTCAGTCATTCTGCTGGAATGAAAATGTTGGTTTCTCTGGTTGCAATAATCTAGAGATTAAGTGTTGGACGTGCAAATTCAGGAAGGCTGTGATTTGTTTCCTAAATCATACAATCTTGTCTCCATTCTCATCTGTATCCATCTCATTTGGAAATTTATATTACTTGTCCAGTATGCCATTGTGTGGAATTGTGTCATTGAGTTTGTGGGCTTCCAGATAAATCATGTCACTCAGAGACTGCCTTCATAAACCAATCCCTCACCTGGCCACAATTCCCAAGAAAAAGAAAGTACTTCATTACATGTGATTGGAACCTTCCAAATTGTTCTTGGCTCTTTTCTATTACTTAGGTCCTTGTAACTTTCCCTTAGCTATAGTTGAAAAGTTCCCTTTGCCATGCTCACCAGTATCTAGTGCCCTGGACCTTTATCAAAGGGAATAATACTCTGTAATCATTTTCAATTGCACAAAGGTTTGGGACCTGACACCTGGGCACCTGTAAAACTCAGTACCATGACTACCTTTTATTTCCCTGCCTACTTGTCACATCCTAGCTGGTAGAACATCATAATTGTGACTCACAGAATCTCAAACCTAACCAGGTGATGGATGTACTGTTGACGTTTAATCCACATCTCTATGTAGTTTAGAGTCTACTGCTTTCTGATTGATTTGTATTGAGTGTTAAGCAACTAATTGAATGACTGCTAAGTTGTGGTTCTTAATTATAATAGTTTCCCTGGCTGTTTGGATCTATAATCTCTTGAATCTGTTGATGTTTAGATGAACAATTATTATAGACAGTGCAAAGAAAACCCAAACTAAACCAAAAATCCCTGTATAAACTAAAATATACATTAATTAAACATGCTGTCATGACTGAGGACGGCTGTGTCTCTCCTCTCTGGGATCTCAGATGCAGTGTCTAGTTAATCACACTCTTCAGTTCCCAACAGGCAAATGAGCATCTGTTCAACACAGAGACTATGTTATTTGCTTTAACCTATTTTCTGTTTATCTCTACCCTACCCAACCTCCTCAGAGCAGAAGTAGCCAGGATGGAAGGGACACTTGAACTGTAGTTGGCAAATCTGGTGAAGGTCTTGGCCATTGAAAATGAGATTATCCACACAGGTCAGTTTGAATGATACTCAGAAAGTTCTTGGGTCATTCAGGTGTTTTGCTGAAAAGTGTTAGTTCTATTACCATAGACAAATATATCAAAGTGTGTCTTTTGGTTTCATTTTGTGTTTTATTGTTTATATATATATATATATATATATATATATATATGTATATATATAAATATATGTAAGTGATATCAAGTAAATATTTCACTGCTCTTATTATTTTTAAGTGTCTGTGTGACTAGAAAAAAAATATAATATGTTGCTTCTAAAGTTTGCACTGCTCCGCGAAATGCATCTGGAACATTTTGCTCATCCACTCAACCAGCAAGGAACACAGACTACTTCCAATGTCCCCTCCCTAAATATAACTAATGCTCCACTGAACTGATCTAGGAAAATATACTTGCCAATTAAGTGATGGGTTTTTTTCTTTAAATCTTCCTTTTGTTTATATAAGACTGAATTTAAGAGACAGATTTTAGTTTTTGTTCCAGGGTTTTTTACCCTTTTAAAATGTCCTTTAATATTTTACACAATGTTCCACAGTAGAAAGGCTACTTATAGATTAGTCATGCTCTTTGCTCATAATTGATCTGTTTTCTCTTCTTGTTTAAATTTATAATTATCATACTACTCTTTGGCACTCACTGAATGACCTATATGTTTGAGATCATAACTCAGTGTGCATTTTTTGTCATGGTAGCAGTACCATTTCTATAATAATTCAAAGTGTAAATTAACAAAATCCAGTAGTACAATAAACAGTTGGGGAAAATCTCTAAAATGTTGTAGGTATTCTTTCAAAAAATTCTATGAGTGACAGAGATGGAATTGGCTAGAAGACATGTTTTTCATATATTTTTCTTTGTCTTAAAGAACCCATATGGTAGTTATGCCATGGGTGGCTTACCCGTGGCTCAATATTTTCCTACTCTCCAGAATACTAAACCAACACTAAAATGAAAATAAAAAATGTAGCTCTATTCATGGAAAAAAATGCTATTTTGGAGAGGGATTCATGAATCTCTGACTTTGCCACACCCTGACTTGTCTTCTGAGCAAGCAGCCAGGGGTGACTTATAGAGCATATCATGTCATATGAGCTTCAGCAACTCTGTGTCAGATTGTTCAAGGGCTGTGCGACTGACCAAGGCACCAAGTACATAGAGTAAGCAGTGATCCGTGAAGGGACCCCTATGAGAACTTGGCCTCAAAGAGTTGCTACAATGGGAAAATGTTTAACTGTACCAATTAGATCATCCATTTGGGGGATCTTGAAATATACAGATGCTCAGTAATGCAACAGGAAGAAGCAGTTGATAGAGAAATAATAACATGACTAAAACAGGGAATGAGAGGTTGATGTAATTTCTGTAGTATCCCAAAAGACATCCTATTTTTCTTTAAACCTACAGCATTTGAATATTGAAAGTTATCTGTACATGATTCAGTTTCTAGAATATGAATTTCAGAAAAGGCTAAACAACTGCAAATAAAAGCATATAAAAAGTCCCAAACCAAAGTTGAAAGTGGTTATCAGAACAAAGTAAAATCCAATTTTAGTAATTTATATTGTAAGTATAAGTAAGCAAAGAAGTTATTCCACCAATGAAAATATATTGGTGCTCTGTGTGGTTATAAAGGGAATAATATATTAAGCTCTAAATGTGTCCATGTGTTAAAAATGGAAGGAATGATTCACAACTGATTTTTCCAATACAACAACCATTGAACTCTGCACTTGGGACACTATAATATGTTGATGGAATGTAAGACTGTTTCCCACGGTAAAAAAGCTAAAAACTGGGTGGAAGTGTGAGTCCCAGGCAGTAATACTCACCAAAATCTACGCATGCCACATATTTTACAATTTTCTTGTGGTTAGGTTAGCTGATAAGTTCTAGCCAATGATCTGTAGATGCATGTGACAGTGTCACTTCCTGACTAGGATACTCATGGTCAGTCATTAGTTCTTTTTGCTCTCTTTTTGCCTGTTTTCATACCTGGAAATCATGTATTGAGATGGTAGAGTCACAGAATAGCACCTGGAAGAATCCAGGATTCAATGCTGGGAAGTGAACCACCCTGGAGAGCATCCTGGTTTGTAAAGGGCTTGGTGAGTAGATCATAAACTTTTATATGTAAAAGACTAAGATTCTTGAGGTTCTTTGTTACTGCCAGGCTCATACAAATGGGATTTAAATCCTGTCTAGTCTGTTATGCTAGAAACATTACTTTTCTCCATATCATATTAGTTTTAAAAAATATAAAGTTCTGAGATGTATGAATCTCAGCTTAGTTATCTCAAAAAATGGGTAGAACAATCCCCACCCTACAAGACTGTTATAAAATCTAAATAAGATAGCTGTTTTAAACTGTAGGTTTTATTTTTATTCAAGAATGGTAAAATCAATAGATCAGAAGATGATTGCTATTGAAAAGATAGTTTGTTATTCACAATTCCCAAGAAGAGGGGACATGACCCAATGTTAACTGCTAAGTAAGGCAGGCACCTTTAGGGGGACCTCATGCTCTAATGTACCTTCAGAGTTCCCTATCTATCTATCTATCTATCTATCTATCTATCTATCTCTTTTTCTGTTTAAGTTAACACCCTTTGGAGAAACTTGAAGAGAACCAGCCAAGGTCATGAACCACTCTGACTCATTCTTTTAGGTGACCTATAATAACTTGATTCCTTATAATAATACACTGAGGATAGCCAGAAGCATTGACATGACTTTCTTTCCTTTTGGAACATGTGCTCTATGATCTTGAACTGAGCATGTCCAGGAGTGTGTCTGCCATTTTGCTTTCTTGAACTACAGCCTTAAACTGAGCATGCTCAGAAATGTGCCCACCCCTAATTTGTTTTTTTTAATATAAGTATATATAGGTTCCCTGAATAAAAGCCCATGCTTCCTTTCCTCAGGGAGAATATTACTTTGCAAATAACCCCAGATGTCTTCTTACCTGCTGCAGATAATAAATCTTTCTCCTCTCTCTTGTCTCCCAGTTGTGATTTTCAACTTCGTGCTCACCAAGATGTGAACTAACTGTATTTGGTTTCCATACCACACAGGGCCACACAGGGAAACTCCAGGACTGGTTTGGAAGCAGAGGGAGTGAGGGAAAACATGGGCAAGGATTTTTTGTTGTTTGCATAGTAAGGATGGGTAAAGCAGGGTATACAGTTGGAATAATTTCAGCAGGAGGTGGTGGTGCTCTGAGGTGTAGGAAACTGTCTCTAATTGACAGGTGCTGCCTTTAAGGTGATTAGGAAAATGAGAAAGTGACTGACAAAGAAAGTACTTAAAGTTTGGACTCTGTATTGGTTGGTTTGCATATGAAAAGGAGAGTCTGGCCCAGAGTAGCCACAGAAATGAAATTAAAAACAAATTCAAATGGAGCAATTCTGAATTCTATCTAGGAGACCAGTGAGGAGGTGTTTACAGGGTACACTATTGATCTGTTCTCTATAGTGAAAAGTGATTCCTCTCAAATGCGCTTTTGATTATGTTACTTCTCTGTTTAAAACTCTAATACATGCTCTTCTTCCTATTCAGCAGTCCATCTTCCATGTTTCTCAGAATTTTTTTTTTTTGTTGTTCATTTTACAAGATCTTAAATAAACTACATTGCCTCTGGAAGAACTGTGTCAGTCCTGCCCACCCATTGGTATTCTGTGCTGTATTTCCTCCTTAACTCTGTGTTAAGGACCTCCTATGCACCCATACATCACTGTTTACCTGACTCATGCCATGGAGTTGGGATTTCATATTTATTGGTCTATACGCCTGTATTGGACAGGAAGTAACATGAAGGTAGTTATGTTTTGAGAACTCCTTTATTCTCTTAGTATAAGCTCTCACTGTGCTTTTTTGTTCTCCTTTGTAGCATGGACACATTTTTGGTAATGATTTATCCAGTGTTTGTCTTGTCTTCAACTGTTGGCTCCAAATATGTCTCTCCTGTTTATTCTTACAATCATTGCAGTGTAACATATAGTACACACTAAGTGTGTGTTTGCAGAACGATTGACAGGTAGAACATATATCTGTCTTGATCTTAGTAATAGTTTATCTTTAAAATAATGCCTGGTCCAATACAGATGCTCATTACAAATTTGAACGAAGCATGTACATCAAGGTGGAGTGAAGCATCAAGGTACCTGTAATCCTAGTTACATAGGAGGCTGAGGCAGGAGGACTGCAAGTTGGAGGTCAGTCTGTGCAACTGAGCAAGACTCTGTCTCAAAACAAAATTTAAAAATGGACTGAGGATATAGCCTAGTGGTGGAGTCATTGTCTAGCATGTGAGAGACCCTGGGTCTAATCCCTAGTAATACACACACACACACACACACACACACACACATGCAGAGAGAGAGAGAGAGAGAGAGAGAGAGAGAGAGAGAGAGAGAGAAATAAAGAGGAAAAAGTAAAAAAGCAAAAACAAAAACAAGTATGTATCTTTCCTTGTGAAAGTCCTCAGAGGTACATATTGTTACAAGTATTTTTAAGAGTGAGCAGACACTGAGGAAATGAAGACTTACTTGCCCAAGGTACTCAGTACAATGCAAGCAGAAACTTAAATCTTGTTCAATGCTGTTTCCTTTCTGCAAAATGTCTATGCTCAGTTGTTGGGGGCTATGCCATGCGGACTACGCCAAGATGGCGCCTGGCAACCAGCCAGAAGTTGTTTTGATCACATCGGTGCTGAGGAAGTCGGTTAACATAGACACACTCAGGTGCTTTATCATTGGCCCTATTCAAATAAGTCCACGCACACAACGCGTGCACTTGTGTTCCCGAGTGCTCTGCTCGTGCCTGTTTTGTTTGACCTTTACCGTGATTGGACAGCTAGCTCCCTGCCTGATCTTGGCTTAACTAGCATTGGCCCTACCCTTTGCCTCCTGAAGGGAATATAAGCCGGCTCTCTTCCAGCGCTGGTGTTCCGGGTTCCTGAATCATCAATAAACCGCTTAAAGTTCAAGAGTCTCGTTGCCCGTTTGTCTCCCGCGCCAAATTGACTCCACTGGATGGCGTCACTCAGTGAGCAGGCTGATTGGACAACAGTGGAGTAGTTCACTGGTTGTCAAGTTTCAAGGTGCATGCAGCACCTGGGCATCTTGACCAAAGACTGATCATGTCAGTAGGTCTGGGGTAGGCTCTGAGATTTTGCCTTTCTCACAGGCTCCCAGGTAACGTCCATGCCACTGGTACAGTTACTATACTTAGAGTTGCAAGGATGTGTTGGCCCGCAGATTAATTTTCCTATTGTACATATTTGAGGCATCGACAGAACAAAAGTAGAAATAAAGAAGAACATTAATCGGTATAAAAACTTCTTTTTACAGGAAGGAGTACTCAGGCCAGATTAGTTGTCTAAATTGATAAAACTCAAAGATGATCATTCAACTCTCTGTCAAATGTTGCTTCTTGGAAGGGAGGGTCTGTAGTTCTGAAACCAGGTCCTTGTTTTTCTTTTATCATCAATAATAAGTTGATAACAACATACTTTCAGTCAACCCAAATTATAAATTTTGTAATGGACTTCTTAAATGATGGTACTGTTTTATTGGTTTAGGAACAGACTGAGACAGAGATTTGTCTGAGTTTGACTGGAAAACAAGGGAACTGAGATGAATACTGGGAGAAGCTGACCTGAAGATTCACAGTGCAATTGCAGCAGAGTTACGGCTGATTATACAGAGAACTCTGGAACCAAAAGGGCTCTCAGCATTGTCCCAAATCAAGGTAAATGGGATGGGTCTTTATTCCCTTACATGAATCCGTCATTAAGTGTAGACTGCTTCCTGTGGGAGGGGTCTAACTTGAATGAGGCCTCCTTGACCACAGACAAGGGACTTATCCTAGAGGGACTCATCAGGAAATAGTTGGCAGTCTTCATTCTCAGAAGCTGGCTGCATGGCACCCTCAGCAGGGGAGGGGTACCTGGATGGGCTCCACATGTCTACTGCACACACTCTTCCTAGATCTTAGACAATTCTAACAAATATCTTCAGCCCTATCTCTGGAGTTCGTAAACACTGGCTCTCTAGATTCCTCAGAGAAAGAAGCATTTTGATGCTGAGAGTTGGAAGGCGTTAGAAAACAGTGGGGGCAAGGAAGGTGAGTTAGAAGGACAGCAATATTCTGTCACCTAGATCTACTGTTAGCCATATTCAGAGATCTCTGAGATAATTACAAATGCAAAAATTCATTCAGTTCACACAAGTCTACTAGTTTCATTCACATATCTGCTGTTTATATTTTTCTAGCTTTATCCTTCTCAGTTTCTCCATTATAAAATGCAGGTTTTCAAACAGATGATCTATAAAATCCCAGACAGTTTTAATAAAATTCCGATTATATAACTCTTTCTCCTTCTAAATCCCTGCCTTATCAACTGGCTCAGAGAACAGAAACTTGGTCTAATCCAAATATATATTTTTGCCCACAAACATCTATTCTAAGAATCAAGAAATGCCTTATGGGGAAAAAGGAAAAAGAAGAATTAATGTGGGTCTTTTTACGTTACAAAAAGATTAAATAAAATGGTATATTTTATAGAAAATATAGAATACAGTGGAAAAATAAAAATAAAACACTTAACAAATATGTTAACATTTACTTGTAATTCTTTGTTTTTACTTTTTCACATATATAAATCATATACTTCTGTTATTTGTGTCATAGTCTTTTCATTTAACATGAATGTACAAAGTACCCTAACATGTATTGAATTTTCTCTGTACTATTTAAATATCTTTATACTATGTCCCACAGGAAAGAAATTTGAATTTATTTCTAATTGGGTAGATTTCTCCAATTTTATTTTTTTCTTTTCAGATATTGTCTTGTTCCCAACTTTCCCCTCAGATTTGGACTATGACTTATGGTAGAATTCCAGAAGTTAAAAAATTAATCAGGTTTCAAGGTTAAGGGAAAGAAATTGAGAAGATCAGAGTCCTAGAAAAGATGAAACATAGAAAGACTTTTTTTTATCAATAGAACCCACCTTTTTCCCTATATCTATTGGAGGATGACCTTTGTTAATGACAAGACCATGGCTGATTTTCTGAGAAGATCAAAAATTAGCAGTTAACTTCATGAAAAAATTAAAAGAGAAGAAAAGAAATAGGAAAGGTGGAAGAAAGTACAAAAGAACGAGCAAACCTGAATAATTCTTCCACATTTATGGATCCTGTAAATGGATCTTCTGTTTTTCCCTTTGACTACATGACACTTACCTCATTTGGGGAAATGTAATCAAACAATATTGCTTTATGTTCTATTTTTGCCGAAGTCTTTGTGTGGTGAATAAGGAGGAGGATTATGGAAGTCATTCTATACCCCAGGCAGAATATTATTATTCTAATATGTGGTTTGGAACTGGGGTGTGAAATTCTCTTCATTGGAGACAGAGGAGAATGGAATGCTATTTCTCATTTGGGAACACAAGTTTAAAAGAAGAATGACCAACTTTTCAAAACAGAACCTTCTTCACTCCTAAAAATTAGAAAACTAGAGGCAAAGGGCAACTCTTAGATTTCATTTCGTATTTGTTTTTTCTTTTATCAAAATTCTCTCACATTCTAACAAACTTTTTTTTCTTCTTTCTTTTTAAATTTAATTTTATTTTCATAGTGTCTGTCCCTATTTCTCACTTTCCCAATTTCTTTCCCTTTTTTATTTCTATTTGGCAAGGGTGACCAGTTGAACTTTGAAAAAAAAAAAAAGACTGGTAAAATTTCAAGGTGTCTAGCCATAGATAATTTCATGGATTCCCCCTGCCTAACTGGTATAACTAACAAGTTAAATGCAGGGCCACTGGGTAATATCTAATTGTTTTTTTGCATAGCTCAACCAATGCATAAGCACTCCTAGCCTGATTTGGACTCAATAGTCATGAATGAACTATATTTTCTTCAGGTCAATACACGTTAGCCTAGAGAAGCAAAATCAGTATTATAAAAAAGTACATATATAGTGGTCAATTATTGCTGCTGGTAATCATCCAGCTATTAACTCTGTCACACTGTTGATCTTAGCCGGATAGGAGGCTTAGGTGGGCTAAGAAAAGCAGGCAGGATGGTTGTGAGCTCCGTTCCAGCAGCTGCACATAACTTCCTTTGTACAGAGCACTTAATCTCTCACAGTTTCAGTTTACAACTCTGTAAAAATGTAAGAATGAGTACAGTAATATTAACTGAACTCCAAAGTGATTTGGTTCAGTATTAATAAAAATTCTGCTAAACAGATATCAAGTGCGAGACAAATATTTAAGGGTAATTTTCTCCTATTTATTGGTTTTGAATTCTGGGCCTTTCACTATGTTCTGAATGATCTTTTCCTTTTTCTGCACCATCCTTCACAGTGCTTCAGCAAGACTAACTGAACATTTTTGTGTGGATAGAGCTGCTCCTCTCCTTTAATGCTCTTAGTCTGCAGCCTGTAACATGTCTATGAGGGATCCAATTCATGATGACAACTCTCAGGAGTGTGCCTTTCCAATAGAGCAAGTAGTACAGGAACAACTACCACAGATTTTGCTACCTATGTGAAAAAAATCTAGAAAAAAGTGCTTGATACTGGCAATAGCACATATTAAAGCATTTAAATTCTAGAAAAGGCTTGTTTCTGCATTTTTATTGATTTGCTCATCCAATCTTTATATATTAAGCTTATTCTCTGTGTTCCTTGCTTTTCTGTTTGTGAAATTAAAGATATAGCAGTAAAGAAAAGAAGGAAGTCTATGTTCTTAGTTGAGTGACACATGAGCAAGCAAAAGAAGTATATATTACAATGTCAAAGAACTATAAGTGCCATCAGAGGGTAAAATAGGTTTGCAGCAGACTCTATGAAAGGGAGAGATACTTGGATTGAGTGGTTAAAGGAGGCTCTCTGAGTAGTGACAGTGCCCCTGAGACCTGAATAAGACAACTTATTATTTGACAATGTTTCATACGCTGCCACTACTACTTCCATCCACCTTGCAAACTCTCCTCTTTTTCGTGTGCTGTTGAGGAATTCTCCACATTTGTCCATCTTTCTCACTCGTCAATTGGGTTCCATCCTCTCTTTTCCACTCAAGGGAATCATGGGACAATTATTTCCTTGCTCTACTATAAAACCACATTTTTTCACTTCCTAATAGTTCAATCCCATTGATATATGAACAGAGTGTCATTTCTTCCTATTATTAAAAATGCTCTACATTCCTCTCCACTTACCTCCTCAATTATCCATTCACTTTTATTCAAAATTCCTTGAAATCTTTCCCCTTTGTCTTTATATTCTCTTTTGGAGTCACCCTAACCATGCTTTATCCGCATCTCTCATTGTAGCAGCTCTTATCAAGGTCACTGAGAACCACGATGTTGTCGATTATCTAACCCTGTTCTATCCATAGTAGTAAACAGAATTGGTTACCCTATTTGAAATATCTGTTTCAATCAAAAAACAGGGTATCACACTTGTTCAGATCCATGCTACCTCTCTGACTGTTTCTGCTCATATCCTTGGAGAACTTTCTCTCATTTCCTCCAGATTTTGGAGCTTCCTGTGGGTCAACTCTCCTTTACTCTACATTCACCCCTTAGATAGTTTTAAGTTCTCTTTCTTTATCCATGACTCCCTAAATTATCTCTCTAGACTAGAGGCCCCTACTCTTGTCTAAAAGGTTGCCCAATGTATCTAAATGCAAGTCTAATAGCATCTAACCTAATATATGCAAAACAAATTTTAAAGAAGTTCCTGCAGCTTTAGGAAATAATTTGTTTCATTGATGAAGAGGGAACCATGAGAGAAGAAACAGTTTTATGAGAGAAACCAAAGCCTTCATTTTGGATCACTGTCCGTGTGGTCACTGGGCATGTTGGTCCAAATTTTAAGAGATTATTGGGGGAATCCTTCTGATTTTCATGATAGTACAGCTGTCAGAAATGTGATTTTTTATCTCCCTTGGACACTTACCAGTGTTGTCTTGGGAACTTAGAAAGCATCAAAATCTTTTTGGTGTGTGTATTTGTGAGTGTGCTTGTAAGTGTGAGTGTGCCTATGTTTAAATTCCATTTTTGAAATAACTTCTATCATCTGGGGGAAGTAATAAATGTTCAATAGTTTTGCCTAACCTATTTAGCCTATAGCCTACATTGTTATCATTTAAGAAATATTAAATTACGTTGGAAGTTTTGGTTGAACTTCAAATAACCACTAGCATGGTGATATTGAACATATCAAATACTCTGATGTTGTATCTGATATCAAAAGATTACAGTCTCTAAGAAGATTTATAAAGCAAACAGTGTTGTAAACAGAATAAATAGTAGTAGATATTTTAGGCACTTTACCAAGTGTTATTTGATATGAACAAGTTTTAGCCCTAGATAATGATAATATGCCAGGAGACTATAGTCTCATATTACTCAAAGGATATGAAATTTACTATTATAAGTCAGTTTAGCTAAACCATCTCCTAAAACAATTCAATAGAGACAAAAGCTGTCTGATATACTAAATTTAGATATCCTCTTGGTTCATTTTAAAAATTAAATTGCTTTTTATTGGTTAGGTTGATATTGAATATGATATTCAATTTGATAATGTCAGGAGGAAATTCAGAAAATCAAACTTGTAAGGTATGTATCCCGTGTAATTCTAATTAAAGAATTGTTTTGTATTCTGTTTCTATTTAATACAAAAACAAAAAGCAAAACAAGGAACAGTTTCCTGCATGAAGCGATTTAAAGAAAGCAATGAAAAATTTCTACATAGGTGAACTTACTCCTTTTAATTATAATTTTAAAAGGAAAGAGCCAATTAGGGTGCATTGAGTTTAGAAAAAAACAAAACACTTGTTATCAAACTTGTGTGTGTGTTTAAAATGCTTCAAGTTCCACAAGTTTATGAGCCCAGAATAAACACAATTAAAATCATTGGGGAAAAAAACACTTAAGGAGCTATTTTGAGACAAACATGACCTTTAATAATTCAAAGTTTGATATTTTCAGGAAACATAGTGTATAGACACATGTGGTTTTAGGGGGATGAAAACGGAGAATGAGGACCTGTGACTGTTGACCAGCATCTGCATCACTCCATCATCCCTGACACACAGTTCAAGGTTTGTTCCTGCTAAGAGTTGACCACTTAGCTAAACAGAATCACCTGCTAAGCCATGAACACCGTCTCATTGCTTTCTGGTGGATTCCTTTTTGTTTGTTTCTGAAGACAGTGTGGCCTTCTCTTCCCTCTTTCTGCTACTTTTACATTTGGGAATGATAACGAGCTCTTCTAGAAATTGTTTCTGTAGCTTGGTGCCAGCGAGGAGGACTCTCAATGTTGTTAGCTTTCTCTTGTGACAAACGTCTGCCTTGCTTCTCCCTGGAGACTGCCCATCTCTCAAGCTCTCCTGTGGTCCTCTTGACATCTGCTTCAAGCCACTGCTTCCTATCTCAGGAGGGAAGTTGGGAATTTTGATTTGTAAAAGGGTACTTTTTACTGAAGCCAGAGCTCCTTTTATGTACAACCTTATCTGTCTCTGGAAATGCGATCTGCATGATAGATGTGAACAAGTGAGTCAGGTGATCTGCTATTTCTTCTCTTTGGATCATCAGTTTTTCCCCAGTTGACTGGGGAATCTGCAGATTTCTACCGAGCTGACACTTTCAGAATAAAGGAAGAAGTGAGTCTCAGGTTATGGCTGGCTGGAGGCCTGTAGTGGGCCAAATGTTACACTAGCCGCTGGAAGTGTATAATATAAGAGCACAACATTCTCCTCCAAGGGTCGTGCTTTTATTGAATTGCCATTTGCCTCTCCTGCTGTCCCTATCCCCACCTCTGGCTAAAGCTCTATTTCTGAAATAGTGTCCTTTTCTTATTTGTCCCGCAGAGCTGTCATCAAATATCACCAAAAAGCATTGGGAAATAAAACAGCCTTTAACAGAGAGGGCTAGTCAGCAGGGATCCAGGATTTCAAATCTTTGCCAGGAAGTACCTTCAGACACTTGGAGCCCGAAGATGGAAAATCCTAACCCGTGGTATTACTCGAGGTTCCAGCAAGTAGGGAGAGTTCCCATATGATAAAACTGAGGTCACTGGCAGAGTGCAGAGGGTTAAATTGACATGACCAGAATTGGCCAGCATGCACTGCTGGTCCCATCTCAGAAACGAGGTAATTAACAAGTCCCGCTCCATGTCTCTCCACCATCCTTGTGACTTTCTGTGCTTAATTGTAAATTATCTTTCCTTCTCTCACTTTCCATTTTCCTTGTGTCAATGAAGCGATTCAAAGAAAAGTGCTAGGGCTGAGCTCCCACTGGAAGGGAAAAAAGCCGAGCTCTGTGCCTGTGAGGGCCCCTCACACCGGGCACTGGAGCTGGTGACATTATGAAGCTTGTTAACTTCAAATCTTCTTCATTTTACATTTTTTTGTGATACATTTTACAGAAACCCACCCCGGGGAGAGAAGGGCCAGTTGCCTCTTTATTACACTGTAGAAGAGCCACATTAGCGTTCCAGTCTATATATTATGAAATTAAGTGGATACCCTTGGGGTTAATTCCTTGTTGTAATTGTAATGAAAAGAAACAATTTCTAACCCTCCATTTAAGATCTATAACTATTAAAATCCACTAGTCTTAGTGACTCCTGGGGCCAGTGGAGTGCTCAGTGTGTATGAAAAGGGGCACTCCTACAGTGTCCAATATCAGTAATTTAAAAAATAACCACCTCCAAGTGGGCAAACTAACAAATGAGTTTTCCATTTAGCCCCTCCCTGCTGTTTACCCATGGTGTGTTAGATTCATCAACCCTGTGAAACCATATCCATATTAAAATTATGGACCTGGGTTCTAGGATTTGGATGGGACTAAGAGGAGGGGAAGGGTACGTACGGCATGGTGCTCTTCAGGATGAAGTTTAGAGTGAATCGTCATAAAGAATGAACTGCAAAGAGTTGAGGAAAAGAAAGGTGTCAGAGGAAGCTGACACTTTGCTCCTCTGCAGCTTCCAGAGCTGCTTCTGCTTATCTTACAGTTATTTTGCCAGGTACTTGCAACTGCAAATGATACATATTTTGCTTTCTAATATTTAGCCTGCTATAATTCAGTTTATTGTTAGCAGCAAAAAATGTACGTTCTACATATGACATCTGATTTAATTTCTTTATTACAGCTATTATAGCCATTAGAATACCAAACTTACTAGTGTATTATCATCTGACACAGAGTAAATCACTGGTTAGTATATGCACAGGGGACGATGACAATAATTTAAAATAAAAGAGAGGGATGTTTCAGTTTATAACAGTGTTAGTGTATAAAAAAAAAAGAGAGTGAGACTTTTTGAGGCTTCTGAGATTTCTGGTGGGAGTTCTTTTTAATAAATGTATCTGTTCAGTTGTGGTTGACATGATCATAGCTCTTTTCTTTCTCTCCTTTCACTCATCATAATATGAACTGCTTCCGAAGAAAAGAAAAGCAGTTGCATGCTTGACAGAAAAGGAGCAAACTAAGAAATAATTGTTGTATTAAAAAAGTTTCCATTCTATTGCCTCAGGAAATGTGATGAAAGGTTCTATTTAGAGAGGGTTTTTTTTTTTTTTTTTTTTGATAATACATCACATTTTATGTCACAACTTATTAAGAAAAAGTTTTATTTTGGGTGACTAGTTCTGTTAATTTATGTGGCATGGCTCCTGGTGACTGCATGTGTGTGTGCCCACACATAGTATCTCAGAATGCCCAGGAAAAGTCATTACTCCTCTGTTGTTCTTATGCCATTTGCAAATCTTGGCATTCCCGAATTTGTCTCCTACGTAGTCATTTTGGAACGCCAGCAGAGGGCTGGTAATGGCCCATCATGTTTTGGTCACTGGCTTGTATCCGAACCAGGCAGGTGGTCTGAGTGAAATTAGCAGGCCTGTCTCAATTCAGTTCCCAGCTTCCCCCAGTCCACTCAATCAAAACATTTCACCAGTCTCACGCCTGAGCTTCCCTCTTGTGCCTAATTGGCCACTTTGGAGAGGAGAAGATTTTGAGATACTCAAATGAATATGACAATAGAAGGGAGAACTGCTTTATGGAAGTTAACCTGGGAGTCTCTGACTCTGGATATGATGTTTTTTATTTTCAACTCTTTATTTGTAAACAATTCTAGCCTTAACAGAACATTTGAAAAAACTGCATAGGCAGCTCACATATACCCAACTCTCAGCATATCCTAATTTTAACAACTTATGTAACTGCAGTATAGTGATCAAAATCAGAAAATTAAAGTTGCTTTAATATTATTACATTAATTCTAGGACATTCAAAGTTATTGAAATTTAAGATTATTCAAAATTTATTAGTTTTTTGTTCTTTTCTTTTTGTAGTACTTGAACCCCTGGATCTCAAACAGGCTAGACACGAGCTCTGCAAATGAACAACATCCTCACATCTTTTTATTTTGAAACAGGGTCTTACTAAGTTGCTGTGGCTGGAACGTGGTGAGTTTCCTTCCACAGCCTCCCGAGTAACTGGATTTTGGGGATATGTAACCAAAGACTGGCTGAGTTTTCTTTTAATGCCTATTTTCTGTTTCAGAATTCAACCCTAGGATCTCCGGTGCATTTCATTTTATTTCTTCTTCATTCTCCAAATCCGTGACAGATCTTGAATCTTTTCTAGTCTTTCATGATCTTAATGCTTTTCCAGAGTACTGGTCAGTTAATTGGAGAATATTTTAAACTTGGTTTGTCTAATATTTTTTTTTCACTGGATTAAAGCTATGCACTGTTGGCAAAAATATCCCAGAGGTGATGCTTTGTCCTCTTCAGTGTCTCACATATAGAGTGCATAACATAGATGTGTTATTACTAGTGATGCTGTGATCCCTTGATTAAGGCAGTGTGCATTGGATTTCTCCACTGTAAAGCTATGATTTTTCTTGATGTGGTAGTTTCTTTTTTTTTAAATTTAATTTAATTTTAAAAATTTATTTTTATTGTAAACAAATGGGATACATCTTGTTTCTCTGTACATGAAGTAGAGGCATGCCATTTGTGTAATCATATATTTACATAGGGTAATGGTGTTTGATTCATTCTGTTATTTTTTCCTTCTCCCCCACCCCTCCCACCCCCCTTTTCCCTCTATATAGTCCCTCCTTCCTCCATTCTTGCCCCCCTTCCACCCCCCCATTATGTGTCATCATCTGCTTATCAGCGAGATCATTCGTCCTTTGGTTTTTTGAGATTGGCTTATCTCACTTAGCATGATATTCTCCAATTTCATCCATTTGCCTGCAAATGCCATAATTTTATTATTCTTTATGGCTGAGTAATATTCCATTGTATATATATTCCACAGTATCTTTATCCATTCATCAATTGAAGGGCATCTAGGTTGGTTCCAATTGTGAATTGAGCAGCTATGAACATTGATGTGGCTGCATCACTGTAGTATGCTGATTTTAAGTCCTTTGGGTATAGGCCGAGGAATGGGATAGCTAGGTCAAATGGTGGTAGTTTCAACATTTGAAATTATAAGAGGCTTGTAAGAAAGTATGTTGTCTTGTGCATATATTTCAAGGTGGAAAAAAAAAAGTCACCTTTCTAAGTTTTGCATTTGAATAAGTTTAGATTGATTTATTTTGCTATTTATGTATTGAAGTCACTTTTCTTAGTAAAATGTAGACTAAGTGGCTTTAAAGAGCAAAAATGTATTTCTTTTTAAAAAACATTTTTATACTGGGTGTGGTAGTGCGCTCCTGTAATCCCAGTGGCTTGGGAGTCTGAGACAGGAGGATATGGAGTTTGAAGTCAGGCTCAGTAACTTCATGAGGACCTAAATAGCTTAGTGAGATCCTGTCTCAAAACAAAAAATATAAAAAGGACTGGGGATGTGTCTCAGTTGTTAAGTATCCCTGGGTTCAATCCCCTGTACCCTATGTTTGATTATAGTGCACTATAATCATACATAAACATATATAAATATGTTCATTGTGACATATTGATATATGCACATAATACAATTTGCTGCAATTTATTAGCAATTTACTTCTGACAATTGTGTAGGCTGGAGTTCAAGATCAGGGTGTCAGCAAGGTGGAGTTCTGGGTGCAGAGCCTTGTCTGAATGCAAACTGCAGACTTCTCTTTGTATTGTTACCTGACAGGAAGAAGGCAAGAGAGTGCTTTGGTGTCCCTTTCATATGTGCATTAATTCTATTCTTGAGGGCTCCACCTTCGTGACCTAATTCCCTTCAAAAGGCCCACCTCCTACTGCCATCATTTTGACAATTAGGATTTGAAAATATAAATTTTGGGGAGATACAAAGATTTAATCCATTACAATATCCGAAGAGATGAAGTAAAATCATCCTTGGTGTTATGACTCTACAACTATAACTGTGATGGTGGAGCATGGGAACAGTGTGAGCCCCTGGTCTGGGCTTGGTGGCAAGAATTCTATAAACTTGGGTCAGTGGCAGCTGGTGACATTGATTGCTGGGCCAGGGAGATAAGTGAAATTTGGAGTGCAATTTAAGCTGTAATCCTGAGGTCAGTTTAATTTCTCTGTTATGGACTGACTATCTGTGTCTCTGAGTATTTGTTAGGGTTCTCCCGAGAAACAAACAGTACGATATGACTCTATCTGTGTCTATCTTTTGGGAGAAATTATAAGAATTGGCTTGCATGATTGATTATGGAAGCCAAGAAGTTCCACCATCTGCTGCCTGCAGGCTGGAAAGCCCACAGTGTAACTCAGTCTGAACTGGGAAGCCTGAGAACCAAGGGAGATGATGGGATAAGAGTTAGTTTGAGTCTAAAGGCCTGAGTACTGGGGTGGATGTTGGTATAAGTACCAGAAACTGAAGGTCCAAGATCCAGGAGCTCCAAAGTCCAAGGGCACCAGAATATGGATATATGAACTCAAGAAGAGAAATAACTCACTTTTCCTCCACCTGTTTTTATTCTGTTTTAGCCCTCAGCAGATTGGATGATACATGCCCACATGGTCTTTTTTTTTTTTAATTTAGTCTGCAGATTTAACTGCTAATCTCTTCTGGAAATACCCTCACAGATTCAACCAGAAATAATATATTAACAGCTATCTGGGCATCCCTTTTCCAGTCAAGGTGATGCATAAAATTAACCATTATATATCCCAAAATTCTTGTTAAAATCTCTACCCCTAATGTGATTGTATTTAGAGATGGGACTTTTGTTAGATGCTTAGGTCATGAGAGTGGAGTACTCCTGAAAGGGAAATAGCACCCTTGTAAAAGGGACCCTAAACAATTCCTGCATCCTCTCTTTGCCATATGAGGAGAAGCTGGAAGTCTGCATACAGAATAGAGATCTCACTAGAACTTGACCTTGCTTTTCCCCTGATTTAGACTTCTAGATTCCAGAACCGTGAGAAATGAATTTCTGTTTGCAAGTCACCTAGTCTATGGTACTTTGCTATATAAATTAATGCAACTAATTTGTGAAATTTAAAAAATATATTTTTGTCTTTCTCACAATATTGTGAGCTCCAGGAATGGAGAATTATATGCAACCTTTTTTTAAACTTTCTATATGTGATGAAATACCTGCTGTACCAGGTGATTAATATATGTTTATTAAGTAGAATACGCGCTCAAAAGGGAGAAGACAGAAATTAGACCCCCATGTAACCAAAGAAACTCATGATGAGGACAAGACAGTCATAGGGATATGTAACCAAGCTATATATCACTGTCAGGTATGCCTGGTAAACTTGCTGAAGGATGAAAGTGTGTACATCCTGTTTACTTTTTTTCATAGCTCCTAAGACAGCTACTTAGAACATAATAGGTAACAATGGATATTGGCTGTGTTAGTTTTCTATTGGTGACATAAAAATTACTACAATTTAGTGACTTTAAACAGTTCAAATTTATTGTCCTAGAATAATGTGGGTCAGAAGTCTAAATCAGGTCTCACTGGGTTAAAATCAAAGTGTTGGCAGGGCTCATTTAGATTATTTGCAGAACTCATTTCTTTGTGACTTGAGGGCTGAGGTTCCTATTCCTTGTTGGCTGTAATTTGAAGACTGTCTGTAGCTTCTAAAGGGTTCCTTCACCCATGCCTTGGTTCATACCTCCCTTCTCCATCTTCAAAACTAGTAATGGTGTGTTCAATAGGAATCTCTCTTACTTCTTCTTCTGACATTGTGTCTCTCTGCCTATTATACTTTATTTATTTATTTTAACTTTTAGGGCTCATGTGAATACATTTGGCCCACCCAGATAATCCAGGATAATATATTTTAAGGTCTGTGTGGTAAGCAGAATAATGATGTCTTAAAGATGTCCATTGTCATACTCTGGGGAACCTATGAATAAGTTAAATTACACAGCAAATGGTGATTAAGAGAGCAGATGAAATCAAGTTTGCTCATTTGCTTATTTACTTTATTTATTCATTTATTACTTTATTTATTCATTCATGCCTTGTACATGCTTGGTCACTGAACCCCACATCCCCAGTCCCTAATTTGCTTACTCTAAAATAGTAAAATTAGACTGGATTATCCAGGTGGGTCCTATTTAGTCACAAGTTTCTTCAAGTGTGGAAGATGCAGTGGCAGAGAGATGAAACACAAGAATGCCATCAGCCAGTGCAGCATTGAAGATGAAAGGGGACCATGAACCAAGGCATGTCGGCAGTCTCTAGAATCTGAAGCAAGCCAGCAAATGAACTCCCCGTATAGCAGCCAGAAGGGAACTCAGTTCGGTTAACACCCATTAAAACCCATTCTGGATTTCTGTCTCCCAGAACTATGAGGTCATAAATTTGTATTGTTTTAAGCCACTAATAATGTGGTGATTTTTGGGAATACCAGCAATAGAATCCAATGCAATCTCTAACCTTAATTCTATCCATAAGGTCCCCTTTTCCATGGACAATGGCATATTCACACTTTCAAGAAAACAGCATGTGGATATTCTTGATGAGAGGCTGTCACTTGGCTTATCATACTTGCTGAGGGATTGAATGAGATAATTTTTTTTTAATCTTATTTTTTTGTGTGTGGGTTTTTGTTGTTGTTGTTGTTCTTTTTTGGAACTTGGGGATCAAACCCAGGGTTTTGCAAATGCAAGGCAAACACTGCCATTGAGCTTCATCCCAGCCCAATGAGATGAACTTTGTTACTTTGGAGACCTTAATAACAAGAGTAATATGCTAATAAGAGGCCAGGATCTCTTTCCACTGCTTGATACATTCCACACTCTTGGGTTTGGTATTTTACATATTATGTGTAAGACTGGTTTCATTTTCTCTATTTTTCAGACATGGAAACTACAGTCAGAGAATTTAAGTAATTTTGCTTAACCAATTGATTGCAGAGTTAGAAAATTTTTTTGTTGATTTTTAAATCCAGTTCCTTATCCCTCATCTTAAAAATTTTGGTCTAATATTTATAGCAAAGTAAACAAATAGAATGGCAAAATCTTCCTTTGGCCCAATCACCTTTCTGCTTTTCTATTTTATATTTCTATTACCTGGTTTTCTATTAAACACTCGCCTTTGAAGCCATGGAATTGCAAATTATGCCTAAAAGGCAAAAATAGTCATGGCTAGATCAAATGGACCATAAATCAAGAAAGTAAAAATAAATCGAATAATCTTATTAATATTTGAAAATGGGAAGAAATAAATTTGAGAGCAATAGAAACCCTGAATTTTGCTTGTAAGGGTTTGTCAAGTTTTCAGTCAAATTACACAGGTTCCTTTGGAACTAATTTGAATTGGAATGGAATTAGTGAAGGAGGTTAATGATGAAATTAATGTTACTACAATTGATTATCACTGAGCCAACGATAGAGAAAAATTCTGAAAAATCATAAATTCAGAGAAATTACAACTGCTTTAAAATCTACTCAAGTTGTAGAAACTTACAGAAATTCTCTCAAATGAGGTTATAACTGTAGGATCATGTAGTCTTTACAATTAAAGTTATGTTTATCAGCCTAGGTAAAGATTTTCTTCCTTTTGGGCTAAACCATCAGAAACACACAAAGTCTTCAAACCCCCCAGTCTTCACTATTTCTGCTGGGCTGTATAGTCTTTGTCTGTGTGGCACTATGGACAACCACAGGGCCAGCAATCAGTGAAATCTGTCCAACTGCCAAACAAAGATCCTTCTGAGAGCAGCTAAGAGATTATATGTCAGATCATTTCTGCCTCTGATATTCTGCCAGATTCACTGTATGGGGAACTTTAGATATCTAAAGACTGCCTTTAATTCATGATCCCTTTATTCAGGGCATGGTATTTCTGACATATGTTTCAGTTATTGGAAATTGTCTCAGTTTAAAAATATGAAGGATACAAAGTTCTACTGCAGATTTTTTTTAACTGCTTCTTGTTCCTTAGTGCTCTTAAAAAAAAAAAAACAACTTTATACTTCCTAAAATGAAATGTTTGATTAAAAAGTACTTTTATATTGAATCTTAATCACTATCACATACTTTACACTGATATTCTCCACCCTCAATTTTCAGATCAGCACGTAGGCATATCTGACATGGAAGGACATTATCATTTGTGAGGTTTTTAAAGGTTGATTTTAACTCAGGATTCCTTGATTTTGGTCAAGGAATCTCAGAGAACAAACTGTATTCAGAGTTTATGACCTCTGATCATTCTGAATAGCACAGGGAATAATACATATTAATTCAAACAATTATTTCTTCCCATAATTCTTGAGTTGTTTAATTTCTTTTCTTGATGGTACTGAGCTTTTCTGAGAAATTTACCATCTAAGTAATATTCTGTGGATTAATAGACAATTCTAGAGAATAAGAATCTGAGAAATGAAGATTACTAAGTATAAATTGAGAAATTATTGATTTTCCAATTTATGCTATAATTTCTGTGAGAACGTGTAAATTAGGACATATCCTTTGGTCTTGTCTCTGAACGTAGCTCATTTGACCTTTAAACTACCACACCATTTGACAAAAACAAGCAGTTGGTAATTATGCTTTTCTAAATTGATTGGCCAATTCAGTGAAACAAAATTTGTCTATTGTACATCCAGATACTGCCCAAAAAATTTATAAAATTGGAAAACCAAACAATTTTCTTATGATGTCTATACTAATAATGGCTAAATAGAACCAATAGGATGTGTGTGTGTATTTATACATATCTATTCATATACATAAATATATGTAGGTATATATATTTATACATATATATTTAGATTATATAATATACATCATTATATGCATAATAGAGAGACTTGTAAAGAATTGATTCACATGATTGTGGAGGCTGACAAGTCTCAAAGTCAGTGGGCAGTCATTAAGCTAGAGGTCCAGGAGAGCCAATAGGCTAGTTTCTGAGTTTGAAGCCTGAGAATCAGCAGCACTGATGATATAGTTCTAGTCTGAAGGATGGCTGGTCCATGACCCCTGAAGAACTGAGGTTTCAGTTTGAGACCAAAGGCAAGAAATAAGTCAATTTCCTAGTTGAAGTCTGTCAGGCCAGGAAAATTCTCTGCTAGCTGTGAGAAGGGTTGGCCTTTTTGTTTTATTCAGGCCTTGGATAAGGCCCACTCATGCTGTGGAGGGCAATCTGCTTTACTCGGTCTACAGACATGAAGGTTAGCCTCATCCCAAAACACCCACACAACACCACCCAGAATACTGTGTGGTCAATGGTATGGATATCCTTTGGCCAAGTCAAGTGGCACATATGGTTAACCATCAAGGGTCAACAAGGATAGAATATTGTAAGGTACCTAAAAACATATTTTTACCATTATGAACTTAATTACAGTAGATTGTTCGGGGTACTTGTTTTTTCTTTAAACATCGGAATGTGTGACAGGGTTCAGAACACACCAGAAGTTGAAGAGATAACAGTTGGTGAGATATTGGCTTCCTCATTCTGTAAATCTCAAAGACTATCACAAACATGGTTCTGCTTCATGAAAGCTCTAGAGGCAGAGTATCTGGAAACCTACCTCCGGTGCCATTTCCTAGTTTAATTCCTTCTCAGAATATCCTTGTTTCTTGATGAGTCTCATTTGTGTCATGCTCTCTGCTGCCTGGAAGACTTCTGGGGTCCAGCTTTGTGAGGCAGGCCCCCGGCATGCTCTCTGCAGCCATGGTGCAGCTGCTCAGCTCCTCCTGGTGTCTCTTTCAGCTCATGGTTCATTGTCATTCTGTGGGCATCTGAGGAGAGGACACCATGGATCCTGTACCTAAGTGCTACAGAAATGATGATTAGAGGGAGAAGTGCCAGTGAGTCATTGTGGAAAATGATTTTGTTGTAAGAAATAAGAAGTGTGTTGTTGAAGATTATAAACCCAACCATAACATCAAGACCCTGACTATTTAAAGTATACATGGCAGTTTTCAAAAGAAGAGATGAACTCAGTGGGATGCCTGGGTGTTATGTATTCAATTTTAAATGGATTTTTGAGGAGAAAAAAAAATACTATTTGGTTATTTTTAAGGAGTTTAAGGTGCTAAGGAAAAGAGATTTTACTTGTAAAAGTTAAAAATTTTGAATATTTTGCCTACCTTTTTTACATTTTCCTTCTATTGCCCTTGCTGATCCACTTATCTTCTTCCTTACTTTATTAGTAATTATTTTAGAGTTTAAAAAATCAATTCCTACAATCCTACCACCCCAAACCAATGACCTCCTTTTAATAATGCTACCTAAAATTTATTTGTCCTGCATATGTTTCTATGTAGCTGTATTAAAAACCTCATATCTGTTTATGATATTAATTCTTAATATTTGACTCCATTAAAAATCTTTCTTCAGTTTCCTTTGGAAAAAATTCCCATTCCACTCCAATTTTGTCCAGTGTCAGCCGTGATTATATGGTTAAGCTGGTATGTGGGACAAGCAAGTGGTTTTTTAGTTTCTTCCCTTATTTCAAATGCGTATGAAGATAGAGAGGCAATCAAAACACTTTGCCAGATTCATTCAAATGAAATTGTTGAGATGAGCAGAGGGACAGTGTTTTGGGATATTACATCTAAGACTATATAAAATATAAAGCATGTATATTTAAAAATATGCTCTTGTGGAAAATAAGTGATGCTTTTACTTTCTCTCATGTTTCATTGGCGGGGTAAGTTCATTTTAATGAAAACTAAGCTTTTTTAAGAACAGTCTTTTAGAAAGTAACATGGTAGAACTTGCATTCTATTTTTAAGAAAGAGCAGTTCACATGACAGAGATTAAGATCCCTAGGCCCAGTGATATTTGCATGTTTAGTGAAGAGAAGTCTATATTTGCCTCCCTCTAAGTTGGCAAATATATTTTAAGTAAAACAAATTTTGAGTTTAGAGCTTGTTTCCAGAAGAAATTATTGAAGATAGAAAGTTATGACCATGACTTGTGTCTGGTTGAGGGCCATGAAGTTTTCAAATCCTAGCACTTCCTGCATAAGCCAGGTTCTGAGAGGAAAATGAAGGAATTATCCTTTCTTGAGACCCCAAAGGAATGTATTATCAAGTGCATTATGGAGGTTTTATACCTCCTCAAGAGGGTCATTAGTCTATTTTTCTATAGCAATTTTTATGTTTTTTAATGTACATCAGTGTGGAAGGAATATCTAACTAACCTATTTATAAGGATCATAAAAGATTGTTTTTCCTCTTAAAATTGTGTTATAAAAAAATGAATCCTCCCACAGCTTTATTGCTGGATGTGTTTTCAAGATTTTTCTTTCTTTCTTTCTTTTTTTTTTTCTTTTTGTAAAACTTTTATTTTCTCTTAAAAGAGTATTAGCCACTTTACTTGTCCTTTCTCATTAAGGAAAAAAGAGTGGATGTTAAGAGTGCTTTGAGGAGAGAGCAAACTCCCAAATTATCTCCAGGCACAGTGAATTTAACCCTAAATTCACCTGAAAAACTCAGAACCAACTCTATCAGGAGGGATTTTCCTATTCACAACTGGAAATAACTGCATAGCTACAAGGTGAGAAAATTGCTGAAAAGGTTTAAAAATTCTAAATTGGCAGCAAGCCGAACATGTAAGAAACCTATTCCTATTCTTATCCTAATTCAAATGCTTGCTTTACTCCCATAATATAAGTTCATTGTGATAAGTACATGTTCCCTAAAGAATTAACTCTTTGCTGTGATTTTTTGAGAGTTGCTGTGTCATCCTATGATGGATGTATGAACTTACCCAGATCTGCTACAACGGTCAAGTTATACTGTAACAACAACCTCCAGTTCTCATTGAGAAATAGACAAAACAGAGGCTATTTCTTTCCAATTTCCAGGCAGTGGGGAGCTGTGTTCATGGAGGTGCTATTTCTATTGTGTTTCTACTACTACTGTCCTGGGGGAAGGGAATGTGGTGAGTTTGGCAGTCCTATTAAATCTTGCACCTGAAATTGATGCATTTACTTCCTCTCTTATTTCATTGGCCAGGGTAAGAAATAGGATTGGGCCTAACTTCAAAGGGGACAGGAGAACAAGAATTAGGTTGAATAGTACTACAGATGATAACAAAAATCTCTATACAGATGTGTGTATGAGCATGAATCTGGGATAGGAAGTGAACTGGTTTAGCTAAGGTAAAATGAGTATTAAGATGGAAGCAAACCACAGACAAATCCCTGGATTATAGAGGTTAAATATTTTAAAAGTTTTAGAGTTACAGAAAAAAAGTAAACACATTACAGAGTTTTCCTATATCACACAATTAGTTTTCCCTAATATTATACATTACATATTGTTAGTAGTATGGCAAGTATTAACCAAGCATTGAGACATCATTTGAACTAAAGTCCATATCTTATTCAGAATTCTTTGGATTTTTACCTGATATCTTTATTTTGCTCAAAGATTCCATCATTACATTTAGTAGGATTCTCCTTAGACTCTTGATTCTGACAGCTTCTCATGTATCTCTGCTGTTGATGACCTTGTGGGATATACTTCCAATGTCTGCTGCTTTTCTCCTGATTAGACTGGGGTTATTGGTTTTGGGGTAAAAATAAAGCAGAGGGTAAATGCCATTTCATTATATGATATCAAGTGTATGTGGCATTAACAAAATCTATCACTATTGATGTTTACCTTATCCCCCTGGCTGAGGTAGGTTTTGCCAGGTTTCTGCACTGTTAAATTACAGTTTTTATACTGTATCTTTCTATACTGTATCTTGGAAGTCACTACAAGCAGCTGACAGGGAGTGGGGAGCTAGGCTCAACTTCCTTGAACATGGTATGTCTATGTAGATTATTTGGAGTTCTTCTGCATGAAAGATCTGTATCCTCTCCCCACTTTATTTGTTTACTATTTATTCAATAATTTATTCATACTAATATAAACTTCTGGATTTTTATTTTAAGATTTAGTTTATAATCCAATGCTACTTATTTATTTATTTTTTTTCTCAAATTGTTCCTCTGTAGGCCACTGGGTGCTCTGGTGTCCTCTTAAGACACCCCATCATCATTTCTTTTAAAAATATGTTTTCTCAGTTTCTGACACAGTTGTAGAGATGAATCCTTTACAAAGTTGAGTTAGTAATACACATATTCCATTTGTTAAAATATCTTTGATTATTTAATATTTTTCTTTTAACGTGTTGCCTTGTCTTTATTTTGTAAGAAAGATAGCAAGGTATCTGTCTGATGAGATGATGATTTAAAACTGTCACTGATTTGAAGAGTAATGAACAACAAGAATCCTTTTTCTATGAGAAATTTCAGGCTTCCAAGGGGAAAAAAAATGTGCAATGCTGAAAGACCTAGGTTGGTTAGACAGTTGGTTCTGCCCTGTAGGGACACTCTTCTAGCAGTAGTAGTTGTTAGAATAACAATCAAACAGCCTCCATTGTCTAACGTATTTCTAGATACAGGGAACTGAATTGATATTAAGATATCATGTGCAGTGATCACCACTGGACATTATATTCTTTTAATTTAGCTTCTATAAAGGGTGATCCATAGTACAATTCAATATATTGCTCATAAGGATGATAATAATTTTTATCTTTGTTCTAGAAGGCTAAGGCTTTTAAAAAAAAATTCTACATTTTTGTCATATGTTACTAGGAGAGTGCAATTTATCACTCTCTGTCTTGCTCTCTGTTACAAAGAAACTAATTGCGAAAGCTGTTCACATAAATGAAAGGCTCTTTATCAAGTATGTGCTTCAATGCGATTTGGTTTTGTTGCCATAGCATGGACTGTTGCTGTCAGCTTGGGTCATAAAGCCTTTGGATAACTGGTAGACAGTAATCACCACCAATCTGGGCTGGATGTTTTAATTGTCAGTTCAGGCCTAGAGAGCTCTGACTTACTCTCCATCTGCCAGCAGCTATCCTTAGGCCTGGGAATATCACTGCTATTTAAATACATAATTTCTTGTGCAAAAAATATTAGAAATATACCAAAGGGGTATGAGATAAAGCAACTTTTATTTTAACTGAGATAAGGGACACTGAATGGAAGCAGTGAGGAATGGTGGAAAACAGTGGGCTCATTGTTCACAGGCAAAATAGTTCAGGACTACTTCACTCTGGAGAGCACTCTTGGAATTGGGAGAGAAGAGTCAAGGGCCAGGAATAGACTCTCAGGCCTGCAAGCAAACATTTCTGGAGAGATTTGTCCTTCCCTTTGTGCTGGTCGAAGGCTAAGGGATGTGGCAGAACATGCACTCTCGGTTGGTTTCTTCCATAGCTGAATCCCCCATCATTAGGGCCCTGAAAATGAGACAAAATTTAAAATGGTTGCTAAGTTGTGCTTGTAGCCAGTACAAAGAACAAAGGTTTTGGGCAAATGTGTCCTTGGCAGCATATGCTGCTCTTGTAAGAGGGTTGATGTTTTTTTTTCCCTACACCAGATAAAAATCCTCTGTGACCACCTGTGCCTTATGTCATTACCAGTCCCCTCAGCTCTAGGGCCCTTTAGCCACTACAAAAAACCTCTTTACTACCATTGGAATTCAAAAGACTTGAAAGGCCTCCAGGAGGCACTGTGGAGAATCTGTGGTTAGAATTAAATACCTTTTAGTTGAGGAGAACCAGTTTCACACTGGTCTCTGAACTTGGAAATCTTAGCATTTTCCCCCGGGAGATGGGGTGTTGAAATCAGATTGCTGAAGCGGTGTTACATGAATGAGAGCTTAAAAAAAGATTAAAGAAGTTTAAGGCAAAGTTCAGATATATCTTTACTATCTTCCTCAGCACATTGACACAAAGGATTAAATAGAGTTTAACAGAAAAGTGGAAAAATGATTTTAATAGAATATGGTCAGAATTTGGGAACTCAAGGATTGTTATCTGTATTCCTGAAAGTAGAATATTCGCTCATAAAATTGAGAAGTCATTGAAGTTGTAATGACATTCAGAAAAACCTCTATTTATTTTGACCTGAGAGAAGGAGTTAGGAAAAAAAAATTTTTTTCTCCCAGGAACCAATATTTTATTTCATTTTCTTCCTGACTCACAATCATACCTGATTTATTGTTAACATCTACCAGTGACTGAGGTTCTTAAAGACCCTCATCTGTGCTTGAAGTACATAATATACACAAATTTTATATAAAATAAATATTCCTAACTAGTACTGATAAGACTGAACTAAAAAGAAGCCTATTGGGAAGTGAAACCATTAAAAACTTATATATGAATGATCAAGAATTTAAATGAATTTGATTTCCTGGTACTTAGTTTTCAAAAATTAAATTAAGACCAAGATGACACTTTATGACATTGTACTTTGACGGTACT